>NW_019743156.1:168583-212663 GCF_002891405.2 Cryptotermes secundus | reverse complement strand
AATAAAATAAATAAATAATACATGTTACAAATAAAAGCGCAGTTTGTAAAGTACATATTTTTAAAAATATTAGATTTATTACAATTAAACAATATGAGAGGTGGGGGCCACAGAAGTGAATGAAATTCGGAAGTAGTAAAAAAAAAAAAAGGTAAAGCTATCCCCGTAACAGGCCGTGGAGACCCATAGGGTTGTGAGAGGTTGACTCCCACATTTTCTCTATATAATCGGCTCACAGATGGCGGTAAGGTTGTCAGCCCTACGCTCCGGCCGCCCTTTACCCATAGTAAGATTCCTGGTACTCATTTCTGTTAGAGGTTGGGTCGACCCCAGGGCCATAGTGCGACTAGAAGGATTAGGTAAATTGAAAAGAAAAAGATCGTAACATAACGTCTCAACCACTACGCTACCGGGTGCTCCCCAATTCACAATTCAGAAGTAGGCCACGAGCAGAAGTTTGAAAACCACTGTGCTAAGATATGATTTCTTACATGGCTTATTCTTCAATACTGAAGATGGATTGAGTATGTTCCTGCGAAACGTCAATTGATTTGGATTACACGACGTTGTATCCCAGAACACTAAATTCTTCCTAACCATTCATGATTAAGTCTAAAATCCGAATGGCGGTCTTGTTCAGATGAATAAAACCAGCAGAACCAAGCAACAGTGAAATCTCCTGGGACGATGAGCCATATAAATGTCGACTTGGTATTAAACGTTTCGGAGATTTTTTCGTGTCCATCATTAAGGGTCACATATCAAATTTGATTTTGGAGATGGAGACAGTCTCCGAAACGTCGGTTGTTAATTTCTTATTTAGAGGGCTGATCGTCCGAGAAGACCCCGTTGCATACAAAAGCAGTGAAGCTTACAGACAATCAGGTTACTTCAGACGTGAGAAGTTCTGGCGTACGTGTGGGTTGCACGTTTTTTATAACACGGTCTAGAACTATCAAACTTGGCAGAATGTTCATAGTTTGTCTTGGGTGTTCCTCAAGAAGGTTTATCTTTAATCATACAAGAATGCTCTCACGACATCCCTGCACACTGAGCAACCAAGATCATCCTCGCATTCCACTCCACACTCATCTGTGCAGCTAAATAAAAATATAAACAAGACCTAAAAGTCTGTGACGATGGTACAGTAGTACAATCAACTTAACCCAACTGAGTAGGTTTTACCTGGAGACGGAGACACAATCCAGTCTCCAAAATGTTGTTTTGAAATGTAAACAGAACAGTGTTTTAGATAAAAAACATGACGATGGATAATGTCCAGAAACATAATATTTGTACTAAAAATACAAACAATCAAAAGCAAGAAAACTTGGACGCTTACTGTTCCATCTGTTAGACAAACATCTGTACTATTGCTTTAGACTTGTAGCGAGACGCAACTTATTTACACTGCTCAAAGCAAAGGAATGACAGGGATAGATGTAGTTAATATACGTACCTATAGCATGTTTATGCGCTGTTTCGGGGTTATATTGAATCACAGAAACACAGGATATAGTTGACTTACAGCCAATATTATGGTTTCGTGCAGCAATTTCTAGGAAAGCAATTTTGACAAGCAATTTTGTTCTTCTCTGTAATGAATATTGTAGTCTAACCAGTATGATGAATACACGGTCCACACTGTAGCCAATTCATATAATTCTTAGCCTAATTTCCATTCATAAGGGGAAATCAGACTTATGAGATCACGATGCAATGCTCTATGCTATCTCTCCGTACCCCTTCAATGTTTTAATAAATTCGCCGATTTCAACTTAATTAGTGAGAATGTTATTTTGTTGGAGTTCAATCGAACTTCATATATTTCACTAACTTACTTACTTACTTACTCATGAAGCTCATGGAACTGAGCACTTCTGGAGGAGCCGACAATTCTGCAGTTACTCAAGAATTTCCCAGTATTTTATGGAACCCTAAGTTTCATTACTATGTTCACAAGAGCCCTCCACTGGTCCCTATCCTAAGCCAGATCAATCTAATCTATACCATCCCATTCTATCTCTCTAAGACCCATTTTAACCTACGGTCTTCCCAGTGGTCTCTTTCTTTCTGGCTTTCCCACCAATATCCTACACACATTCCTCGTCTCCCCCATTCGTGCTACATGCCTTGCCCACCTCATCCTCCTTGACTTGATCATTCTAATTATACTTGGAGAAGGGCACAAGTTATGAAGCTCCTCATTTTGCAGTTTTCTCCAACCTCCTGTCACTTCATCTCTCTTCGGTCCCAATATATTCCTCAACACCCTGTTCTCAAACACCCTCAGACTATGTTCATATGTTTCACTTCCTCTAATAATTAATAACAACATGGCGTCTGTGCGAAATTGTGATGTTATTGGGCTCCTTTAATATTAGAACAAAATGGCAGATATTCACTTAATTATGTATGGATATTGTCATTAGATTTCAATCCGACCCCATATTTTTCATTTCCTCTTATCAGTAATAACAGCTTGGCAGGTCTACGAACCTGTACCATTGTTGTAAGTGGCGAGTTCGGCCACTTGCTTAGCGGTGTCTATAATACTTCCCCCATTTATCAGAGGCCTTAGAGACTATTGTTGGGCGGGAATCATCCTGGAATTTGGCTCAGTGATCCCCTTTGGGGATATGAGGTTCTTTTACGTGCCGTAAAGTTACGACACGGGACACACAGCTTAAAGTCCCTCCTGGAGGACTTGTTCCCTGAATTTTTCCGCCCTTAAAATTTCGACAACCTCCGCCGGGTATTTGAACCCGCGTACCACGAGTCATGAGGTGGGAACGTTACCTCTAGACTATGGAGGCCGCTAACTTCAAACCTTAAAATGTTTATGTGAGTTCTATCTGTTGAATATAAAGCAACAAAATGTTTGCCGCCGAAAATTCTCTCTTCGCCTTCATTTTGACAGTGGCGGTAATTAATGGGCCACCAGAGATGGGAAGATGAAATTTGGTATGAAAATCAATTAGAAGAGTGAGCCTATAAATTATATGTTAGCGGGTTCAGGTTTACAGAAGAGAGGGTGGTACGATTCTATGAAGTTACATTTGACAAATTTAATAATCTATGTGCTAGTCGGAATCTCTAAGTAATTATTCCACAAATGACGATGATAATAATAATAATAATAATATTATTATATATGTATTTACTGAACAACCAAAGGCAAGTTATATAATAAGTACAAACATAGGAAGAAATGAAATAAAAACATTCGCACAAAATATAAAAACAAGGAAATTTATGTCATTCAATAAATAATAATAATTCAATAAGTGTGGTGATGGCAACACATATGCGGTAAAGAAAAAATAAACACATACATTCACCAAGAATACAATTAATATTTCAATAGTTATAGATGTATCGTTATAAAATGAGATTAAGGTTCCAACTTCGTGTCTCTGCAAATAAGCAGTTGAAGCGAAACCACCAGAAAGACATTAATAACACTCTGTGTGTGATAAGGACAGTAACATCGTATGAGATTTGATTCCTTGTAGTCTGATAAAAGGACTTCGACGTTTCGGAGGAATGTAGTGCAGAGAACTCTTTCTGCTTGCTTGTTGCTTGGTCTAAACTTCGACCCTGAAGACGAAAGCAGTTCTTCCGAAACATCGGTAAAGTTGGAATTACTGGGTTCCTGGACCATCCTCCAATATTTTAAACGACTGAAGAACACAAAGTTTCCGAAACTGATCTCTTTCAGTCCTCAGGTGTGGGGGACACCTACTCTGTTTTCGAGTTCTTTACAATACCAGAAGATTGACAAAGTGCAAGGGCACAGTAAGGACCCTGCAGAGTCTATCGGTAAACTTCTATCAGAGTACACTTCGTCTCATGCAAGAAGAGAGCAACTTTCATAATCGGTAAGGTAAGAGCTTCAAATCCAACGTTTACGGTAGAAGATTAGATTTCCAAACAATGAAAATTTGTGATACAAGGTGATTTGATCCTGCGATTACATGTTCGCAATTACAGCTCAGTAATCCAAGAAATAAGTATAAAAGTAATGTAAAGCTATCCCTGTCACAGGTCGTGGAGGCCCACAGGGTTGTGAGATGTTGAGGTTCCCACATTCTCTAGAAAATCTGCTCATAGATGGCGGCAAGGTTGTCAGCCTTACGCGCCGTCTGCCCTTTACCCCCAAGAATATTCCTGGTACTCATTTCTGTTAGAGGCTGAGTCGAACCCAGGGTCATAGTGCGGCTGGAAGGATTAGGTAAATTGAAAAAATCCACCTCATCGGGATACAATTCCGCGATCTTCGGCTTGTAGCGTAGTGCCTCAACCAACTACGCTACTGCGAGCCCCCAATCCAAGAGGTACATTAAATTTTATTGTAGAGTTATAAACTTACACACTATCAACACCACAATGCATGTTGGACGAGAACACGTATATTAGGAAATGATTATTCATAGGTAACGCCCAGACTTCATTGCTTGGAGGTCAGGTTTTGACTTCCAGATTTACCAGTGAGAAACCCAATTGCACTGCTAAAAAATACACTTTAAATTTGCGAGGAGAGAATTTAATTGTTGGTATATCTCTGGCATTGCATAACGATAATTTTCACTGCCCCTGTACAGTACGTTTGGTGAGACTTGAGCTATGGACTATGTGCAGTGCCTTTGCGGCTGAAACACTGGTTGTAAGGTAAGAGGAGGGGCCACGCCATAGCTCAAGGGGTTAGTCGCTGGCTTCCAGCCGCGGCGACCCGGGTTCGATCCCGGGTCTGGTCAAGTGGGATTTGTGGTGGACAAAGTGGCGATGGGGCAGGTTTTCTCCGAGTACTTCGGTTTCCCCTGCCAATCTTCGTTCCACCAATTGCTCCACAATCACCCTCACCTATCATCTGGGGCTGGTACAACAGGCCAGAAGTGGCAGCAGTACAAGGGTAGCGGAGGTCTCGAGTGCTGTGACTGAGCTCACGTCGTGTGTTCAGTTCAGTTTCATTAACATTAGTCCGTTTACAATGAGTCCAGTCATTTCCATACATTTTAGGCTGGAACCACATCAAGCAGTCAGGACAAGACGAAACTGTTCGAGATACAATTATGGTCTTGTGTAGGGAAATGAGAAGAACAAGATTAGGCCGCCTACACCAACCGAACAAGAGAAGATGCGTGAGAAACACGACCGGTCACGATTGGTGATGTCTGTCTGTCTCTGCGTCGTGTCCAGTCAAAACTGTAACCTCATACAATAACGATGGCATAGGGAACTGTTTGTTGATACACGCATCCGGGACGACCAGCTGGAAGAGTCGGTTGTTGAGCAACGGCTCGATAAGGATTGTTCTCACAGCAACGTAGACAGACGTTTCCTGCATAACGGAGATGTCATTTTCGTGACAACGGATAGCTGAACTGTTCGACTCGGTGTCCTCTATTCGGTACGCCAGGCAAATATAAAGTAGAAGCAGCAGCGGTTATTGAAGCGAGAAGTCAGAAGAGGAAGAAGTGAATCAGCTTGCTTCAGAGAACTAAGCAGCGCTACGCAGAAAGGGATTCGGTATCCAGAAGGAGTTCAGTGTCAACTGTTACAACCGAGTGTCATTGTAACCGTGATGCAAAATAAATCCAGTCATCAAATCTAGAATCCACAAATATTAGCCACGCTACTCCTTATACGTGACAATATTATATGTAGGGATAATAAGAGTTTGGAGCTATTATATTTCGCATATCTTGTACTCACTGAATAAGATACTGCTTAACGAAGCAGTTTCAGTTGAAAAATAAGATTAATGTTGATGATTCAGTTAAAAACGGTTCTCGTATTTCTGTTGTTTTTTTATCATTTTCAACTAATTTTAATTGACAGTTTATAAAAAGATAATATGCACAGCGACAGAACTACAAGAAATCCTTCATATTTACTTCCCAGAATTAATTTACGTGAGAATATTTCTGATGTGGATAATGATTTACGGGAGCCGAAGGTGAACAGATGGAGGCAGAATGCCAAGGTTCTCAGAAGACTGCAGATCTAAAGATTAAGTAAGTGACATTATTACTGTAACGAGGCAAATTAAACAATAGTGCTTGAATCAATTATACGGAAAGAAAGGCCTCAGAACTGGTCCTTGTCACTGAAAACTTTTCATAACATTTTCGTCCTTGCAATGGAAAGAGCGTACATCCTGTAAGAGTAGTAGACTTTGGCAGATTCCGTGTACAGTTTAAAAGAATGGTTCATAGTACTCATGCATTGTAAACCGCCAAGAAATGATGGACTTTTATATCTCTGTAAACACTGTAGAACAGCCAGGGGGCGACTTATATTGTCCTTCAGACTAAAAAACTATGAAGAGCTGAAGCGTTCTGTCTCATTGGATACAACGAGGTAGAATCAGTTTAAATTCAACCTACATTTCAGAGGAACACGTCGCCTCTATCTTCGGGATCGAAGAATAAGCCAAGCAAGAAATCATCGTGAAGCAAGTAGTAATCAGAGACTTCAAAACTCCAGAGCAATTCAAAGCAAAACAAGGAGAGGACTATATTTTGACGCGCATCTGCCATGTTTTTGTTTGGGCATTCTTGTTCGTGACTCTATGACGAGTGTCCTGGGAATCTCTGTCTACAGTACTCTAATAATACGCCTGTTTCAAACGACTGTAGTATAAAAGTCGCTGTGCGCCATAAAGTCAAATTTATTGCCGACAGGTAGAGTGTACTTTATCTGATAAACGTTAATGTTTATTTCCCCTTCACGCGTATCGGTGTAAATAGGTAATCTCTAGAATACGTTGCAATAGCTCGCGCGAAAATATGGCATCGCTATCTGTAAAAATCAGTAATAGTCTATGATTTAGAGCTCATATAAGTAAAACAATAAACCTCCTAGTACCTTGACGTCTGCAATATTCATGCATTTATCTATTCATTTACTTAATTTCGCTACCAGTATCCCCCAGTCAGTTTTATCACCCTTCTTGTGAACTGGTACAATAACAGACTCCTTCCACTGATCAGGCAATTTTTCCTTATGTCCAACAGAAGTGGCAGGAGGTTGGAGGGGCTTGAGTATCTGCAGATCTGGCTCCTCCTCTGGAAGGCCTCAGTTCCATAAGTACTGTAATAACGCTACCAGTATCTCAGCTACGTAAGCATCGAATGGTAGGTAAAGTAAAGTAAATGCATCCCTGTAACAGGCCGTGAAGGCCCCTAGGGTTGTGAGATGTTGAGGGTCCCCACTATCTAGACAATCGGCTCAAAGATGGTGGTAAGGTTGTTAGCCTTACGCGCGGGCCGTCCCTTTACCCCCAAGAATATTCCTGGTACTCATTTCTGTTAGAGGCTGAGTCGACCCCAGGGCCATAGTACGGCTGGAAGGATTAGGTCAATTGAAAAAAATCCAATGACCTCATCGGGACGTGAACCTGCTACCTTCCTGCTTGTAGCATAGTGCCTCAACCAACTACGCTACCGCGTGCCCCTAAAGTAAATGCATCCCTGTAATAGGCCGTGGAGGGCCACTGGGTTGTGAGATGTTGAGGGTCCCCACTATCTAGACAATCGGCTCAAAGATGGCGGCAAGGTTGTCAGCCTTACACGCCAGCCGTCCCTTTACCCCCAAGAATATTCCTGGTACTCATTTCTGTTAGAGGCTGAGTCGACCCCAGGGCCATAGTACGGCTGGAAGGATTAGGTCAATTGAAAAAAATCCAATGACCTCATCGGGACGTGAACCTGCTACCTTCCTGCTTGTAGCATAGTGCCTCAACCAACTACGCTACCGCGTGCCCCTAAAGTAAATGAATCCCTGTAATAGGCCGTGGAGGGCCACTGGGTTGTGAAATGTTGAGGGTCCCCACTATCTAGACAATCGGCTCAAAGATGGCGGCAAGGTTGTCAGCCCTACGCGCTGGCCGCCCTTTACCTCCAAGAATATTCCTGGTACTCATTTCTTTCAGAGGCTAAGTCGACCACAGGACCATAGTGCGGCCGGAAGGATTAGGTCAATTGAAAATAATTCAATGACCTCATCGGGATTCGAACCAGCGACCTTCAGGTTTGTAGCATAGTGTCTCAACCAACTACGCTACCTCGTGTGGCAGGTGGTCTAATAAATAACTAACTGGGGAATTTGTGCGAAGTAACAGCCGTGGCCTGATTTAAAGTAATATTGCGAATTCTTCTTGGAGAAATTGCGAGACAGGACCAGAATCTTAGTTACCATAGCTGCTGAAACAACTGAAATTCAAATCCGTGATATCGTGGATACAAATCAGGCCTACCAACGTTTAAGCCGATTTGCTGTATCACAGCCATTTGAAGAATGTTGCTTAGGAATTCTTTCCACGCCCCCCCCCTTCCATGCACTTTATGTAATGAGTCACATTGCATTGCTATTTTGAAATTTTTTACCTTGGCACTACAGCCCCAGTGGGCCTAGGCCTACCTCCATGAACTTCTCGGTTCACTTAGGTTTTTCTCGATCTTACACATTCGGTAGGACTCCTTGGGCGGGTGATCAGCTCGTCGCAAGGCCTCTACCTGCACACAACCACAGAAAAACGCAGACACACAAACTAAACATCCATGCCCTGAGTGGGATTCGAACCCACGATCCCGGTTTCCAAGCGAGCGAAGAGAGTACATGCCTTAGACCGCTCGGCTACCGTGACCGGCGCTATTTCGAATAGAAGATGTTTATTAAATCATATTCACAAAATTTCATGAATGCATAATTGAATAGGCATCTCCCAAACTCAAGCAGTATTGCCCCGTTTTCAGATTGGAAATATGGTAATTACAGATAGGTAACTTGTATATAAATTATCCTCTATGCATTCCTCTTCTCCCTCATTCGTGCTATATGCCCTGCCCACCTCAACCTGAATTTCTTCTATATAATACATAAGATTTCAGTTCATACCTAACTGGAAACACCCACGTCTCCGCTACAAAAACCAAAATATTAATTCTGTTTAAGGAAAAAACCGCTCTTGACTTTGAGAACATTACGAAGCACACACACTCTGTAGGCAGTAAGTTGAAGCTCTACGTATATACTCGTACAGTAACCGTTGGAATACATATCAGCAGTCCTATGTACTTGTTTCCGTGTAGTTACCGAAACTTGTGACACCATGAAATGTAACTGAAAAGCAATTACTTACGCCAATCCTAGTAGAAATGATACAGGGTCTCATGCTTGACATTAAGCTTATCACGAAACTTCCAGGTTTCAACGAAAAATATCCTGTCATCAACACTGAAAGGATTAAAACTGATTAAGTTTCATGTGTTCTGCCCTTATATGCTTTCGTTCTGACATTTCTCATTCAAATTTACAAATACATCCACTCTTTCTGTCCGTCCTTTTGCCTCCTTCTCTTTCCCCTTTGGTTCTGCATCCTTAGTTTCCCCTTTCCTTCCAATAAGACGTCATCAGTCAGCTTGTCTTTCTGTTCTGTGATTAAGTCACATGAGAATACGCCCACAGTATATGTGAAGCAGACGACATTAAAAGGAATGCGACTGTTTCTGGCAACCATTCTGATCAAAAGGATGTTGAAGAAAGTGGTTTTCCTTTTTCAGGGGGCAAGAGAAATGCAGAAGCGCTACTTATCAAAGAAACAAACAAACACAGCAGTCCCAATTAGTTGTCCTTTCTAGGAGAAGGAAATTAAAAAAAAAAGACTCGTTGAGCGCTATAATTCACAAGAAGAAGAAAAAAGAAAGAAGCAAAATTAAATGTAATTACTTTCAGTCCACAAAATTGAGTTTAGAGAATCAATAAAAATGAAATAAGTCTTGAGGCCCTGATGCTTATTTCCCTTCAAAACAGTATCTGACCTCAATGTAGACAGGAACCATATGTAAGAGTCAGCTGTCATCACGTGCTGAAGAATTTTTGATCGAATATTTGTTCTCTAAACACAATGAGATATAAACAATGCAACAATTTTAGAACTTCTTAACTATCAATAACTTAGTAGATTCTAATGGATTCTGACGATGACACACAGAATTACTGGGTTTTTGATTGAGATGATCTCTTTCTAAGGGGCCCAATTGAGTAGGTGTCTTCTTTTTTCACCTGAAGACAGAAACAGATCAGTTTCCGAAACGTAGTGTCCTCTATTACCTATAATTCAGGACGATGAAACAAGTCCAAAAACCCAGTAATTCTGTGTATCAATAACTTGCAAAATATATGGATATTAGTATTATGTTTCAGTTATAGCAAAGAGCCCACCTGTGGCCTATTATACCTGTGAGTTCGCAGGAGACAACAATCGTGACAGGTCTGAAAAAGACCACCTTTAAGTAGCTTAAAGAAACAGGGTAAACTTAGGATAACCATGTTCTTCTCTTTTCAAATTCAATGATGAGGCCGATGGTCTTTTCCGGCTTCTGCGATGGTTCACCAGGATCTCTTGTCTACACGAGAGCCTGCTTCGTTACCAGGACCTCCAGATTGACTTGTTTGAAGCTCACGAGTAAGTAATGTTCTCTGTGGGGGGGGGGTACCTAATCTTCGTATAACCATCTAACCTGGAAGGCCGGGATTTTCTGTCACAGTTTACTCCCTTAGGTGGGTTGGCTTTATCCACTGTCGTGGGATATGTTTCTTCTCACTCCTTTGCTGGGGCCTATCCGACTAGGATCACCCTACCAAGAGGCTGCGCTCCCGCCGTCATATCCTTTAGTCTGCTTAGAACACGCGATCCACCAAACCATAGAAAGGTGATGTTTCATTGAGGGGCGAAAATGAACCCACTGTAGCGGGACAATCTGTTCTCATACCACTCTGATATCAGGTAAGTTACTTTGGTGTATTCAGCCTGAGATTTTGCGCTTGGATAATAACGCTGTTCCATAAAAATATGATTCCCTGAATCGAGAACGGTATTCTAATAACTCGATGCAAAATAAGATAAAACGAGACAAACAGCCATATACCGAACGGGACTCGAACCTTCGACTCCAGCATGCGAGTGATAGTAGCTTTACATTTGCAATTAATTGATATGAAGTTGTGTGACCTAGCAAGATGGACGGAGCAGTAACTTCCCTGACTTGTATTTAAGCAATTCCGGTTAGGATCTCGGCCTGCACTCCCTCTATTCTGAGTTTGTCGTGGTTTTCCTTAGCCCTCCCAGACAATGGCCGAGATAGGACCTTGAATTACGCCATGAGCTCTTCCTTTCACATTCTTTCCGATTCATTATGCACTGTCATAAAACATTCAGCGATGTCTTTTATTCAAAGCATCATAAAATAAGTTACAAGTAAACACACATAAAGCATTGGGCAAAATCGCCTAAGGGTACCTGTGCAAATCCGAAGGTAAAATCCTCTATATATTTTCAGTCACTAAGAGTAGCATGAATTAGAACATGAACAGAGAACTGTGGTTTGTTAATAGGGATTTGTATGCGAATCGCTAGAACGCTCTTAGTAGCACTCGAGCCCTAGACTTCTGCGCAAACGCGGATCCCAGAGAGTCCTACTTCACAGCAAATTTATGTTTGAATATGCTCTCCTGTAGTAAACTGAAATGTTATCAGACTTGCAGTGTATATATGGGAAGATGGGATTATTTGCACAAAGGATAAATTACGTTCATGTGAAAGGTAAAGAAGGTTGAATCGTAGGTTCTCATAGAGGTGCTATGAAGAGTTCTGTATTCTAGGATATAACGCCGTAGCTATTTCAAGCAAATAGCCGCTCCGGTCTAGAAAACCGAAATTAACGGCCGTGGGGATTCGTTGCGCTGACCACGCGACACCCTCTATCCGCAAAAGTTGGCACTAACTTCGCCGACAAGCGGCGGTCGCTCGGTCGGTTCAGTTCGCTTGCGGACTAAAATCACGGAGTTTGTTTGTTGTTTGTAGTCCGGTAAAATTCATTCGACATCTCGAAGGAACATATGGCCTCCATCTTTAGGCGTAAGAATAAACCGAGCCTGGTACCAGAGGAGCTGCAGTTTTATCTGCTTGCTACCTGCTTCATGCTAATTTCTAGCTTGACTTCGGTCCTGAAGATGGGTGTAATATTTTCCCTCGAAACGTCAGTTGACTTCCAGCATACTACACAGCACCTTTGAAGAATGGAGCAATTCCCACAGACTAGTGGATCTGTAATAAAAGTGGGAATGTTGATACGAGATATGAGGTAGTAACATCGTCCTGAAGATGAAAATTATAAGAATCTCCGAAACATGGACAATACAGCCTATTACTGCGTGCTTTTCACTATAAAGAGGATTCGCACTGAAGAGCTTCTGCTCCTCGCTCTACAAATTGTCTTTGGGGAGAGCGTAAAGGTCGGAGCCAAATACACGAGGTTGGTGCTTGTTGCTGGGGACTAGCAAAGTGAAGACAAATATATTAAGAGCACAAGCCGTAGCAAAAGACAATGGCAACACCACTCCACAGACTCACAATAGCACTGGTTGTATGAACAGAGTTACGAAGGCTGGTTCACAGCGAACTTGAGGATAACATAACGCATTAAAGCCCGTCGCAAATTCTCACAATATTCCGTTATCAACACCAGCTGTAAAAATGAAACACTTCTGTGCATTACTTTCGAGTGAACAATTTGAGTCATCTCATTCATATTTTCGAGAACTTTGTGAAATAAAATTGAAATAATATGGAAATAAATATGTGTTACTGCTTCAACCTCTGGGGTTAGGTTTCAGCGTTCCTGGCTACATAACCAGAGGTCCGGGTTTGATTCCCGGCGTTACCAGATTTTTTTCTGAGAAGTAGTGGGTGTGGAACGGGGTCCACTCAGCCATTTTGAGGATAACTACGAAGCTATTTCAAGAAAATAGAGGCTCCGGTCTAGAAAATCGAAATTAACGGAGGTGGGGATTCGTTGAGCTGACCACGCGACACCCTCTGTCCGCTACAGTTGGCACTTACTTCGCCGACAAGCGGTGGTTGCTCTGTCGGTATAGTTCGCTTGCGGACTAAAATCACGGAGTTTGTTATTGCTTCAACAGGAGTTTAGGAAGTTCGACTGCTAATAGCTGGTATTTGATCTGAGCTCCATCGCCCTACTACGTACATTTACTTCGCATGATTGTGTTATTGAAGACGATGTGTGAGTTGTTGAGCTTATGTAGCCTCGTATGTGAGAAGGTCATTCTGAACGATGAAGAAGAAGCGACGAGAGAGGAAGCGGTTTAGGTACGTTTCAGGATTCTTTCCTTCTGAAGGCACTAAGGAAAATCTCAGTCAGGATATCATGGACTGAAATGAAATATGTATTCAGTCGTGTATTTGAAGAATTCAAGTTAAATGGTTTCCTTCCCTGACAATAAAACCGCTCGAGTTATTTTCAAAAGAGGAAAAGTTCTGTTGAAAGGAAACAATACAACATTATAAGCACTATTATGATTCCGAGGATATTATGGTGAAGCATGAATTTAAGAATTAAGGCGAAAGGGAAACTACAGATATTTTGAATAAGATATCTGATATCATTGTTGGGAATCACACTTCGTTACAAAAGGAGAAATAACAGGCTAACAGGATAAAAATAAGCGATATGGTAGAAAAGGATCCCCAGTAACGTGTTAGAAAATGCAGAATAGATGTTCTGTGAGTGCTTGCAGCGACAAACATATTTTTATAATGTTATGCGAAGACGAGAGCCCAGAACGGATCTGAGGTCCATCCAACCTCCTATCCAATGGGTACTGGGGGTTCTTTCTACGGAGGTAAAGCGGCCGGGGCATGAAGCTGACCACTCACCACCATCTAGTGTCGAAGTCAAGAAAACTTGGATCTATGCATTTGCTTCCCCATACGCCTTCATGGCATAGTGTTTGATTAATCAAGCACAGAGGTAACTTTAGCTTTTTTACATTTTATGCGAAGACGAGACGCAGACAGACCAAGAAACAGAATAACAGACTCATTTATATTAATAAAATCTTCCTTAAGATAATCTCAATTATGGAAGAAATTTTAAAATGCAGTTCTTTAACTAATTTTTAAATATTTCTATCGAAAAGAAGTCCCGGATATACTACACAAAAATTTTAATGCCACATATGAGAAAGCTCTTAATCCTAAGAGAAGGAAACTTAGAGGGACGTGTATGAAGGAGTAATGTAGGGGTTCGATACTATTTATATGAGAGGCAGATGTGTAACATTTAAGTATCAGACTATCTATGCCTGCAACACAAAAAAAACACGTTTCACATTCTCTATGCAGTCGTATCTGTACGTTCCGCAAGCAAACCTTCGGCTCTGCTGCCATGCACGGTAGTCTATTATACTGGCGTAGATGTGCCGGGGGCTTTGTTCTGTCCTCAGGCTTCACGTGAGATGCCGTAGACAGCCACAGAGCATGACAATAGACAAAGTCTCACGACGATTGTTCACAGTGTGGCTGTTGATGTTCAACTATTTGTGAGGCTGTACCCCAGATTATATTCAGCTTGGAATGTGAAATGTTTAGAATGTAACCGAGGTGGCAGAATGTATTATGTGTTGTGAGGGAATCAGCAGAAGCGACGTGAATTTTATTCGTGTCCCGCAGAGACCGATGTTGAAACACAGTGTCGATACGCCGAACAGAAGTCTCCATAATTAACACCATAATTAATGCCAGGGCAGTTATGCGTGAAGAAGGGATGACAAGCCAACAACCTGCAAGCCCAGACAATTACTGGCAGGGTTCAGCGAACAAAATTTCACACAGTCCGTATTTTAAATATGATAGTAAACTTTACATACTTATTTCCTTCCTCAATGTATTTTTTTATAATTTTCCATTAATTGAAAATAATATTAAAATTGCAATTAAACTGCTATATGTTTCGGCATATTTGGCCATCCTCTGACAATTTTTCATTTTTTGAAATTGCTACTATGATTTTCATTTCATGCATCCTGTTGTGTTATAATATATAATCTCTTTATTAACCGTCACAACACAACAAGTATCAAAGTCAATGCCCAGCTACGGCTCTGCTACATGTTTCGGATATCAATAACCATCATCAGGCAACATTTTTTTCACCACTGAACTGCAGTGCTGTTAAACTGGATACAATACTATTAATCATATAAAACACTTGACGTAAAAAATACACATAATCAGATTATATAAAACAGAAGTTATATTGTATAACAAGAATAAAATTTTAATTGATGTTTTATAACATCGAATCAGTCGTTTGTTTTGTAATTTCGTACGTTCCCATGGACAAATTGGAATATTCTATATATTTTTTTGTATTTAAGATTGTATAGGGTGCTCGTGATGTAGATATTAATATTAATTGTTTAGTCGGTGCCTCATCTTACAAAGTGTTGTCCGTACTGTAGGGAATGTAAACAACGACTCGTTGTCGAGTTACGATGGTTCTGACTGAATTCATCTCCTTTCGACTATGAACCAGTAGTGTGATCCTGGGAATGGAACAACAAAATCTTCAAATTCAGTATAATGCAGAGAATTTCTTGACCAGGTTAGACATCATTATCTTCTCCTTATTTCTACTTCATGCTCCGGCCGCTTTACCCCCAAGGAAATAGCCCTCAGTATACACTGTATAGGAGGCTGGGCTGGAACTGCTCTGGACGCTCTGTAGAAGAGAAAACCTTGCTCTTACCGGGAATTGACCCTGGTCGTCCAGTCTGAAGCCCGTCGCTGTAGAGACTGAGCTGTCCCTACTCCTAAGGCCGAATAGCGGACATGTGTTTATATCTGTCGGAGAAAGCAAATTATGGAATATACTTAAAATCACGCCGATTCTCTGAAGATTTAGGGCACCTGGTCTGCAACAAAGAATCGCCTCTGTAGTCTAGTGGTCAGAGTTCCTGGTTACAGATCCAGAGGTCCGGGCTCGATTCCCGGTGCTACCAGATTTTCTGAGAAGTAGTGGGTCTGGAACGGGGTCCACTCAGTCTCGTGAGGATAAATGAGGAAACATTTCAAGGAAATAGCGGCTTCGGTCTAGAAAACCGAAATTAACGGCCGTGGGGATTCGTTGCGCTGACCACGCGACGCCCTCTATCCGCTAAAGTTGGCACTAAATTCGCCGATAAGGGGCGGTCGCTCGGTTGGTATAGTTCGCTTGCGGACTAGAGGCCACAGAGTTTTTTTTTTGTTTGTTTTGGTCTGCAACAAAGTGATTTGCCAAGTGTAAGATGATTAGCTGAGAGCCATATTTATGATGGGGTTTAATGTATGAAACGCCTCTTATTCGGAAAGTTTTTTACAATTGGTAATGTTCAGTTTGTTTGACAATATTATCAAGGGTAAGGAACTGGTTGGTGATAAAATAGTAGACGTAGTTAACTTGAGTACTGTTTGCTTTGATTCATTAATTTTAAATACGCTCTCCTGCCGCTATGAATGACTTCCCATACACAGGAAACTAACGAGCTGTATACATTCTAAGTCCTTAGTTTGTGTGCCCTATCCATTCAGTCTCTTAGCTGAAGAGCTGTTAAAGGCGTACACCGTGAAGATGTGATAAAAGACTTTTTCGTGTTTATACAAGAGCAAAAGATAAAGCCTAGCGCTGGTAAAATCAGAGGTAGCTCGTGAATTCGTGCGATAAGGGACCGGAAGAGCCAAGTTTACATTACGTAACTCGTGAGCCTTCATCAGATATAATTATAATGGCGCCAATTAGTGGCAGCTGCAAAAACATGGAAGCTAGAGAAGGGTTGCCACTGTAAAATTACAGATGTTGGGTGGTCGGAGAGTCTGTAGGAAAGGATGGAAATTACTGTGGGATAAAAACATTTTTGACAGATTGCAAATAAGCGTGTAATGAATGCCTCCCCTCCCCACTAATTTGTATACGCTATGAAAAGACAGAAAAATATGATTTATGGAGCTGGCAGTTGATGTGTGTAGCGAAGTGAGTTCCCGTGATGTACAGGAGAACTGTGTTTCGAAATAATGGCAGTGTATTTCTCATTATAATACACTAAGCTTTCATTTCATTCTTTTGCCAATATTACAGAGAGGTTATTTCAAATCTGATATAAATTATATATTTATTAATATTATTTATCATTAAATTATGTTAAAGTTTTCAATGCCAAGATTTTTTTATATAAGGTAATTTCTTACTTATACAAAGCTCACAGTAAACCGAAATTTTCAAATAAAAAAAACACAGATACTGTATATATAATACAGAATTATAAATTATCATCATCATCATCATCATCATCACTGGCACGACAGCCCTTTGTGAGCCCTGGCCTTCCTCAGGATTGCTCGCCATTCTTCTCCATTCGATGCTACATTCCTCCAGTTCTTTACACCCTAAATTCTTATATCCTGCCGCACACATTCTTCCCACTCTCCTATTTCCTTCCGGTTTGGTGTTAAGCATTTTCTTGACGGTTCTATTCTCGCTGGCACGTATTATGTGTCCAGCCCATTGAGGCCTTTTCACCTTTATAAATCCAATAATGTCTGGTTCATTAAATAGTTTGTATAGCTCATGGTTATACCTCTTCCTCCATATTCCATTTTCTTCCACTGGAATTATAAATTATGATTGTAATTTTCCATGGAACTAATTCTTTTATAACATATTATGTCCAAAGCTAAGTAGTATGTTACAGGGAAATGGAAAAAAAAAACTTTGTTCTTAGTTCCTGAGTGGCTAAAATTTAATTAGTGGCTGACACATTGAGGGACACAGAAACAGAAGAGTATACTCTGGGTACTCCAGGATGAAGCTGAAGCTACATAATGATACATATGTTTTGCGCAACTGTGGTCTCTCATTTCTAGGGAGGAACATAAATTACAAATGTCTGAAAGCAAAGCTTTCCTGGATACATTCAGATCTCATGTTTATGGAATAAGTAAGCAAAGAAAGGTATTGTGACATGTTGACCCCTACCTCCCCAGCTGCACGTAGCGGTAACGTAGCGCTCGCGTAATAGGCGAGTAATCACCCCGCGTCCTGGTAGCTATGCAACGCGCAACGCGCGGTGACGTGTCAACGTGTAGACTACTGAACACAGAGTGAGCTGATTTGCGCATAGGGTTATAAAGTGTGAAACCCCGCAACAGTGTTAACAGATTAATGCGATTAGGGTTATAAAGTGTGAAACCCCGCAACTGTATGATAAGTAATTGTAGCCGTTATTTGTAGATTGTTAAATAAACCAATTAACCATCTCTACGACGTCTTCAGTAACGCAAACACGTTACAGTATTATACAACGAGGAATGTGTGATTTAAACATATCACCCAGTATTTTCAGGTTTGTGAATTCTAGAAGGTCAGTACATGCTGGATGTGTACGAGTTAACTCATTGGGGAGATAAATTAAAGCAGAATTTCTGTAGCGAATCTTTTTGGTAAATGGTCATCCGGAAAACTAGGAGATGAAAATGGCTTAAGATAGAAATCATGAGATTGGTTGTGAGGATTAGATACGGATTGAGTTGGCTCGTTATATTGTACAATGACGGGTTTTTTATGACAGGTAATTCATCTTTGAGTTTAATAAAACAAATATAGTTAAGTAACAGAGGTTTCTAGGATTCATGTTTTTACTTTTAGACGAAGGTCTATATGGTTAGATGTTTTTTCTTAGGATGTATTGGTTAGACATGCTTTAAATATAAAGTGGTACATTGCACCAGACCGCAGGCTTTCCTGCTTTGTGCAAGATTTGATGTTCTAACAGCGATGAATATAAAGACTATTAACTTCTGGGATGTTAGACCGTGTAGACTAGTAGAAATAATGGACGTTTCGGAAGAACGCCAGTAAACGTCTGCCAGACTACATGGGGTTACATCTCAGAAGACACAACCCTTAATACCGAATGTAGTTTCAATTTAATATACTGCGTTACAGGTTTATGATTTCTCAGATGAATTTATTTTACAGCAGCGTGTCCGGGTTTAATTTTGTATCATAAGAGCACAGTAGACATTTCTCAGAACACTTGTGTGCCTGAAAAAGTGTTAAAATATCTGTCTTCCAAACTGGCAGATTTACATGGAATTGACTTAAAATTCTGAGAAAAATTTAGCTGAAATTTATCGTAACTTAACAGGAAAATATGTGTAACACTCGAATCTATAGCTTACGTCATGAATCATACTATCATATTAAATATTTATTTGGTGTATAACTGAAAATAAGTTATTGTTTGTAGAGGGCTCCTTCGCGTTTTCAATAATCATAATTTCTTTTATGTGAACCTTATTTTATGAAGGAACACCGTGTAGGTGCCTTGTCTTCAAACGAGCAGTAACCGATAAAAATCTGCTTATTGTAAGGCGTATTCGCTTCAAATACAACAATAAGATCTATCTAAAACACATTTGCTCTTTGACAGATCTTTTTTTTTTTAATATTCATCCACCCATAATATCCGTCAACATACTCTTGTTGATCCATTTCAGTGGTTTAAAACCAGCTGGTTACAAAGTCAAAGTAAACAATTCCAAAGCATTGTGTTTTGTAGAAACCATCAGTCGGAAAAACAACACAGCAAAAACAAACAGCTCTTCCAGGCCTAGAAACAACTGACATCGCAGAAACTATGTATGTGCACACACACACATGCACATCAGTGTGTCGTCGGCTGCAGTTTTTCTATAAAAGAATGGCATAGTCGAAAGATATGAAAACCATTGACGTATCATCCATCGCATACCAGTCGCATCTTCTTCAAATCTTCCCTTGCCGTCCATATATTACACTCCAACTCGGCCACAATTTAAGATTTATACATAATCATGATTTCTCCAAAACGCTCTATGTACTCTGCTTATAGCACCGGAATTGAATAACTTTTGCTATCGGGGAATTAGTTTTTGTATCCCTGTGTCAAATAAATCTCCCGTCTATGAGCTCAACTTCTTTCAGCACCTTCCATTAACTCCTCATTATTATTGAAGCTATGTGACGTCAACCAGTTCTTCAGGTAGGTAAACGGTTAGGAGCGACACTATGATTGTAAGGAGGGTGGTCCAACATCTCCCAGTTGAAATGCTCTAGCAGTGCTCAAATTCGAGAAGCTGTATTCGGACGCGCATTGTCAAGGAGGAGCACTACACCGGGTGTCAGCATTCCACGCCTTTTGTTCTGAATGGCCCTACACAGTTCTTTTTGGTAAATCACAATACACTTCTCACGTTTCTGTGGTTCCCTGTTGCGTGAATTCCACCAGCAGCACTGCTTTCCTCTCCCAGAAAACAGTTACCATCCGCTTTCTAGCAGACAGATGTTTATTTAATCTTTTTCGACTTGTTTGGTGAATATGTGTGTGCATCCACTGCTTTGATTGCTCTTTGGTTTCAACATCCACAAATGAAACCCGGGTTGTATCACATATTATATGTGTGATGTGATTCAGAAATTCATCACCAAATTTACGGTATTGCTCTGAAAGTCAAAGCCGAAGTCATTCTCTGCGTTTTTGTGTGCAACTGTATGAATTTTCGGAACAAAAATCTAGCTCAAAACTTGTGATAATTGCCTAGCCTAGTGTGATAATCTAGTAGAGTGGAAATTCACATGAAAAATATGAAACTGTGGATCGCTGTCTTTCGTAAATTTTTGGTCAACACTTTGAACAAGATCATCACTCACTGCAGATGGCCGACCACTTCGCTCTTCATGGTGAACATTTGTTCGCACCCCCCAATCTTTGAACATTCTGCTCGATTTCCTTACAGTTCCTTCGCTTAATAAATTTTAACCATAAACCGTGTACAATTCACGATGAATTCCCTCAGCACTCAAGTTTCTAGCGTGAAGAAAGCGGATAATGGCCCAAATTTCGCAACTTTGGAGATTATCAATCGCAGGACATCATAACTCACTCTGTGGAGACAAAAACAAACACTAGATGACCAGTTATATGATCGTTTATATGGCATTGAGTCATGTGACGCTACATGGCGTGAGCGAGCTCTTCCTCGCTCTTACAATAGTTACAATGTTACTTTACAAATAGCACTCGTATGAATCCATATATTCATTTTCATCATGGGATCTGCATAGGGGACTTAGGGAGAGGAAAAGATGCACGCAGAGCAGAGATCAACAGTCGCGAACCTAGCCCTTGACTTGACGGATAACGGTCGCTCTTCTAAACGCCCGCTTAAATAAAGCCACATCATACACATAACATGAAGTATGTATGTTTCAGAAATAGCTAACTCTGATGTTTGCTACTGTGAACGACCCTTGTCTTTCTTCTCAAATCCCCTCTTAAGCGATAAAGAGGACAGTATTTTACGTCCACACAGCATAGGGTTGTTTGACGTGCGAAGATATAAAGGTAG
This sequence comes from Cryptotermes secundus, assembly GCF_002891405.2. Lineage (NCBI taxonomy): Eukaryota > Metazoa > Arthropoda > Insecta > Blattodea > Kalotermitidae > Cryptotermes > Cryptotermes secundus. The sequence continues at coordinate 191,374 of NW_019743156.1, read as the reverse complement.
CAAATTAAGGTAGTACTGAAAAACGCAGACAGGAAACTGTAAATTTTGTGTTTTACACTGAATAGTACAACTAAAAATAACGTTCTAAGAGTATAATACTCGTGTAGACACAGAATCACAAGACTCTAGGCTAACGATGAATCTTTATGAGATCTATGTCATTTCATAAATGGAACGTAAAAATATTTTAACTGGAATACAAAGGTATAATATTTTGAGAGAGTTTTAGAGTGTAAGATAGTATTGAGTAATAATTTACATAGATATCATGGAAGATATTTCGGTTGAAATATATTTATGTTTTCGAAATCTGTAGAATATATTGCTGCGTCCGTACTTAGTGCGTAACACGTTAACGACAAAACCACATAAGCGTCTTAATGGTCCAGGCATTGTCCTCTTGTGAAATCAAAAGGTTCAAAACCGATTTACAGAAATTCTACATCTTGCTGCATTCTGGGCCCGCTGAATCCAATTCACGCTCAATTTTGAATGTACATTTAAATATTATCCCCCAACAAATTCCCAAGGCTTCGACTGGTCAGATTTTCAGTTATGATTACTGTATCAAGTAAAAGTACAGCTATCCCTGTAACAGAGCGTGGAGGACCAAAAGGTTGTGAGACGTTGAGACTCCTACTTTTTCTAGATAATCGGATCACAGATGGAGGTGAAATATATCTTTCTAATGGGCCCGGCTAAGTAGGATGCCATCCCACCTTTAAATTTGACGATGAAAGCAGATATAATTTCCGAAAAAAAACCCACAATGGCTTTAGTCCGCAAGCGAACTATACCAACCGAGCGACCGCTGCTTGTCAGCGAAGTAAGTTCCAACTTTAGCGGACAGAGGGCGTCGCGTGGTCAGAACAACGAATTCCCACGGCCGATAATTTCGGTTTTCTAGACCGGAGCCGGATGTAATGCAGCAGGGACTGCTATAATACAGCATGTAATGAGACCAGTATAAGACAGGATGTAATGCAACAGGAACCGTTATAAGACAGGATTTAATGCAGCAGGGACTGTTATAATACAGTATGTAATACAATAGGGACCGTTATAAGGCATAATTTAATGCAACAGGGACCGTTATAAGACAGGATTCAATGCAGCAGGAGATATTGTGATAAGATGGTAATGTAGCAGGGACTGCGAACAGTATAACGTTCTTTCTTTTCCGAATTTATATTCACTTTATTATCAAAAAGGAAATGTGTAGTTGTAGTGCAAGTTAGGGGTTGAGAAGCTGGAGTGAGCGGTAGATGAAGTGCGCTATATACGAATGAATTAAAAGTAGGTGAAACGTTTCAAGCATTAGTAAGAGCATGTATGATGAACTATTAATTATTTGAAGAGGAAACGCAAATTCATAGCCACATAAACTACGCTGTTTGTTGAATTACTTACTTTAAACTGTAAACTAGTCATTGGATGAATTTTAAGTCTGTCCAAGAAAGCTTTGAGACTTACATCGTGATATAAAGATTAATAAATCTACCCATCTGTGAACCTATAAATACAGATGTTTGATTATTGTCGTTATTTACAGTTACAACTCTACACTGAAAGAGCTTATTCCCCTAACATCTTCTTCGCAAGTACACATACGATCACTCACATAAGGCATTCGTGACGTCATTTAAGCAAGCGAAGCGCGGAGCGGTTGTAACGGAACCCGTAAATGGTTATTATAAAAGATTTTATACATAAGTTTTTATATTTTTTAAGTACAGAAAACTGATTTTTTATAGAAATTCGGGTGATATTAAAGCTATCGTTTTCTTAAAAACTTTTAACTTCACAGAGCATAAGAATGACCGTCTTTGTGGTCTAGTGGTCAGAGTTCCTGGCTACAGGTCCAGAGTTCCCGGGTTCGATTCCTGACTCTACCAAATTTTCTGAGAATTAATGGGTCTGGAGCGGGTCCCACTCAGCCTCGTGAGGATAATCGAGGAATTATTTCAAGGAAATAGCGGCTCCGGTCTAGAAAACCGAAACTAACTGCCTTGGGGATTCGTTGCGCTGACCACACGACACCCTCTATCCGCTAAAGTTAGCACTAACTTTGCCGACAAGCGGCGGTCACTCGGTCGGCATAGTTCGCTTGCGGACTAAAACCATGGAGTTTAGTTTTTTTTTTTTAATTTTAGAGCATAAGAATTATTACATGCATTATTAATATGGTATTTATAAAAGCAAAGAAGGAGGGGAAGAAGGAAAGGAGTGAACATGAAAGGGAGAAAAACGGCCATGTTAGCAGTGATAAAGAAAGAAAATAAAACAGCTTTTTATTGCAGCCTTCACTTGTCAGTGATCGTCGCCCTTCAGTTCTTTATTAAGACGCGCATGCGTAAGCAACGAACTTCAGTTCAATAATGACTTCAGTTACTAGGAACGCTGCTACAAAAATCAGAGAGAAAGATAAAATAAAAATATCTGGAAGCAGCAAATAAAGTGTTTTAAAATCGTAGATTTCAGGAGACAGTTGTCTGCGGTTGGTCAAACACAAACTGATATTTACATAAAACTACGGTTTTTTTTTAATGAAATATGGTTTGAGATGAGCGAGAAAACACACATAAATACGACTTATTTTGAAACTGATGTTATGAATAGAATTGGTATTTGAATCGAAGTTCCCTCGCTTACACATTTCTGAGGTATTGCTAGTACGTATAACTGTTTTCAGTGCCAAGCTTGCCCACGCACGAATGTTAAATGCAAACTACTACAAAACCACAGAGAAGTAATCAGACCCTACTGTCTAAGGGGGGATATTCTCCATGAGGAACAGAAAAATAACGGTTCATGATGGACACGGACAATTGTCATGACACAGATATTGCAGCCAAAGACACCATTGTAATCTTAAGGTGAATGTAAATACTTACTTACTTACTTACTAAAGGAGCTGAGCCCTTCTTGAGGAGAAGCCAAATCTTTAGTTACTCAAGAATTTCCCAGCATTTTATGGAACACAAAGATTCATTACCGTGTTCACAAGAGCCTTCCTCTGGTCCCTATCCTGAGCCAGATCAATCCAATCCATACCATGCCATCCTACCTGTCTTAGATTCATTTCAATATTGTCCACCCATCTACACCTTGGTCTTCCCAGTGGTCTCTTTCCTTCTGGCTATCCCACCAATATCCTATATGCATTCCTCTTCTCTACAATTCGTTCTACATTCCTTGCCCACCTCATGCTCCTTGAGTTGATCATTCTAATTATACTTGGAGAAGAGTACAAATTATGAAGCTAATCATTATGCAAAGGTGAATGTATTACATCTGTAAATTTGCATTGCTATATTTCTACCTACGTGCGAAAAGCAATACATAGAGCAGAAGTGGCAAAACGTTTAGCTATCTGGTTTGAAGTATCGAAATTTACTTACTTGTTTGTATTTCTCTGTAATTGTTGTAGTTGTTAATCGTATTTGGTTTGTATTCATTGTGGTAGGGTGTCCTTGTTGTTGTCGTATTTGTTGCAGTTGTTTGTATTTCTCTGTAATTGTTGTAGTTGTTAATCGTATTTGGTTTGTATTCACTGTGGTAGGATGTCGTTATTGTTGTGTTTTGTGTATTGTGTTTTGTTTGAACGTGTTGTCACTTAGTGTAATGTGTGTTACTTATCTGTTGTGTCCTATTGTGTATTACTGCCACCGGGCTAAAACCCAATTGCAGTATAATAATAAATAATATAATATAAAAAAAGAAGTGATGGTCTTAATTAAAGTTGATGTACATTTCTAGACATTTGGTTATTCTTGGGGTGTAACGTGGTTATTTTAAGAATGCCATAAATCATTCATCGTGTTCGTGAAAAGACATATAGTCACACTTTATATGTTCTTCATATGAAAATATTTCGCAATACATGGCCCAGAAAAGAAAACAACATATGTTTTCTTGCAGTTATCTTTCCCTTGCTAACCGCACATTTTGGAATTTGGGATGGAAGCCAAGCCCAAGAGTGAAAATGAACCTTACAAAGAATTGTGGTTACCGAAACTACTGAATTAGCAACCGGTACCTGAAATTAATACAGATATAACTTGTAATGATTGGTGCCTGAGGATCTTCGGTGGGTTCTACACGTGGCAGCGGTGCAAATGCTTGTAATTGCCTGTCTTTTGCTAAATACCTGAATCTATACCATCCCGAGAGCCGGTCGCGGTAGCCGAGTGTTCTAATGCATACGCTGTCTTTGCTCGCTCGGCAGCCGGAGCCGTGGGTTTGAATCCCACTCCGGGCATGGATGTTTGGTTTTTGTGTACAGGTAGAGGCCTTGTTACGAACTGATCACCCGCCCGAGGAGTCATACCGAATACCTAAGATCCAATAAACCGAAGTGAAACGGAGAGTTGCATAGAGGCAGGCCAAGGCCCTAATTGGGGTTGTAGCACCAAAGGATACCATCTCGGTTGTATCGTAAACTTCATAACTTGAATTGTGCTCATGCACATTATCAGACTTTTCATGGTTCCTATTATATTTGGTACAGGTAAGTACGACGTTTCGTGAAGTGGTTATAAGCACACCTTCAAATTACTATGTTACCATTATTCTGGCCGATATTTTTATTGACTTTTATATTTTTCTCCTTTTCTTCCTTAAAACTGTTGGCAATAGAATCGAATTCTGAACCTTGTATGATAGAGTTCTACAGTGTATAAGATTCAGATTTGAATTCCACATAAGTCTCTGCATGGATTAGTAATCTACTCCTTGAAGTAATTACGAAATTCCCCGACTTTTATGGAAAGCTGGAGTTCATTGCAGTGGTTACAAAACCCCACCGCTGGACCCTATCCTGAGCCAGATGAATGCAATCCACAACCGAGCACTCTCTTGCCTTCATATCGATTTTAATATTATGTTCCTATCCATCCTATATCTCCAAATCAATTTCATCTTTTCAGGTTTTCCTTCTAAAATTTATATTAATTCCTATTTTGTTCGTTTCTTGCTGTGTGACTTGACAATGTCATCTTCCTTCATTTGACCAATTTAGGACCATGTCGTGAAGAAACACTTCCTCTGAATATTCCCACCTACATAGCGAAGACAGCGGTTATCATAAATTTGTACACATACAAAGTAATGACCAATCTTTGATCATAATTCCTTTGCAAGTTCTATGCAAACAGGACAAGAGTTTCGAAATAATCTAAGGGGACTAAACTAAGGACACATATGAATATGACAGTACAGACGTGTCTCTACAGCATGAAAAATAATCTAAGCGGGGAAACTTTATTGTAGTGAAAAGTCAGGGTAAATAAAAAGTTGCTTGCTTTCTACAAATCCAAATTGGAACGAGGAGTCCTTGAACTGGATTCCAATAGACGGAAATTCCAGGCAACTGCGCTTCCACTGGTAGGTTATTCTGATGGCCTACGTGTAATCAGATATTCTCCCCTGCCGGATACGGGCCTTAAAAACGTCTCTGAACTCGATAGCACGATAGAGGACGGGTCTGACTCTGTCATCGCTTCACATGCAGGGCGCTGAGGCTGGAAAGAACTAAAAAGAGACGCAGAGCGTTATAGAAACCAGCAGTATCGTAGCTGCAGGATAAGAGAAAACGTCCTGGTGGGGCAAAAGGACCGCCTCCATTCAGAATCAATGAGAGAAGAGCTGTAAGATCTGGTTATATTGGGTGTGAAAAAGCAACACAGCACGCGAGACAAATGTAACCTCTGGTCAAGGATTTGGAATTTTGAATGGCAGCTCAGGAATAACGTTACTTTTTCTTCTAGCTGTTGCTCAAATATTAATGAATCTCGTCTGTTAGCATTTTGGTGGTTACCTGACTATCCTATACACGCTCGTACTTAATAGATCATATTGCTTTCTATATAATAAATAATTAATTACACAGACTTTTATGGGAGTATAATACTAAAGTGGATATTAGACAGTCAGGATGTGAAATTGTGGGCTGGTTAATTGGACAGAACAGAGATCACTAGAGGGATGTTGTGAAAGAACACTAATAAATTTGTGTTCCAGAGTTATAAGCAATAGAAGGAAAATTCCTTGTCAACTTAGCAGCTATCTACGCTTCGAGAAATAACACGTACCACGGGACTTGTTGGTAAATATGCGCACCAATCAGAGAAACCTATTCTAAATCTGTAACTTTCCAATCAATTTTTATTTATGAAAAAATAAAATGCACGACTGTCGTTTCCTCTACCAGAAACCAAAATAATTTTGCCTTCAAATGTTACAAACAAATTATCAAGCTGTGTATGCAACCACGGAGCAGGGAGGTCTGCTAGATAGACCTGTCACCCCTGACTGCAATATAATACGAATTCGGCTAAAGCTCTGGTTTTTTTTCTCTCGTTCTAACTCACACATATGGAAGCAGAGAGCGTCACGATGTGAAAGAGATAAAGAGATTTGTCCTTCTGTTCTACGCGGACGTAACGAAAACTGAGTCCTGCTACCACGGGATAAACATCTTGATCTGTTCCAATCTTGAAGATGATTTCGAGGACGACTCTCGCAAAAGATTGAACTGTATGAGATTTCAAGTACTGGTAAGCCCTCTACAATCTCAGAGCAATATAGGAAATGCAGACAACCTTCCGTGCTGCATGCTGAATTCTAATTCAGCATGCAGCAGCTCACCAACAGGTTAAGGTTCACTGTGCGCTCCTCAAAATGAGCAGCCATCTTGATTGGCCATAGGCCTATCTTTAGCTTGTGCTAGAATTGTTTCGGCCATCCTCACATCAGAAATGTGGGACATGAAAACCTAAAATCCCCATTATATAATTAAGTTTGCGTTTGTCACTCTATTGACTATGAATAATGTCATTTTCTATGATGTCCTTGTTTGTTGCTTGCACGAATTACACTTCGAACCTGAAAATGGAGATAGTATGTTCCTCTCAAACATTGATAATTCCAACCAGGCTACACGAAGTCACATCCTAATATACTGACGAGCACTCTGACCAATCACCCAAACCAATCGAGTCTTCATGATCAAGCGAACAAGAAGAGTTACGCTTTCTGTTCTTGGTTCCTTCTTTGCTTAAGGTAATATTACAGTTCACTTTATATTTTCATGCTTAAAAATAGTGGAACCAAGTAATAAAACGTACAGTTTTCCTTTGCTTAAGTAATTAAGCACTACGCCACGAAGGCGTACGGATGAGTGGATGTATAGATCCACATTTTCTTGACCTCGGGACTAGTTGAAGGTGAGTGGTCAGCTTCATGTCCCTGCGGTTTTACCCCGGGGAAAGAGAACCCAGTGTCCATTGACTAAGAGGTTGGGTTGAGCCCAGAGTCAGTCTGGACGCTGCGGAGAAAATTCTTGACCCCACCGGGACTTGAACTACAAACTCTCGGTTGTCGAGCCCGTAGCCAGTCATTATACCGATTACGCTATTCCGGCTCGAAGGACTCAGGTAATATAGGAACTAGAATAAGAATAAGAACAAGCTCTGGCAAGAACTTAGAACTCTCGCACACAAACAGAACTTCATACAACATTCTTATCTTACCTGAAAGTTATGGAAAGCAGGCTAAAATTATAATGCGCAACTGAGCTCCGATAGTACGAGATGCATGCATTTTCCCGTAATGCACTTAGTTCAGAAGTGGGACAAGAAGTACACACAGGCACAGAAACGGTTTTCTTACCTACTGGGAGTGCTTTTATTGCGGAGAAATTCCGGAAGATGTTTGCTGAAGTCGAAAAGCTGAATCCAGTTTTGTGTTTGCAGTATTACAACTGGGCGGGCAGCGCAATAGCTCAAGCGGTTAGTCACTGGCTTCCCACCGCGGCAGCCCGGGTTCGATCCCGGGTCTGATCAAGTGGGATTTGTGGTGGACAAAGTGGCGCTGGGGCAGGTTTTCTCCGAGTACTTCGGTTTTCCCTGCCAATCTTCATTCCACCAATTGCTCCACAATCACCCTCACCTATCATCTGGGGCTGGTACAATAGGCCAGAAGTGGCCGCAGTGCAAGGGACTTAGTCCCACCCCACTGGCAATAAAAAATTACAACTGAGCAGAGGAGACAATACCAGTTTCTGAATTAGAAGGCTGTACATAGGCAGTATTTAGTTAGGAAGATCTTCATAAATCTAGCAACAATAAGGGGGTATTAACAGACGAAGCAAAGGATTAAAACCTAGGCATTGCTTCATATTTATCTCTTGTTACATCCGACTAGCAACAAAAGCATTGGATGAAATTATACCAAATGAATTACTGTAATTTCAAGCTTTTTCGTACTTAAGATATTGAAAAATATTCAGTGCACTAAGCACCTACGCGGCATGCACTGTGTTCGCTCGCTCGGAAGCCGAGATCGTGGGTTCGAATCCCACTCAGGGCATGGATGTTTGTGTGCGTTTTTCTGTATTTGTGTATAGGTAGAGGCCTTGCGACGAGCTGATCACCCGCCCAAGGAGTCCTACCGAATGTGTAGGATCCAGAAAAACCGAAGTGAACGGAGAAAGTTCATGGAGGTAGGCCTAGGCCCACCGGGGCTGTAGTGCCATGGAAAAAAAAGTACCTACGCACATTACATTAAAGATTCCACGAGCTCTTTCCACGCTCGATTCTGCTTCACGATGGATGCGTTCCTAAGAATAACGAAACAGAAAACAACTGTAAGGAGAAATGAAAGCATTGTATATTGATGAAACACAGGCATATAGCTACAAGACAAGAGGCGTGGTTCAGTGGGTGGGTGGAGGAGTGTATATAAGATAGACATGGAGGTATTTTTGGTGTACAGTAGCGTAAAGTTGTGTCTAGTGTAGGTTGAGGGAGCTTGTTCCTCCAGCGGACCTTCAGCATGGTACGTAGCAGCAATGTGCTCCCAGCATTGACATTGTTCCGCGTTTTGGTGTGATTTTTGGTTCTGAAGTGTGTCATGTAGTGACCCTCTGAGATCACAGGTTATGTTAAAAGGTATATTGTAGGTGGAAAAATGCAGTTTATTGTGGGAGAGAAGACGGGAAGATAAAACAGATTAATACATTGATACACTTCTGGATTAATGTACTTCATTTCTAAGTAGAATACGGAAAATGTGATAGTTGCTGAATTTATCAAGAAATTCCAGACTTTTTAAGGAATACGAATGTTCATATCTGTGTTCATAAGCGTCCTCCATCGGTTCCTGATCTGTGCCAGATGAATGTACTCCACAAAACAATAACCTGCCTTACCTCAGAGCCATTCTACTATTACCTTTTCCATCTATTACTAAGTCTTCCAAGTGGTCTGTTTCTTTCAGCTTTCAAAACAAAAATGTTTGTAGGATCTGAGGGTCTTATAGCGGTAGTTATGATGAGTTATATCTTTTGTAATATAACTCCCTGTAGTCCGTGGATGGTCCACCGAGATTTCGCAGAAAAACTTTACCTCCACCTTCAGGCTTGAATAATCTTTGTTTGGTATGTGCTTCATGCTTGTTTCTTTTTTCGATTATTATTTGACGGTCAAGACGGTGGAGACATATTCTTCCCAAACTCTGGTTGACTTTCAACGGACTATACGGCGTTTTGTTCCAAGAAACAGAACTCAACAAAATTTTTTGTGTGCATATCATTATGTATTTAACCATGTAACTTATTAGTACTGAAAGGCAGAAAGACTATAAACTATAAATCTGAAAGACTGTAGAAGAAAGATATTGGGCATATATTAATGTAGGTCTAACATCCGAGAGCTTTTCTGGAGGGTCTGAGGAAAACTACAAATAGCGTCACCCAAGTCATCCGGCTTGCGAAATAAGAAACGATGCCCTGCTTTTCCGAACATTAATGACAAGTAATATCAGTTTAATTCCTTACAGCACATTGGTAGATATATCCGTATATACCACCATATGACTCTAAAATACTCTAAATTATGATATAAAATGTTATTAATGTGTTGTCAAATAAACAGCGTAAACAGCTTCAACAGAGGTGTCTTTGTAACGAGACATACTATAGTCTGTCAAGTGGGAATCGAGTCTTTAAATATTACTTACATGAAAGTAAAGCTATCCCCATGACGGGCCGTGGAGGTCCATAGATTTGTGAGACGTCGAGGCTCCCACATTTTTTAGTCAGTCGGTTCATAGATGGCGGTGAGGTTGTCAGCCTTACACGCCGGCCGCCCCTTACCCCCGAAAATATTCCTGGTACTCATTTCAGTTAGAGGCTGAGTCGACCTCAGTGTCATAATGCTACTGGAAGGATGAGATCAATTGAAAAATCCAATGATCTCATTGGGAAGCGAGCCCGCGACTTTCCGTTTTGTAGTATAGTGCCTCAGCCAACTACGCTATTGCGTGCTATGAATATTATTTACATTATCTTCATATTTCAAAGTATTGAATAGAACGCTTAATCATATTCATGATTAAGAGTAAACCAGAAAAATATTTACCAGAATACATCCAATAAGAAGGTAAACTTCATGATTACTTCGATGAGGACCTCAGATNCGGGCCGTGGAGGTCCATAGATTTGTGAGACGTCAAGGCTCCCACATTTTTTAGTCAGTCAGCTCAAAGATGGCGGTGACGTTGTCAGCCTTACACGCCGGCCGCCCTTTACCCCCGAAAATATTCCTGGTACTCATTTCAGTTAGAGGCTGAGTCGACCCCAGGGTCATAATGCTACTGGAAGGATGAGATCAATTAAAAAATCCAACTATATCATTGGGGAACGAGCCCGAGACTTTCCGGTTTGTAGTATAGTGCCTCAGACAACTACGCTATATTTACATTATCTTCATATTGCAAAGTATTGAATAGAACGATTAATCATATTTATGATCAAGAGTAAACCAGAAAGAGATTTACCAGAATACATCCAATAAGAAGGTAAACTTCATGACTACTTCGATGAAGACCTCAGATATCACGAGTTTCCTGGTTGCTGTGTAAAGTAACTCGTGACTTTCAGTACAATTGTTAACGCTTCACTCCAGTACAGAGTCATATCAACCGCATATCTCACCGTCTCAGCAAATCCGAAGAATGCATATCTAGAACTTCAGATGTCTGGGGCGCTGTCTGTGCAGGAAGAGAAAAGACGATTGTAAAATAAAAGAAGGTCAAAGTTTAAATATTTGGAAACAACAGTAACAAATGAAATTAAATTCACGAGGAAATTGCTGTCATTCTCGTCTGGTGTCTAAAAACAAAAAATAAAATATATAAGACAATAATTCTGCCTGTCGTTTTGTATGGATGTGAAATTTGGCCTCTGTCATTAAGCGGAGGAGTTATTTTGGAACAGGATACTTATGAGAATACATGGACTGAAGAAGGATAAAACAACAGGAAGTTGGAGAAAGCTGCACTGTAAAGAGTGTCATAAATTACGCTAGTCGCCATATATAATTAGAATGATCATGCCAGGGAGAATTAGGTTAGCATAGAATTCCTATAGGATATCAGAGGGAAAGCCAGAAGAAAAGAGACCACTAGGAAGACTTAGACGTGTATGTGAGGATAATATTAAAATGGATCTTAGTCATATACGTATGTTGTGGTTATGGAATGGAATCGTCTGGGGCAGAAGAGAGGCCAATAGCGAGCTCTTGTGAACACGGTAATGAACCTTCGGTTCCCCTGAAGTATTACAAAAATTTTGAGTAGCTGAGCGACTTAGAGGTTCTCAAGTAGGACTCGGCTCTATGGAGATAGTTAAGAGGGCAGTTCTCAAGATTGCTGATTCCTTTCAGCACAAATATTCTTTTCTAATTATAATTAAATGAGCATAAGGGCTAGCTTATACGTCTCACTTTAGGGCGTCTACACGTATGTCCTGAAGGCCGGTCAAGGTAGCCGAGCGGTCTAAGACATGAACTGTCTTCGCTCGCTGGAAGCACAGATCGTGCGTTCGAACCCCACACAAGGTACGGATGTTTGGTATGTGTATGTGTTTATTCTGTGTTTGTGTTGCCTGTGTTTATGTAGAGGCCAGGCGACTAGCTCATCACTCGTCCAAGGAGTCCTGCTGTCTGTAAATTGATCATGAAACCGAAAATCAGAGGCCAGGGCCCAAGGGGGCTGTAGAGCCAGTGGGGGAAAAAATGTGTTGCTGAAGAATGAACTACATTTTCTTGTGCGAAGGATAGGAAATCCTCTCCGTCGTGGCAACTGCAGAGTCCTTTGTCTCGTCCCCCCCAAACTAGCATGCCTATTTCTATACTTAACTACACAGAATCCTCCCAACAAGAAGACAAAAATTCTCATCAACTTCTCAATGCACCATATACCGTCTGCTACACTGCTTCGTACAGATCCGTGTGAAAATCGTGAAACTGTCAGCTCCTTCCTTCTTGTCCCATTGTTCCAAGAGAGTGAAACACATAGCTTTCACAAATACATAAGCAGCATAATCTAATTTTAAACACTGATAGTCCTTTACAGAAAATTATTGTTTTCTTAACTAATACGTCCAGTCTATAATTATGTAGTATTACTATGGGTTTTCCGAAAGCTATGCAAAGTGAAATCATATAGAGAGGGTTGTTTCAGTCTATCTTACTTTTGAAAAATCCTGAAAATAATTTTATTAAGTGAGGTAGACCTAATTGTAGGTTTCCATTAAAATGTTTGGACTTTATCTAAGTCTGTGTGGTCCATTTAAACTTCTACTTTATATAAACGTGCTGAGAGTTGATCGATAAATTCACTGATTATCTCGCAAGCGCTACAATTGCACTGTCAATTTATTGGAGATTAAATGATAGGTACAGACAGCCACTGTGGAGCAGATATCGGCCAAATGGGATTAAGGCTTAATTGGAAATCGAATCTATGTTGTGTCATGTTGCAAATGTCTGTAATAGCAGCGTTTCATATAACTACTATCTGTAAGATTTGAGGCTTTCACGGCGGTGACTATGAAGAAAGCAGTCTTCTGGGATTTGGCACCGTGTATCTGTGGTGTTAACCGACGTTTCGGAGGAACGTATCGCCCCCATCTTCAGGGTAGAAGAAAAAGTATAAGAAATCTGCAAGCGACAACACCGTGAACCGTTTCTCACGGTGTTGTCGCTTGCAGATTTCTTATACTTTTTCTTCTACCCTGAAGATGGGGGCGATACGTTCCTCCGAAACGTCGGTTAACACCACATATACACGGTGCCAAATCCCAGAAGACTGCTTTCTTCATAACTATTATCTGTTCTGTACAGAGCGAAATGAATGTCATTCCGAAATGAGAAAGTCTATATATTTTATTTTTGATAAATATTTTAAAATAAAATATACGAGCTTAAAGATAAAATCGTCCCTGTGTTTAATTAATTAGACACGTCATGAAGACCTATGGAAAGTAGAGGGATAACCCCACAGTCGGTCTAGAGGCTTCTCAGAAGAGACAAATTTCTAGCCCTTGTCAGGAATCGAACCTCAACCATTCTGTCTGTAGCCCATCGCTATACGGACTGGGCAATCTCGGCTCACGACATACTGATTTCAGAGTTCTATTTCATCACGGTAAACAATTTACTTAATCCGTTCCTCTTATACCTTTACGATGTCAATTTTTTTTTTCATTTTGATTATTTTAGAGTCGGTAGAACTCCCTGTACGAGTGATCAGCTCGTCGCAAGACCGCTACCTAAACACAGGAGAACACAAACACAGAATAAGCACATACACATACCAAACATACATGTCTTGTGTTGGATTCGAACCCACGATCCCGGCTTCCGGGCGAGCGAAGTCAGTGCATGTCTTAGACATGGACGAACTTACTAGATACAAACACGAAAAGACGTGTTTAGGTGTTTGGTACTCGTCATCTGGACATACTCGCACTTACGATTTAACAAGAAGGTTTCATATAGCATTCTTCTGAGGGCAAAGAAACGATATAAAGTTTACACTTTTTTACCTGTTATTTTACTGCTGTTTTTGCATTCCAAAATTTTGAATAAATTATCTAATGTCAGAGATGTCCTACTTTCTTTTTACTGTTTTATAATTCCTCCCGGTCTAGAAAACCAAAGTTAACGGCCGTGGGGATCCGTTGCGCTGACCACGCGACACCCTCTATCCGCTAAAGTTGGTACTAACTTCACCGACAAGCGGCGGTCACTTGGTCGGTATAGTTCGCTTGTGAACTGAAACCACGGAGTTCTTTTTTTGTTTTTTGTTTGTATAATTCCTCTGTAACTTGTCGTGTTATGATCATAGTCCTCAGCTATGTTCATAGACCTTGAGAGAAAGAGCAGAGGAAGAGAAATACGGAGCATGTAGCATGCATGGGGAGATGAGAGGTGTGTACAAAGCCCTAAATTGTTTCTTTTTAAGGTAAGAGATCATTTGGGAGATACAGGCGTAGATGTACGGTAAATAAGATTGTTAGGGTTATAGTCCACCTTTTCGGAAAGGACTCCTCCGTATGGAGTTAGTTGGTATGTTAGGTCCTTTGCGACTGATCCTTCTTCCAGTTCCACTTCAGTTTGAATTCTATGCACTCTAGCTCTGATAGTCTAGAATTATCAGGTTTACAGTTACATACATTCTATCGTATTATAAGATTAATATCTAACTCTTCATTACATTTATGTTCGTAATTATTGCTGCTGACATGTTTTCTCTTTCCACCACTCCGCTATTTATCCCTTCCTCCCTCCAACCCTCTAAAAAGAAGAGCAGTAATGTAGCTTATGGCATTTGTTTTCACTTTCAATTTTGTTTCATTTTTGGGCAGGTAGTTTTCTTTTTGAAAAGAAGTAAATTTAATTTATGAAGCTAATTTTGTGTCTACTCCACTCGCAGCATTATATAACTAAGTAAAAGTTGCCATTGGTCTTTCTGAAACATGTAACCGTGGATTTCGTTCTATTAGTTTTAAAATTAATTTATCATATTCTCTTCCAGAGTATCCTTACCCTGCATTCGGTTATATTCTGCAGATTATCGTTTCAGCACGTAATCTAAAGGAGTCGTAAAGCATAAAGTTTTGGATTTCAAAACGACGTTTCATTTCAGAGAAGCACAGCGTCTCACGAGAGAAATATAATATGCTTATTATCTTCTTGTGGGCACGTGCTAGCGTAGTTGGTTGAGCCACTATGCTACAAGCTGGAAGGTGGTGGGATCGAATCCCGATGAGGTGGATTTTTTCAATTTACCTAATCCTTCCAGCTGCACTATGGCCCTGGAGTCGACTCAGCGTCTAACACAAATGAGTACCAGGAATATTCCTGGGGGTAAAGGGCGGACGGTGCGTAAGGCTGACAACATTACCGCCATATATGAGCCAACTGTCTAGAAAATGTGGGAACCTCAACTTCTCACAACCCTAAGGGCCTCCACAGCCTGTTACAGGGATACCGTTACTATTTTACTATCTTCTTGTACGCGGCTTAAATCATAATGAGGAGCTCCATAACTTGTACTCTTCTCCAAGTATAATTAGAATGATCAAGTCAAGAGGAATGAGGTGGGCAGGGCATATAGCACGAATGGGTAGGACCAGGAATGAGTATAGGATATTGGTTGGAAAGCCAGAAGGAGAGAGACCATTGGGAAGACCAAGGCGTAGGTGGGTGGACAATATTAAAATGGATCTTAGAGAGATGGGATGGGATGGAATGAATTGATCTGTCTCAGGACAGGGACCGGTGGAGGGCTCTTGTGAACACGGTAATGAACCTTCGGGTTCCATAAAGTGCTGGGAAATTCTTGAGTAGTTGCAGAATTAGCGGCTTTTCAAGAAGGGATCAGCTCCATGCGTGAGTGAGTGAGTGGCCTGCCTTAAATNGTTATGTATTGGGGTGAATCAACAGTGTAAAGTACCAGCCAAGAAATCTGCGTGTAATATTATACTATTGGGCTGATATAGCACTAACCCTCTGGACTTGTATTTTAAGTGCTTGGGTTAGATCTACATTGGGTTTAGTGGCTATCCTAAATGAGGTACTTGTTGGTTTTACTCAGATTCTCCAGACAAATTCTGGGTTTAGTAGCTCAATCAAATCACGACGGCATCCTTCCATATCCCTTCTAATTCATAATTCATCAGTCAACTTGCAATTCCATGCTATATACTCTATATATTGATATGGATGTAAAATAAACGACAAAAAGGACTCTACTGCCGACTCATATCGGAATATACCAACTGTCGGACTGTAATATTTGCTGAAACTTTCTACGAAACCAAAAATTCGATTTTAAATAAAAAATTAATTGAAAGTTCGGAAGTTATAGAGTCTATACAATTTTTATCATTTCACAAATGTCCTTAAAATTACATAAGTACGCAGAAGAACATGTTCCCCATCACAATTTGATGTGGATAGTTTCGATTACTACGCTGGGCCGCTGTCGAGAATCGGCCATGTTTTTAATTTTGACAAGAGATACAACGAATTTGCCCAACAGGCGCAAAAGATTCACCAATGACGTCATATATGTACAGATATGTAGAGTCAGTGACCTTAAGTACGAATTTACTTGTCCATTAACACCCTGAAACTCTAATGATCTTCAAGGAATAACAAAAGCCACCTTTGTTCAGAACCTGAACAATTAAACTACATCACTGAAATATATTTTGATATAACTATTCCATCTGTCATTTGGTACTGTAGTTGAGCAGTTTACATGATTACAACTCTTATTTTATAATATCTGAAATTTCAAGGTTCTTGTTTTTCTGACACATAGTGTAGAGTTACTAAGAATCTGTGATTGAACTGCCACCATCAGCGTGCATTCTCCTTTTCAGAAGTCTCAGTAATGGCAGTTTATTGAGAAGCTATTTCCTCTTCTTCAGCAGAACTGTTTTCGTCTTCCCCACTACTTACTCTCTTCTTTATTTATACATAACTCAATTTACCTGTGTCCTCGTCTCTTACCCACCCACCCCCACTCGAAATCCAATTAAGTTCCTTCAAAAGCAAATGCAAAGGGATGAAATAGACTGTAGACCTTCAATTATGGCGTGCAATTTGTGCACGAGATTTTTGGCTACAGAGTTCTTCCATCGGACTGAAAAGTGGTTGGAAGTTTATCCTGCCAAGAGAATATTGTAAATGACACTTCAGTTAGTGAAAATGTCTCTTCGTGTGAAGCTAATAAATTTGAAAATTCAAACACTAGAGATGTAAAATATAATTCACAATATACATGCTTCCAGGAGGAAGAGTGCTTTGTATGTTACGTCACTTAATAATATTTAAAGGGGCACTTTAGAGTCAGTTACTTCAAATGACACCCCTCCTTCCCAGAAGCTGTTACTGCAAGTGACGTGTTATAAAATGTAAAATGTTCGAGCCCTAAGAATTGAAACAGGGGACATATTCGTTGCTTCTGTTGGCAAGAATGTGCTGGTTGGTTCGATGTTTAGAGATCGGGAAGGAGTTCTTCTACTCTACCAGCCAGGGTATGTCAAACTTTATGCAAGAAATTGTATGGAAGAAACATCATTTCCCAGCGACAAACAAATGCTGACATTTGTAATGGGTTTATAATGTTGAAGGAATAGTCTACATCATTAACTGGCCGATGATGCGGCCTCGATCCTATAGTGGATGAAGCATACTTATGAATAATTACCTCTGCGGCTGGCAGACAATCTTTACCGTCGCTCTTACGAAATTTCCCTTCTTTTATGGAATCTTAAAGTTTCTTTTGGCTGGTCACGGTAGCCGAGCGGTCTAAGGCATGTACTTTCTTCGCTCGCTTGGAAACCGGGATCGCGGGTTCGAATCCCCCTCAGGGCATGGATGTTTAGTTTGTGTGTGTGCGTTTTTCTGTGTCTGTGTACAGGTAGAGGCCTTGCGACGAGCTGATCACCCGCCCAAGGAGTCCTACCGAATGTGTAAGATCTAGAAAAACTGAAGTGAACGGAGAAGTTCATGGAGGTAGGCCTAGGCCCACTGGGGCTGTAGTGCCAAGGAAAAATAAGTTTATTTTAACAAGTTCGGCCTACGCCTTGTGAGTTCCGTTCACATCTTAAAAAATTGCATTTTTCTTCTACTTACACCTAGATTTCCCAAGTGGTTTATCCCTTTCAGGTTTTCGGATTACCCATAAAATTCTATGATTACTTACATAATCCATTCCTCTTATATCTTATGGTGTCGAGGTTGTCTCCCATTTGATCATTTTATAGGCGGTAAAATTACTTGGACGAGTGATAAGCCCGTCTAAAGGTCTCTACCTAAACATAGGACAACACAAACACAGAACAGACTCATACACACACCAAACATTCATGCCTTGTGTGAAGATACAGCTAATTACGTGTTTTCGCACTACAAATTTGACGTCATTCCTGCATGTTTAAATAGTTCATATATTATTTTTGGTGAACTGATATAAATAATTTAACACAGCGCTTTATTTTAAAATGCACCAAAGTACTTCTCTGAACATGACTGTACGAAAAGACGAAACACATAAGGGAAAGTTTAGATTTATATAAAAATATATTAATCGAATTTTGTGGGTAATAAAGTGCATTATTTCGGGTCACGGTAGCCGAGCGGTCTAAGGCATGTACTGTCTTCGCTCGCTTGGAAACCGGGATCGTGGGTTCGAATCCCACTCAGGGCATGGATGTTTAGTTTGTGTGTGTGCGTTTTTCTGTGTTTGTGTACAGGTAGAGGCCTTGCGACGAGCTGATCACCCGCCCAAGGAGTCCTACCGAATGTGTAAGATCTAGAGAAACCGAAGTGAACGGAGAAGTTCATGGAGGTAGGCCTAGGCCCACTGGGGCTGCAGTGCCAAGGGAAAAAAGAGCGTTATTTTCTTTCCTAAAGTACTAATACTTCACACTTATCACTTGCTCCTGTCCTAAAACAGGAATAATATTCTCAGCATGAAATTTTTGTATAATTGCGTAATTGAGTTATTATGCTAGAGGTGTTTGCCTGGAGGAAGTGAGGAAAACTGCGTAAATCTCAGCCATGACAGCTGTTGTCGCGGCCGAAATTCTGACCAAGCACTTACCGAGTACGATTCAAGACCATCACCGCTGTGTCAGCCTGCTAGGACAGGCCGTCTCCAGGCTTCACGTAATAAACGTAATGCAAAGTCATAAGACCAGAAATAATTCTTGTCTTATTTCTTTACAGACAGAATCCTTGGATGAAGAACAGGTTACAAGTGAGTAATCCATGAATTTTATATTCTGAAACTTATTGTGTTTAGTAATTATAAATTTATTTTAATAATTATCGACACAACTACAACGAAAACTGTTGTTATTGGAACCTCTGTATGTTACAACCTCAAACCCATCATCGTTTGGTGCACTAACCGCAGGTTTGTTACTGAATTGTTACATTATTTTTCCCAACTACCTAATTAAAATATTTATACAGATTGAAATAGGTTTATAGGTATATTGTGCCGCTAACAGTGGCCACGCTGTCTAAGGCGCCAGCTTACCCGCTAGAATACCGAAACATGTGTTCGAATCCTACTCAAGGCATGGATGTCACACACGCTCGACAGTCTCGGCCGATCTGTTCGTTTCACAGCGTAGGCAGCTGGAATTTCTTGTACCACTCACGAATTGTTTCGTCCGTAGGTGGTTCTGTGTGGTATTTGGTCCGAAACCTCCGTTGCGCCGTCACAATTGACTCAGTTTCAGGAAATTGGAAGACAGAACGCCTTCTTATCCCCTGTCCTCGGCACGTTTCGTCACGAATACCCCGAAGCTGTGAAACCTGTAATTACGTCATGGTGTCTATTACCCAAACAAACTCGGATATATTCTCTACCTACTGGTATGCCCCTTTCTGCTGTCTGTCTTGGATATTACGCTGCCGAGTTCAGAATTTCCGGAGGCATTTATGAATTACATTGTGCTTTCAGATTATTCGGTACCAAATCTTAGAATCTGTCCCTTCTTAAAATATAAGACACAGTGTAAAATACACAAAGCACCGCTAAATGCAGAAACTCGGAATTCGAGTCCTCTCGAGTTATATTCTCGGTATTTTATTAATAGAATATTTCACTGAGTTTCCTCATTATGAACCGGGTTCTCAGCGAGAAATTTACATTAAAAAATTACATCATAAAAAGTAATATTGTTCTTGTGCATAATTAAGCACCACGCCACGAAGACATATGGGGGGAATAGATTACAGCCTTTTACATTAATTTTGGTACAGCATGCATGTGGTTAGATTCACATTCCAGCCAATTTACCTCTGGAGAGAAATCCGCCGTGTCTATTGAACAAAAGGTGAAGCACATCCAAGAGCTAACAGTGGCGAATTGCGAACAGAGAAATTCCGGCTCCTGAAGGGAATCGAAACCCAGCATTCCAGCCCATGACTTCTTATTAAGCATAAGTAGTATGTGTCACATTTATAAGCTTAGGAAGTGTTTCAATAGGCTGCGCCATAGCTCAAGCGGTTAGTCGCTGGCTTCCCACCGTGGCGGCCCGGGTTCGATCACGGGTCTGGTCAAGTGGGATTTGTGGTTGACAGAGTGGCGCTGAGGCGGGTTTTATCCGAGTACTTCAGTTTCCACTACCAATTTTCATTCCACCAAATTCTCCATCATCATAATCACCCGGGGCAGGTACAATAGGCCAATCAGTGGCCGTCGTGCCTAGTGGACCCAGTTGGACTCCACCCCCCACTAAGCGAATTAACTGGCCATGAAATCCAGTGTCCCACAACGAGCGGTTGCTTATTCCAACCCTCTTATATTACGTATATATATGTTTATCAATTCTATTTCTGTCTATAATTGCTTGTACTCAGCAATAGGAGTCAAGCCATGAGCTTGTATTCCGTAGAAGTAAAATATTTTACAGGGTATAAAACTCGGGTAAGATTGTATACTAAGACATGACGCCCGAAACCTGGAAACACGCCTTCTCAACAATAGTGAGGCTGTGTTTTCTGCTTTGACCGTGCAAAATAATTATAAAAGAAGAGTTCAGTTGAGAAGGGTTAGTTGAGTTTCGAGACAGCAGCCTGCCGGGAGCAGAGGAATTGAACAGAGTCGAGTCTCCGGAATTGGCAGTTGCAGAATAACGGCAAGAAAGGAGTTAGGCTGTGAAAAGAAGACTTAATATGTGATTTGAATTTAACAGTGACATTGTTAAAAATCCGTTGCCAGGATACGGCTAGTGAAGACTGAGAACCTTAGTGAGTGTGTAACGGTGAACTCTAAAGTGTGCAGATCAGCGATAGCTCTGTAATTACCTGTAGTTTCCAGTGGAGTGTTTAACGTGTCAGTAAATCCAATCATCCCATTAAAAACTCGTCTATAATTCACGTACACCCCCTACACATGACAATATATTTGTAAAAGGATTCCAAATGTAACCAGTGAAATACAAATCATTTTATTCTAGAAAATACTTAAAAGACATGTAATTATCTTTAAAGATTCAGTAATGGACACCAATTAAGTTAACCATGCACATCATTTCTTCGTAGATATAACAAACGACCAGTAATATTGTGTGAAATGACAGCGTTTATTTCCGTTAAGTTAATCTAATCTAGTGATCTGATTCGCCATCTCTGTACAGACATGAAAAATAATACAAGAACAAATTATTTTCTAATTTTATACCACTCGGTGTGTTTTAGCCAACAGTAAATTTATGTGAAATAGACACTATGTTACAAATCAGTGCCTATCGCTTATTTCCATTTCCATATATTGCAACTTAACCTTAAAGTAACAAGTTATATATTTTTTTCCTTGGCACTACAGCCCCAGTGGGCCTAGGCCTACCTCCATGAACTTCTCCGTTCATTTCGGTTTTTCTAGATATTACACATTCGGTAGGACCCCTTGGGCGGGTGATCAGCTCGTCGCAAGGCCTCTACCTGTACACAAACATAGAAAAACGCACACACACACAAACTAAACATCCATGCCTTGAGTGGGATTCGAACCCACGATCCCGGTTTCCAAGCGAGCGAAGACAGTACATGCCTTAGCACGCTCGGCTACCGTGCCCGGCAACAAGTTATATTACTTTAACGAAAATTATATAGACACTAGAAAAGAGGTACTGTTAACGTGCATTTTATTAACTGTACCAAATACTCAGTGCATTGTTCTTATTATTATTTCCTATCCTCCTATTTTGCATAAAGTTAAAGTAAACTTGTTACTATTTGTGGATGATTTACTTACAGTATTTTAGTTTAATGTATGGGAGCAGGAGCGCAAGAAAATTATCTCGAACTATCTCAGATTCCCGAGTTTCAATAAGAAGTCTACCCTATACCGCGGGACGCCAACGCAACTTGTTCCAACAAAAACACACTGCACTGTTCAAACGCAAACAGAGACAGCGTGCTTGCATCTCCTGTGTTATTCCTGACACATTCTTCAGATCAAAATAGCTGCACAAAATTGAGAACAATTTCCATGCTAACCTCACACTCAGACATGTGTTTGTGGGCAAATCGCCTGACAGAACGCGGTTATCGGGGTTTCGTCAGAGAGGCTTTGTGTTAACATTGTCGCGAGACTAGAAAAGTAAAGAGAAAGTGGGAGGGATTTTCGAAGTTTCGAGCGAGGGACAGAGTTGTGCGCTGTGCGCAATACTTTGTAACCCATTGGAACAATTTACGAATGTACAATAATAATAATAATAATAATAATAATAATAATAAATTAAATTCTTATTTATTTGTGCCCCAAATCAACAGCTCAAGGGCCAGTTACAAATTGAGAAGAAATGGAAGAAAGAAACAGACACACAAATTACAAAACAAGACAACTTATAATATCTGACTAATGATGATGATAATAAAATAATGATGGCATAGAGTTATAATTTATGAG
>NW_019743156.1:159432-166662 GCF_002891405.2 Cryptotermes secundus | reverse complement strand
AGGAATGTAGTACAAAAAGAAGCAGAGAAGAAATTAAAATATAAAAATTTAAGCATCGAAATTCAGCGAATGTGGAACATGAAATGTTTTGTGATACCAGTAATTATTGGAGCCACGGGTACAGTCACGAGAGGGTTGAGGAAATATTTGGAACTAATTCCTGGTAAGCACTCACTGCAAAAAACAGCTATCTTGGGAACATCACACATACTACGGAAAGTGCTACAGTGTGAAGCTTGAGGCCTGAGTGGTGAGGTGCATCACTGGTTCAAGAAAAGGAATACCAGGAAATAAACCTGTCACAAGAGATGATGATGATGATGATAATAATAATAACCGAACGTCGCTATCGTGCTGAGAGCATCCTTACTCGTAAACGAGAGGTACAGATTCGATATCTCGATCAGAAACCCAGCTATTCTAGCCAATTTTTCGTAATTTTCTTCCGTTCCTCCAGGTGATTACGGGGATAATACCTCAAATTAGGCCACGACCGCTTCCTTCCACATCCTTTCCAATTCATTTTTTGCAATCATCTTATCATTCAGTTTTAAAGCACTTAATCTTATGTATTTAAACCGTCATTAATCTAATTTGTTTCATTCTGGTCCGTCACACTAACAATATTATAAAAGATAAAACAATTCCGTCCAGTGTAACTGGTGAAGTTTTTCTTATTTCAATTATTCATGCCCTTACATGCTTCGGTCCTTAGAGACCATCATCAGAGGGACATCGATACAGTTTGGAAACCACTATTACAATAGGTGTTCCGAGTGTTAAGATATATATATATATATAATGCTGACAATACACAAATGGATACAAATCCAAAGTATTAATATATTAAAATGAGGAAGAATTGAATAACAAAAATCTTCACCAGTCACACTGGGCGGAATTGTTTTATCTTTTATAATGTCATTAATCTATTCATAAATAAAAATGCAAACGATTAATAATTATTGCCGTGATAACAATAGAAATCTGAAGCGACTGAGCGAATCAATTTTAACAGAAACAAAAACGAATTAGAGGCAAGATTGTCAGGTTAATTTGTCTGAGTTCTCGTGGTTTTACTCAGTCTCTTCGGGGCAGTCACGAAATAGTAGTTAAAAACAGGAC
Source organism: Cryptotermes secundus (assembly GCF_002891405.2). NCBI lineage: Eukaryota > Metazoa > Arthropoda > Insecta > Blattodea > Kalotermitidae > Cryptotermes > Cryptotermes secundus. Next base: position 165,537 of record NW_019743156.1, on the reverse strand, counting down.
ACGGCCGGTTAGTAACAAGTTTCCAGTTTACCTACGTAATTTTTATTTTGTATGCCAAGTAACTCTGCCGTTGCAAGAGCGTCTTTAAATAAACTACAAATCAAGGAAGCAGAATACATGTGGGCAATGAATACTGCATTAACCTAAATCGTCATTTGCTTCTGTTTATGGATATAAACAAACAAAAATTTCTCCGAGACGACCCCCCCCCCTCAAATTTCTACTCGAAATAAGAAGGGTCGGTCGACGTCAATGACGTTTTATTGTTAACCGTCTAACTTCCTTTCAGAAACAATTCCACAGGAATGCCTCATTTTGTACATTGTTTTTAGCTTTTCCAAACACTCAGAAGAGAATATTTTGGAGCAAGAGAAAGGAAGTAACAGGAGGCTGAAGAAAGTTACCTAATGCGAAGTTTCTCGCCAGATAATTTTAGGGTAACCAAATAAAGAACGATGAGAATGGTGGGGTATGTGCCGCTTAAGGAAGATCTGAGAAATGCTTACAAAATTTTCCCCGGAAACTCCCGAAATACAGATCTATGCCTAAAATCTGTGTCAGGTCAGATATTTTTGGATATTCTTATTCTTATTGCTAGTGGAGTGGGACTAAGTCCCTTGTACTGCGGCCACTTCTGGCCTGTTGTACCAGCCCCAGATGATAGGTGAGGGTGATTGTGGAGCAATTAGTGGAATGAAGATTGGCAGGGGAAACCGAAGTACTCGGAGAAAACCTGCCCCAGCGCCACTTTGTCCACCACAAATCTCACTTGACAAGACTCGAGATCGAACTCGGGCCGCCGCGGTGGGAAACTAGCGACTAACCGCTTGAGCTATGGCGCGGCCCAATTTTTGGGTAAGTTTTCATTATGTTCATTCCATTATATTTTTTCTCTAATTCGTCTAAATATTCGATAAAACGGTTTTAACAAAATTCACTTAAATTATTTCCAGTCAGTCGAAATACTGAAATATTATGAACAAGTCTGTAGCCTGTAGGCATTTTTTTGTTCCAATTCTAGTTGTCTGCAGTACATTTCCAATCGTGTTCTCTGTATGAAAAAGTAGACCTGTATTTGAACACATGAGCATGTCACGTGATTCTGCCTTACTGGCAGACCATTCAGGATGAAATTGAACATCGCTCTATTGGCGACTGGTGATAACACGGGCACTGTATTCTGCCCCAGTTGTATGTGGTTAATCACTGAACGGTTCGGAGGGCCGGTGTTGTGTGTGGAAATAGCTTTCCGAACTTGTTCATAAGTCCTTCCACGCTTTCATTGCCTCGAAATTGCCACATTTCAATACGTCAATATTAATCAAATTCTCAAACTGAAACATTGAAATTGGTGGCAACTATGGAGGTAATAAATTCACAGCCAGAAACAAATCCCAGACCTGTCTGATTGATAGTTTTCAATCATTTCAATCCCAAAACCAATCATTTCACTTCCACGGTGTGTACCAATTGGCCGATATATTTATTTTGAATTTGTAATGACAGAGTATGCTTAAAAGATGCGATGAGATTTGGCATCCAATAAAACGGAATGGGATATATGCATATATGGCCGTGAGACATTTTCATCACATGTAGAGACATACGAGCACATATGTGAACGGCACAGGGCGGCAAAACCAACACTGTCACCGTTCACTAGTTATGCTGCAATAAAACAGCCCAGTGTAATGACGTCAACTGTACATGCATGATGGTGAAAGTCAAAAGTATAATTTCCTCTGTAGTTAATTAATTGGCCGGTCACGGTAGCCGAGTGGTCTAAGGCATGCACTGTCTTCTCTCGCTCGAACACTGGGATCGTGGGTTCGAATCCCACTCAGAGCAGGGATGTTTAATTTGTGTGTGTGCGTTTTTCTGTGTTTGTGTACATGTAGAGGCCTTGCGACGAGCTGATCACCCGCCCAATGAGTCCTACCGAATGTCTAAGATCTAGAAAAACCGAAGTGAACGGAGAAGTTCATGGAGGTAGGCCTAGGCCCACTGGGGCTGTAGTGCCAAAGAAAAAAAATAATTAATTAAGCCCTATGCAACGAAGGCGCTTGGGGGTGGAAGTATGCATCCATCATTATAAGCCTTGTTACTTGATAAAGTCGAATTGCCAGCTTCACACTCCTGCCGTTTTATCCCGGGGAAAGAGCCCCCTGTACCTTTCCGATAGGAGGCTGGGTTGCTAGCAAAACCGGTCTGGAAGCTGTGGAGAAGAGAAAAATCTCATGTTCCTGCCGTGAATTAAACCCGAATTCCTCGGTAAACCGGCCCTTGGCTGTTCCGACACATTCTTCAAAATAAATTTAATTTCTTCATGAAATGACGCAGAAGATACCTATGTTTTGGTGGCAGGCATATGGAGCATGTTTGTGTGGCTGTTCCTTCATCAAATTTCTGACAGGATTAGCTGTAATCCCGAGCGAGTCTTGCTTTAAACATTCTTAAATTCGAATTCCGGGACACTGCCTTTAAACATGCCACTATCGTCCGTTTCGGAATACTTGCCAATCAGGAAAATCTTTGCTTCCCATTCGAGTATATATAAACCTCTGCAGTCGTTAAATAACAGACAGTCATTAAATCATAAAACGCAGAAGTAAACTTCAAGGACTGTAGATCTCGGAATTACGCGGAGGTGAGTCGTGGGCTTCAAATTAATCCAATTTTATTTGGGGCGGGTGGGGATGGGCGAAATCCGTCCTCACTTGCCATTGAATAGGAGTCTGGAGTGGACCTTATAGCTATTGTGGAAGTGCTGCAAAGGGAAAATCCCTCCACTGGTGCCTGGCCATCCAGCCTCTGGCCAGCCATTTTACAACATTAATTTCCAACTGCATAAATAAGGCTTAGATGCAGTGGCCATTGTAGACTTCAGTTTCTCGCAGTGGTGGACACGAAGAGAACAGTTCTGTAGGATGTAACTCTACATAGTTCGGTAGAAGTTTATTATGTTTCGGAGGAAAGTATCGCCTCCGTCTTCGTGGACGAAGAGAAAGACAAGAGAGAAACCATCATGATACTTGCTCTGTGACCGCTGCCCGCCGCTACTTGTGATCCTTTCCAATTTCTTGATTTGCTTATCTTCTTACCCTGAAGATGAAAGTGATATATTCCCCCGAATCGTCAATGTATTTATACCGAACTACTTGTCGTTACAACATATAATCATAATACATAAAATAAATGCGTTGTCACACTTGCTTGAATGTGGGCAGTTCCCACAACCCTTTCCAATGTCATAATATTCCGTTTAGTCACTCTCTATCTCTCTCTCTGTAGTATACTGGTCTTCAAACGTAAATTTTTCCTCATAAAATAATTAAAAAATAGCCGTGGGATATTATTTTCTAGCAGTCCGTCTACTTGTCCACACCAGTCATTCTTGTGGTCTGAAATTATATTTGCAATTTGATTAAGTCTTCTCGGGAGGCCAGCCGTATTAATTAGGAGCAGGAGTCCAATTTACTGTGCCCTTCATCAGAGAACGATCTGATTTAAGCATTTTATAAGATTCAAAATGGAGGGACAAATGTGCAAATGTCGACATATGAAAGAGTAACCGTCGGTGTCAAATACAGAGTGTCCGCATGAAAGGTATCCAAAATAAAATCATTATATCTCAGAAAGAATTTATTATACACATTAATGGGTTACACCATTACAAATGGAAACTATCAAAGTTTTTTTATGTATATATAATTTTCTCAATAAATTTAAATGTGGGCTCCCTTGGTGCACGACAAATATCCCTACCTGAAGCATGTTTGGTGTTACCGTGACCACAGCGTCCCTTATGCGGGCTTTTAGGTGTTGAAGGTCGTTGATCTTAACCTGGTAGACAATGTTCTTCACATAACCCCACAAGAAAAAATCCACTGGGGTTAAGTCTGGCGACCTAGGAGGCCAAGCGATTGGTCCACCTCTCCCAATTCATATCCCAGCCATCTCTCTGTCCAGGTGATTTCTAACATGGTGACAGAAATGTGGCGGCGCATGCGCGTAAGCCGGGTATGAAAAAAAATTTTCCAGAGTTTCCTTTTCCGATGACATAAACCGGATACGTGTATGACGATTAGTTTCCGAGATATAAATTTTTATTTTGGATACCTTTCATCCGGACACCTTATATAAAGGTATATCGGAAACACCAGCCTCACCACAGGTGTACCTGAAAGTCGGATTTAATCTGTTTGAACACAAAGGTCCATTTTACAAGTTCTCTCTTGGACAAACTAAGTTGATAGTCACGAATGTCTGTGTGAGTATCATATTCAGACGAGAATCACCGCCCTTAGACAGTCCCGCAACGCTCTAAAAAGAAAACAAAAGAAAAGCAAAGTAAGATCTCATTGGCCGCGCCATAGCTCAAGCGGTTAGTCACTGGCTTCCCACCGCGGCAGCCCGGGTCTGATCCTGGGTCTAATCAACTGGGATTTGTGGTGGACAAAGTGGCGATGGGGCAGGTTTTCTCTGAGTACTTCGGTTTCCCCGGCTAATCTTCATTCCACCAACTGCTCCACAATCACCCTCACCTATCATCTGGGGCTGGTACGATAGGCCAGAAGTGGCCGCAGTATAAGGGATCTAGTCCCACCCCACTAGCAATAAAAAAAGCTCTCATTTCATACCATTTATCGCGCAAAAAATTATTTTAGCAATTCTGGTTTTTATTCCTTTAGTTTCATCGTCAAAACTCCTGGTATGTATGAAATAAGATGACTTCGCACCGTACTATCTGTTTCGAGCAGGTTGCATCAAAATTAAAAAAAAAAGAACAGGTCTATTATTTATTTTTCTTCAGTAGAAGTATTTCATTAATGGGGGAGAAGAGGAATGCATATAGGACATTAGTGGGAAAGTCAGAAGGAAAGAAACTACTGGGAAGACCAAGGAGTAGGTGGGTGGACAATATTAAAATGAATCTCAGAGAGATAGGATGGGATGGTATTGATTGGATTGATCTGGCTCAGGATAGGGACCAGTAATGAACCTTGTGGTTCCATAAAATGCTGGGAAATTCTTCAGTAGCTGCAGAATTGGCGGCTCCTCAAGAAGGGCTCAGCTCCATAAGTAAGTAAGTAAGAAGTATTTCACTGTAAACGTCCGTTATAGGCTTCCATTCTCAGAGAAGCATACGTATAATCTGTAAGAAGATAATCAGAGTCTGTTTTATTCCTAGAAACACTAAACTGAGTCAAAAGTTTCATGTTCTTTGAGAGTCGTTTATCTTTCCCTTATTTACACCCCATTTCCTAGTTGATGGACAGACTGCTAACTTGCCTCGTTGTGACGGAAACAACTGCTTTTTTCGTTCGAATTTAAGAGAGTACTCTTTTAAGAATATTTTTTTCTTGTCTTGTGACGTGTCATGAAACATTATTCCACTGACTTTTTTTTATTTCTATGGGAGTGGCACTAAGTCCCTTGTACTGCGGCCACTTCTGGCCTATTGAACCAGCCCCAGATGATGGGTGAGGGTGATTGTGGAGCAATTGGTGGAATGAAGATTGGCAGGGGAAACTGAAGTACTCGGAGAAAACCTGCCCCAGCGCCACTTTGTCCACCACAAATCCCACTTGACCAGACCCGGGATCGAACCCGGGCCGCCGCGATGGGAAGCCAGCGACTAACCGTTTGAGCTATGGCGCGGCCTTCCACCGACGTTTCTTTGAAGAAGTAAATGTTATGCCATTCGCCATCCACATAAATGTATTAAAAGCTATTAGAAATGGAATCCGGGGCCGGCGTTAATTTCCAGAATGGGCAAGAATATTTTAATCTTTCTACAGCGACCAGACTAGCGTTGGGAGCACCCAGCTCCCTATGAAATAAATATCGAGGCTTTACTCCTGGAGTAAAGCGGCCGAAACCTGAAGCTGTCAATTACCTCCATCTAGTGTCCAGGTCGCATAGGTCTTCATATCTTGGTGGTTAAATTAAGCACAAGAACAAATTTATTTTTACTTTTGCAAAGTACTTCATAATACTCCGGTATTGAATTCAAAGAAGGAAGCTAAATACCTACTGATAATATACAGTACAACTTGGTTATAGCAACATCGGTTTCTGCGACACCTTGTCTATTGCGTCAAA
>NW_019743156.1:132829-159329 GCF_002891405.2 Cryptotermes secundus | reverse complement strand
TAACATAAGTCTACTGTGGAAGTGCCCATTTCGGTTACAACGACATTCGTTTATAACGACACTATTTTTAGGTCTCTTTGATGACGTTATAACCAAGTTCTACTGTATAACAATTAAATAGCCCCAGGAATAGTAAACAATATCAGAAAAACAGTGTAATGAAGCATATATGTTTTAAAATTTAATCGTTATAAATTTGCCTACCTTGGAAGTACTGACATTCGGTTACTGAAGAAAAACTATACATTATCCATTTATATAAAATGCAAAGCCTTGCTATTCTGTCGTTTAATATTGCCGCGCGAACATCACTAGTTAGCTAGCTTATTCTTTCGTTGCTAAGAGTTTTCCTAGCCGTTGTCATGCAACTGCCTCAAACAATTCGTTGCTTAGATTAGCTAGCCGTTGTATAGCAATGGATGCGTTCTGATTCAAAATATTTCTGCCCTAGGCGGCACGCCACATTGTGTTAGCAAGTAGTAAGGAGTGGTTGCGAAAGGTGGCATCAATGGAAGCTTTGGTATTACGGTATTCAACTTTGCCAAAAATTTCCACTAGATAGCTCCACTGCCTAGCGGACAGTGTCATTCTCTCAAGGTAAGAATTTCAGTATGAATGAAATTTTCAATTTGTTGTGGCTGCGTTTCAGAAGATGTTTGTTCTTAACAGTTACTCGTTGAAATTTCAAGGAGCTTCACTTTACTCACAGGTATAAAATTAATTTTGCAAAGCTAATAATGCTACAAATGCCCCACTACAGAGAGATATGAGTGGCTCATTTTATTTAACTAATGTCTACCACACTGACAGAAGATTGAAATGAAAGTTGCAAACTTATTAAAATTCATTATGGCCTATAATACAGAGTGATTCTACATTATTATCGGAGTTTCCGTGGCCTGTAATTTTTTAAATTTAAATAATGCAATAAAACTACTTATAGAATCAAAAGTGCAACTCAAAAAGTTCTATTTAATTAGGTTGCATTTGCCGCATTGATTTCTGGGAGAAACTATGACGTCATGATTCAAAATGGCGACTGTTCAAGATAAAGCAACATGCTTACTTTGGTCTCATGAAACAAAGTCCGTTTCGAAAAAGCAACATCGTTACAGAACTCACTATGGAGAACATTCACCTTCAAATATTGCGTTTACCTTCGGAGATGGGCATTCAGTGATGAAGCAATATTGTACTTATCTGGAAGAATAAATCATCATAACTTTGGAATATGGAGGTCACAAAACCAACACGCCATTTGAGAAATCGAAAAAAATAGGGCAAAGCTGAATGTCTAGTGTGCTTTGTCAAGTTCTAAAGTTTTTGTTCCCTTTTTCTACAGAAAATAGAACTCTCTGAGTAACACTTTCATACTCCGTAAGCAGTTTCATTTTATTTTTTTTTTCGGTTTGAAATTCATAGGCCACGAAGACGAAGACAATAATTCAGAACCACTCTGTATATGCACAAAGATGTAAGGAAGGCCAGAAGGTAGGGTACAATATAGAATTTATATTGAACCAAAACCTATTGCAAATGAATAATACTGGCAATATTTAGATTATTTCAATATAAAATCTGATGATGATCAATTAATTAATTTTGGAGGAAAACCATGCAGACAAACTGACAGACAAGACCCCCCATATCATCACCACGTTCATATTTTGTACAAACAGCGCATATAAACTCGCAGTGATTGGTTTTGTAATGAAGCGTGTCTAATATTCTCCATAACGCAGGATCATGTTATGCTCCAATGCCTTATCCAGAGGCTCCAACAGTGTACATCAAACCTCTTCCTTTTATGTCTGGAACTTAGCCCCCTTGTGCTATTCGTGACGTAAACTTCAAGACATGTGTTACAGAGAGGTTTTAAATGTAACAGACAGTCAGTTAATTGCACGGCTACGTCTCTGAAGTTTCGTTGAACAGAAAATGGCGACTGGTTGCATATCCCTACACTGAGAAAATATAAAGCAAAATCTTACAAAATGTGAAACCTTCCTCAGCATTATTAATTGACATGCATAATCATTTGAAACTTTGTGTGATCTTTCGTAACAAGTTTTTTCGGTGAGGTGTTGTTAGAGCCATGCCCAATCCCCAAGCTGGAGAATCAACCCTTGTTGGCTGTCCGCGACTGCTTATTCAATATATTCGCATGTAACCTCAATATCTGTAGACCATCATGTAATAACACCTGCACATCATAATGTTGCAGCAAATGCAGAATTTCCCATTGATATGATCACCGTATTACTAATTTGTTGAAACTAGAAAAAAACTCCGTGGCTTGAGTCCGCAAGCGAGCTATACCGACCGAGCGACCGCCGCTTGTCGGCGAAGTTAGTGCAAACTTTAGCAGATAGAAGGTGTCACGTTGTCAGCGCAACGAATTCCCACTGCCGCTGATTTCCGTTTTCCAGACCGGAACTAATTTGCTGAAGATTACTAATTATGAAGTTCCTATAGATGGTGGTTATGAAGAGTTCTATCTTCTGGGACATAATGCTGTGCAGTCCGTTTAAAGTCATCCAACGTTTCTTAGGAACACGCCGCCTCCATCTTCAGGTTCAAAATGAAAACCCAGCTAGAAACTAGCATGATGAATGTAGCAAGCAAATCCTGGTTTCCTCTCCGCCGAAACGCCGGTGGGCTTTCCAACGGACTACACGACCTTGTAACCGAAAAGATAGAAATCTTTATGAAATTCTTCATAACGACATTTTGTCTTTAACTTGCTACCACTATCTCTCTATTCAGTTCAAATATTCAGCCCAACATCTTGTTCTCAAATATCCTTAATCCTTAAAAGGCCGCGCCATAGCTCAAGTGATTAATTCCTGGCTTCCTACCTCGGCGGCCCGGGTTCGATCCCAGGTATGGTCAAGTGGGATTCGTGGTGGACAAAGTGGTGCTGAGGCAGGTTTTCTCCGAGTACTTCGGTTTCCCCTGCTAATCTTCATTCCACCAATTGCTCCACAATCACCCTCACCTATCATCTGGGGCTGGTACAATAGGCCAGAAGTTGCCGCAGTTCAAGGGACTTAGTCCCACTCCACTAGCAATAAAAAATAATAATCCATAAAATGTTTGAGGTTCTCGCTTCGGTGATGGTTCTGGATTATAACCTGGTGTATTCTGGGAGGTGAATTTCATAGTTCACGGTAGACGCGTCCCTCTTCCTTGAATATGGAGGCAGTTATTGCTCCAAATCGTGGCACCCACCTAACGGGATGCACAGTTTGGTACTCAAGAATACCACAATATAAACTTTCTATGCGTGTTCTTCTCGTGTGTCACATACCCGTACTGTGTATCAGGTAATATTTCAGTTCTGTATAATTTAATATTTACATTTTTAGAGAGAAGGACTTTGTAGCATAGTTGGTTGAGACACTATGCTACAAAACGGAACATTGCGGGTTTGATTCCCGATGAGTTCACTGGATTATTGACCTAATCCCTCCAGCCGCACTATGACCCTAGGGTCGACTCAGCCTCTAACATAAACGAGTATCAGGAATTTTCCTGGGGGGCGGGGTGGGGGTTTGACAGGCGAATAAGGCTGGAAACCCTACCGTCATCTGTCAGCCGAATGTCTAGAAAACGTGGGAACCTCGACGTCTCAGAACCCTATTAGCCTCCACGGTCTGTTACAAGGATAATTTAAGTTTCATGCAGGAAGAGAAAATTATTTTGAATTGAACAGTACCATCAATCCTCAGGTTCACTCCGTTCTTAACCTATAACTCCTTCATGAACACAACGCGGATTTGTTACGGTTGTATCGAAATATTTTTAACCACAACGAATTTTCAAAGGGTTTCTTATTTATCAATAACATCCATCATCACGTCTAAATAAAGTGTTCCACGGATTTTCGTATCCAAAACATGAACCAAGTGCTATAGAAATACTCGCAGTTTCAAGCTTGATCGATAATAAGAGAAACAAAGTTTTCGAAACCTAAATAAAACGGCCTGGTTAGAAAGGGGAGGGGGGAAGTTGTTGATACAGCTTTAAAAAAGGCCGCGTATAAACACGTGGTAGCTGTGACGCTCCAAAACAAATTTAGAATTGGAAGTATCTTCCAACACGTTTAGACGAAAACTTCAAGCTCAGATGAAGGGATATGACCACCAACAATTCTGAAAGCTAGGAAAGATTGTTGCATAGATTGGTATCTCCAGCACTTTTATCGTAAGACTCACTAATAAACACAGATACATTACTATCAACGCTAGGTAAATAGAGATCTCATCAAAGGCAATTTCTTGCCGATCTGAGGCATACTCCTATATACTGGTTAGTAGACTATTTCATGTCAACCACACTGGCCGCGCGGTCTAAGACATAAAATGCCTTCGCCCGCTCGAACACTGAAATTGTGGGTTCGAATCCCACACAAGTCGCGGATGTCTGTGTAGCTAGTGTCCTTACGAACTGCTGATCCCCGTCCAAGGAGTTCTACCGACTGTCTTAGATTAAGAAACTGTAGTGAAACGAAACGTTTCACGGATGCCCTATGGTCCAATTGGGAACAACAGAAATAGAAGAAGAAGAAGAAGAAGAAGAACTATTTAATGCCGCCATAGCAACTGCATTGTTTTCCGTCAGTGGAAACTGAAACTTGATGAACATAACGTACACTTAATTGGGAATGGCAGGGAAATTGTCGATGGTTATTTCAAAGTACCGCTTACGTCGTTTTAAAACTAAAACAAACAAAGGAAACCTCAAAAAGACAGGCAAATATTTATCTTTTACTAGAACATTGTATTATAGGGCTGAACCAACCTCCAATCCAATGGGTACCGTGGGTCCATCCCCCGGATTTAAAGCGAGCGGGGCGTGAAGCTGACCACTAACTTACAGCTAGTGCAGATGTCAAGAATGTTGGAGGTATACTTCCATTACCTGGCACGCCTTCATGGCATAGTGATTAATTAATTAACCTTTTTATCTTAAATTTAGAACAACTTATTTTAATCATGCCGCAATTAAAACGAACATACACAACTATTTTAATCGTATCAAATAGCTCTCGAACAGCAGAATCGTTATACATGCGTGTTTCAACAAAGCAGATCATTCTTCGAGTCAGGCTATAATACTGTGAAAACCCATGTTTCGCGTCAAATATATTCGGGAAACTGTATTTAATACTGGAAGAGTTGAGACCTTCTTAAAGGAGAGGGTGAAAAGGAACATTTATGAATATTTTTCAATATAAATCTTATAACAAAGGGGCAGTGACACCCGCCGGTGTCCCGTAACTCTGGAACTATAAGCGTTAGCGAAAACTTTGCACAGCTCTTACAAAACATGCTCAACACATTCACCATTCACGCCGAACCAAACCGACAGACGGTTCTGTCAGTCCCAGAGATTGATGTGAATTATTTGTGGTGAGATATCTTTGCGTGCCGTGAAAATTCACTCCTGAAAATGCCACTCAGTATGATTCCATAACAATGGGACACCCTTCAGAGCGAACCGCCATCCATGTTTGCTATAATTTCTGGAGAATGACGGTTATAAATTGGGGGCGTAAGAAAGAACTTTTTTTTTATTGCTAGTGGGGTGGGACTAAGTCCCTTGTACTCCTGCCACTTCTGGCCTATTGTACCAGTCACAGATGATAGGTGAGGGTGACTGTGGAGTAATTGGTGGAATGGAGATTGGTAAGGGGAAACCGAAGTACTAGGAGAAAACCTGCCCCAGCGCCACTTTGTCCACCACAAATCCCACTTGACCAGACCCGGGATGGAACCCGGGCCGCCGCGATGGGAAGCCAGCGACTAACCGCTTGAGCTATGGCGCGGCCTTAAGAACTCCTCTTGCTTATAGCCATGCATTATTTTAGAATTAATCTGCAGGGACTGAGGGCATCCGCCACTGAATCTCCTCTTCTTCGTCACATCCAAGTAGGTTCAAACCCCAGTTACAGAATGTGTGCATATTACAACAAATACTTGTGTTTGTTTCAGTGCTGAGGCGCGCATTCTCCATGTTCGACTCAAGTAAAGCTGGAAAGATTGAGAATGAAAAGGTCCGCACAATCCTCAACACTCTGGGCCTCGCCATTAACGACTTGGAGCTGGAGGCGCTGTTGGAAGAGGAGGATAAAGAAGGTAAACCAAACCGTACAGACTGTTCTGAAGTTACGGGAGCAGAAGTGATAAGTTGCATAATTAGGTACGTGCGTTCTATGTAGTTATCATCAAGCAGGTCGGATCTGTATATGAAAAACTTTTGTTATGCGGAGCAATACTACATTAACACTTCTTAAAATTTTCTGGTTTGGGATGTGTTTTTAGACAACACAAATAATTATCAATTCTTGAAGCAGAATTCCCTTATTAACCATCATAGCAGATTATGCATTTTACAATAAAATTTGATTTAATTTTGTGCACAGTTTGTTTTAAGTACAAGGAAGGTTTAGAGTCCTTATAGACGAGAGAGACTGATAAAAACTTTCATGGACAGAAGACGGTAGAGGCGTGGCATTCTCATGTTATACGCAATTCTATATAGCTCTGAATATTTCCTTCTTCTTTTCATATTCGACAAGAATTTGGAGGCCTCAATACTTATCTGTACAATCTTTTTACTACAATCAGAATAAGAGCAGCTGTTTAAATATTTTCACAGGTGAAGTATCCATATACTATCTAATTAGCTACCTTATTAAGAAAAATACAATAAAGAGATAAAGTCGTCCCTATGCTTAACTAATTAAACACTACACTATGAAGGCGCATGGGGAGTGGCTGTATAGATCCATATTTTCTTGACCTCGGCACTAGTTTGAGGTGAGTGGTCAGCCTCACGCCCCGGCTGCTTTTACTCTGGGGAATAGCCCCCGTTACCCATTGGATAAGAGGCTACATGGGCCCCAGTGTCGGTCTGGACGACGTGGAGAAAAGACAATTCTTGACCCCACCGGGACCCGAACTCCAACCCCTCAGTGTTCCAGCCAGTAGCCAGTCGCTATTCCGACTACGCTAGCCCGGCTCATTAAGAAAGTTAAAATTCATAAGAAATCTGTGCCAAACACAAAAGACTACGTGTGTGCTGTTGAACCGGCTGTTTTGAATTCTCCCAACGCTTGATGGCGGCTCCTCGGTTACCCTACTTGGTTATAGGAGAAGCTTCAACGTGTTCCGACCGCTTATGTTCATCATCGTGCCGAAACATTCTTAGAAGTGATATTTCAAAATGGTGATCTGCACAATTGGTGGTTTCTCAAGAAGGGCTCACATCCATGATGTTAGTTACTATTCTCACAATACACAGTGATTATATCCCTAAATATTACTAATCTGTTAATTTTTAATGAAGATATAGTGTATTTTATATGAGGCAGAAATTGAAATATAAACATTTAGATAAAATTCATGCTTCAATTAAAAGATATATAACTCTTGGAACATTTGCCGACGATATAGCTATACTGTCAGTTAACAAACACCCTGAAAGAGCAGCAACACACCCTCAATATCACCTTAGATCATTATAAAATTGGTTCGAGAAGTGTCGTATCAGAATAAACGAAAACAAGACTTGCTACATAACTTTCACCCTACGGAAAAACCGACACCTGACATATACATCAATTATATCCAAATACCACGCATAGCAGAAATAAAATACCTAGGTATGACTATAGACAGCAAATTAACATGGAAGCAGCATGTAGTCAAGAAACGAAAACAAGTAGACTTAACCATTAAACAGTTAAACTGGCAAATAGGCAAAAAATCAAAGTTAACAGTCGAAAATAAAATTCTGATCTATAGGACTATAATCATACCTATTTGGACGTACGGCCTGGAATTATGGGTCTGGGCCAGCAAATCTAATATAGCAACAATCCAAAGAAGCCAAACTAAAATCCTACGAATAACAGTCGACGCACCAGGGTATGTCTCCAACGCAACTCTCCACACCGATCTCGGTATATCTCCCGTACAAGACGTCATCCAAGAAAAAAGCAACAGACATCACAACAAAATCGAAACTCACAAAAACCCACTCCTAAAGACACTATCGGCCGGTCACGGTAGGCGAGCGGTCTAAGGCATGTACTGTCTTCGCTCGCTTGGAAACCGGGATCGTGGGTTCGAATCCCACTCAGGGCATGGATGTTTAGTTTGTGTGTGTGCGTCTTTCTGTGTTTGTTTACAGTTAGAGGCCTTGCGACGAGGGGATCACCCGCCCAAGGGGTCCTACCGAATATGTAAGATCTAGAAAAACAAATGAACGGAGAAGTTCATGGACGTAGGCCTAGGCCCACGGGGGCTGTACTGCCGGGGGGGGGGAAGACGCTATCGGCAAGAAAAGACAACAGACGACTCAAACGAAACTGGCCAATTGACCTGATTTGAATTACTGAGGATTCGCCTCTGGATGACTCCTCATTAAGTCTTCTAAACAACCATAGCATTCGCTTATAGAATGTGTATTCTGATTGCTGATTAAACAAATAAAAAAAATTAAAAGATACAAATCAATCAGAGGAGTCCGGACAGTCGAAGAATCAGAAATGACGTAATTGAATCTGAAATGGTCAGCAGTCATGAAAAGAAACGAGTGCTAAAGCGGCTCAAATCCCAACTTAAAGTAGGTTATTCATATGGACTCGGAAAATATTTGTAGTTAGATCGAATACAAAAGAAATGGCGATCGCTTAAGAGAAGAAAGGGGTATTTCTAGCTGCCCTGTGATTATTTTGTCAAATGTATAATAAAATTGCATTCAATTTTATGTTTAACTTTGTACATTGAACTCCGAAAAGGGATTAGTGCCTTAGTCAGTGAATTGTCTCCAGCGGCAGAACGAGTCTGGCGAACTGAAAGTTGCGAAACATCAGCAGCCCCTCCACGGATGAGGGCCGGAGACTATCTCACTTAGTGAGAAGTTCTTGCCGACAAAGTTAGATACAATGGGTATGGTACGGCGGTTCTGTGTAAAGCTCCATCTTGTACCATCTGAAACCCAAACCCTGGGGACCGACACAAGATGAAGATTACAGCCAGGGTGAAGGTACGACCAGACAAACTTCTGTGTGCCAAGACGTAACTTTGAGAATCGCTTGTAAATTTATGTCAGCGTTTCGCGTGACGCCGTCTACAGGCTGAGAATAAAGTTATATGTTTCTTGCCCTTTAAGTACCCCATGAGTCGATAATATGTTATGTAATTTCGGTTGCTTTAAACTTGCATGCATATCATATTGTCCCGTAGTATGTGTGTGACTGTCGACGGGGTTTTGGAAAGGTGATTTGATTTCTTGACCGCTTATTCACTCGACTCGTAATTTCATTTAATTACACAGCCATCTCTAATCTCCACTTTTCACAAATAACCATACCACCCGCTAAGTCATTTCCAGCCTGCTATGTCTTCACCAGCCGTTCTCTGGCAAACGCTTCTAACAGTGGAAAATATTCAGCTTCAGGTTCAAGTTTTCTCTGTAAGTCAGCTCCCTTCTAACTGCTTCTTTTCCCCACAGATTCGGGTACTGAACTGACTCGGTTGCCTCAAATGTCATCCTTATAACCCCTTTGCACGGACCGAGTAGACAACACCGTTTCCAACAGTACCTACATTGTTGCATGCGTATCCTTTACAGAGGAAACATGTTTATCGAGACATTAACTAGAAACGAATGTTGTTTCAGAGCCGTTCGTTAACAACGGCTGTTTCTCTGGCTCCAAAGTTTCTACGTTCAGTAAATATTGCACAATATTTTCAACGTTATTAACTTACGTGTTTTCTTCAATGGTTCTCTTTTGTCTTGCATACGTAATATAACACGAGATCCATTTATTGTAGTTACAACTGTATTACTGCACATATAAAGCACTGTTCGCTGATCGAGGTAGCTGAGGGGTGTAGGCATGTAGTGTCTTCGCTCGCTCGGAAGCCACGATCGTGGGTTCGAATCCCACACAAGACATGGATATTTGGTATGTGTATGAGTTTACTCTGTATTTTCCCACCACGGCGGTCCGGGTTCGATCCCGGGCCTGGTCAAGTGGGATTTGTGGTGGACAAAGTGGCGCTGGGGCAGGTTTTCTCCGAGTACTTCGGTTTCCCCTGCCAATCTTCATTCCACCAACTGCTCCACAATCACCCTCACCTATCATCTGGGGCTCGTACAATAGGCCAGAAGTGGCCGCAGTACAAGGGACACCACTAGCAATAATAATAATAAAAACAATAATAATATTCTGTGTTTGTGCTGTCCTGTGTTTATGTAGGGGCATTGCGACGAGCTGATCACTCGTCCAGGGAGTTCTACCGTCTGTAAAATGATCATGAAACTGAATATCAGAGGACAGGGTCCAAGGGGGACTGCAGAACAAGTGAAAAAAAAATTATACTTGGAGAAGAGTACACGTTATGAAGCTCCTCATTGTGCAGTTTTCTCCAACCTCCTGTCATTTCATCCCTCTTCGGTCCAAATATTCTCCTCAACACCCTGTTCTCAAACACACTCAGTTTATGTTGTTCAAGATATTAGTCAGCGCACCAGAAATAAAGAGGAGCCAGGATAGAGCAGTGGGTATAACGACTGGCTACGGGCTGGACGACCGAGTGGTTGGAGGTCGAGTCCCGTTGGGGTCAAAAATTCTCTCTTCTCCAAGTCGTTCAGACAGGTACTGGGGTCCACCCAACCTCCTACCCAATGGGTACCGAAGACCTTTTCCCGGGGGTAAAGCGGCCGGGGCTTGAAGCTGACCACTCACCTTCACCTAGTGCCGAGGTAAAAGAAATACGGATCTATACCTCCAGTCCCCCATACACTTTCATGGCATAGTGCTTAATTAGTTAAATACAGGGACAACTTTACCTCTACCAGAAATTAAGAGGCCACTTGAAGGACTAATGCCCATATTGGGATGTAATATCAAATTGAAATTTAAAGAAACAGAGTCCAGTGGAGGGCTCCTGTGAACAAGGCAGCGATTCTTCTTGATCCGTGACAGGATGAAGTGTATTTGGCAAGCGGAGTTACTATCAGCGTCTAATGGAAGACTATATTCCATTGAGTTTGTAGGTTAGCTGGTTAGTTAGACAGACTGTTAGTAGTTTCTGTATGGTTCTGAGGATAATTTATGGCACACAGGATTTCTGGGTTTTTGGACTTTGTCCGTCGTCCGGTTTCTGCCTTCTTTGAAGTTTTCTACAATACCGGACGCTGGACTAAGTCCAGAAACCTAATAATCCCGAATTATTTGGTAGACATCGAATTAATTTACAATTTCTGCTAGGAACTTAGAGCGGGGTGTATATCATGTATTTGCCTCTATGTGAAATTTCAAAGATTTTATGTTTGACTGCCCATTTTAAAATGAACATCCATTTTTTGTAATTTTTCCCAACGCTCCCTTTTGCGCACCACTGTCTTCGCTGTACCTTAGTTTCGATTAACTTCTACCTTTATGGAAGGAAATCCATCAAGAGAAATCTTAGATAATTTCAATCTGTATTAACTAACACAATGGAAAGGTTTCCTTTTCTCATAAAGGTAAGATATTTTCAGAGGACGGGGTAAGCTTGTGGAAGCCGCCTTTTCATTGTACTGTTGTCAAGGGAACTCATTATCGAGGCTGAGGCAAACAAGAATGTTGGCAGAATGAGATTCCTGCTATTTTCGTGCAAAAAGTTTCCTGTTCCCTCGCCATTGTGTGCATGTTCTAAAAAGGGAATAAGACTGACATTTTCATTATTACAGGGAATGGCTGACATAGTATGAGAAATATTAAGTGAAACTACAGTACCTACATAACCGCGTAACGAATTTACTTGCTTCACTGCCTAGTGCTTAATTTGATAATTTCATTTAAAGGCAAATTTTCAAGAAAGTCTAAATTGCCAGCCTGCACAGTTTGAATGATTTTCATAATTTATGATTGTATCAAAGGTCGCGGGTTCAAGTCCCGATGAGGTCATTGGATTTTTTCAATTGACCTAATCCTTCCGGCCGCACTATGGCCCTGGGGTTCACTCAGCCTCTAACAGAAATGAGTACCAGGAATTAAATAAATAATTTTCCTGGGGAGTAAAGCGCGGCCGGCGCGTAAGGCTGACAACCTTACCGCCATCTTTGAGCCGATTGTCTGGATAATGTGGGAACCTCAATTTCTCACAACCCTATGGGCCTTCACGGCCTGTTACAGGGATAGCTTTACTTTTACTTTTATCAATTATAACTTAAAATTCCGAAATGTTATAAAAGAAGTAAAACCGTCCCTGTGCTGAAATAATTAAGCACTACGCCATGAAGACGTAGGGCGAAGTGGATGTATAGATCCGTGTATTCTTTATTTGGCATCAGCTGGAGGTGATTTTTCACATTCACGCTATGACAGTTTTACCCCCCACCCCGGGAAAGAGCTCCCGGTGCTCATTGGATAAGAGGCTGGGTGGGCTCCAAACCCAGTACGAATGGCGTGGAGAGGAGTAAAATATTCCTCCTACCGAGACTCGAACTCCGACACCTTGGCCGTCCAAATCGTAGCCAGTCGCTGTATCGACTGCGCTATCACGGCTCCCGTTCTGAAATATTATATTTAGGTCGGAACCGATAAAACTGTGTCACAAGCTCTTCCTCTCACATCCTTTCTCATGCTACTCCTACATTACTAAAAACTCCCATTTCGGTCCACTGAAACACACCATTGCAATTATAACGTCACGACCAACTAACACTGAAAACCAATTATTTTTATTGCTCTGGTGAATTTGGGACGTATTCTGCTGGACCCGCAGACGAGGCATCGGGTTTTCTGACCACGCTTTTATGATTTTGGAGCAAATCTCAACAATTTCCCCGTACTCAGCAATTCATCGTCATGTCCTACAGAGTTAATCATTCTCCGAATTCTTTTCACCCTAAATAAACACTGCAAATGATAAAGCGCTACAAAATAACCTACAAACACGACATATTTTCGCTTGTCGTGCTGATGATAATGACGACAATGCCGATGCAGAAGAATATACATGATCAGCATTACGAGCCGGGATAGGTCAGTCTACAAGTTATGAGTTATATTCCCGGCAGGTGTAAGACATTTTTATCTTCTCCATAATGTCCAGACAGCTTCTGAGACACATCAAGCCTATCATCCCATGGATACAGGGAGCCATTTGCCCAAGAGTAAAACGGTCGAAGCATGAAGCTTACCACTCACCTCCAGCGAGTGTCGAGGTTAAGAATATTGTAGCTTATAGCTACAATATTCTTAACCTCGGCACTCGCTGGAGGTGAGTGACCGCGCAGTCTGAAGCATGACTGGTCTTCGCTCGTTCGAGGGCTGGGATCGTGGCCTCGAATCCCACTCAAGGCATGGGCGTCTGTGTACTTTTATTCTGCGTTTGTGTTGTTCTGTGTGTAGGTAGCGGCCTTGCGACGGGCTGATCCCTCGTCCAAGAAGTCCTACCAACTGTGTATAGGATTAAGAAACTGAAAAAGCGGCCATTAGGGCTGTAGAGCCATAGACAGATAAATTCTTTCCCATTCCATGGTGCTTAATAAATTAATCACAGGGACATCTTTAACTTTACCTTCGGGACCAACGTATGCACACTTCAAATTACTCGGATTACGTAATCAAAGGATATGTAATAGAATTTGATAATCGTAGAACACCGGTCACGGTAGCCGAGCGGTCTAAGGCATGTACTGTCTTCTCTCGCTTGGAAACCGGGATCGTGGGTTCGAATCCCACTCAGGGCATGGATGTTTAGTTTGTGTGTGTGCGTTTTTCTGTGTTTGTGTACAGGTAGAGGCCTCGGGACGAGCTGATCACCGGCCCAAGGAGTCCTACCGTATGTGTAAGATCTAGAAAAACCGAAGTGAACGGAGAAGTTCATGGAGGTAGGCCTAGGCCCACTGGGGCTGTAGTCCCAAGGAAAAAAATCGTAGGAACTCAACCCATAAAGTAGAGCATATTAATTACATTAAGGCCAAATACATAGACACTGCATGAAGAGAATATACGATTAGATACAACAACGTGGCTACGACAGTTCATGAACAATTTTAAATAAGACAGAATAGAGTAACATTAGATGCAGCACAGATGCTACGAACCCAGACGAATACAAAACGAGAACATTGGAACTGGCCCAACTTCGCGCTTATTACTCATAGTCATCCAAACACTTGCCTGCAAGACGGGAAAAAATTTGCACCAGCCCATTTCAGATTCAGGCAATGCTGAGATATGACTGAGGAGCCGTAATAGCGTAGTAGGTACAAAGAGAGGCTACGGGCTGGACGACCGATGGGGTCGGAGTTCGAGCCCTGGTAGGGTCTATAATTTTCTCTACGTCTGTCAAACTGTCTCTGGGGCCCACCTAGCCTCCTATCCAGGGGGTACCGGGGGCTCTTTCCCCGGGGGTAAAACGGCATGGGCGTGATCACTCATCTCCAACTAGTGCCAAAATCAAGAAAATGTGGATCTATACATCCACTCCTCCATTACCCCTTCATGGCATAGTGCTTAATTAGTTTAGCAAAGGGACAACTTTACCTTAAGTTATGGCTTGGAAACCAAGAACATTCTGAAATTAGTAACACAACTCTTATTGGTCGAGGAGAATCAAGAGATTTACAGCAAATCAAAATTCAAATCAAACCAGTCACATATATTTATGTTACACAATAACAATACAGTAAAAACTGAACCACTGACAAACATCTCTGCCACTGGAAATTCAACAGATACCGCTTTCACTGTAAGAAATTATTCTTTTTTCCTTGGCACTACAGCCCCAGTGGGCCTAGGCCTACCTCCTTCAACTTCTCCGTTCAATTCGGTTTTTCTAGATCTTACACATTCGGTAGGACTCCTTGCGCGGGTGATCAGCTCGTCGCAAGGCCTCTACCTGTACACAAACACAGAAAAACCCACACAAACATCCATGCCCTGAGTGGGATTCGAACCCACGATCCCGGTTTCCAAGCGAGCGAAGACAGTGCATGCCTTAGACCGCTCGGCTACCGGGACCGGCGTAAGAAATGGTTACATCACATAATAGTAGTTTAAGATAACGCCACTATTTTGTGACTACAGACGGAGTTTATTGCATACTTACCAACCGCAATTGCAAGTAACTATAACGTTGCACCAACCACTACAGCCCACACAAGCCTTCTGAGCTCCTTACGGCCTCAATTTGTTACAGTCTTCTAAAATGGTTATTCCTCATGTCCGTACGTGTCACGAACTGCACTCCCTAACCGCCGTCTCAAGACTGTCNGTCACGCAACAACAAAGGAGTTTTGAGGTTTTCACGGCGATGACAATGAAGAAAGTTGTCTTCTGGGTTTAGGCACCGTGTATTCTTCGTTTTGGCCGACGTCGGCCAAAACGAAGAATACACGGTGCCTAAACCCAGAAGACAACTTTCTTCATTGTCATCGCCGTGAAAACCTCAAAACTCCTTTGTTGTTGCGTGACGTCACTTCTGTCGCGGAGAGTTGTTAATTGAACCATCGGCTAGCAAACAGGTGACGAAGAGAAACGGGAGTACGTTTATTTGGCGCTGTCTAGCAATGATTGTTCTTCTCTGGTTCGCCCTTCCTGCTGTCAGCACATACGTCACAATAATATTTGTGACTTGTCGTATATCCATTAAAAGTATCAGCTAAGTGCATGTGTTCATAAAAAACATAATAATTATAGTATTGTAATTATTATTTAACAAAAACATATAATCAGAGAAGTAAGCAAGTATTCATAATAGATTACAATATTATATTATACATAAAGTGAAAAGTAAAAAGCAAAATAGGCTGTGGAGGTCTATAGTGCTGTGAGACGTTGAGGTTCCCACATTTTCTAGACAAGCGGCTCAGAGATGGCGGTAAGGTTGTCAGCCTTACGCGCCGGCCGCGTTTTACTCCCCAGGAATTTTATTTAATGAATTCCTGGTACTCATTTCTGTTAGAGGCTGAGTCGACTCCAGGGACATAGTGCGGCTGGAAGGATTAGGTCAACTGATAAAAAATTCAATGACCCCCATCAGGATTTCAGCCCGCGTCCTTCCGGCTTGTAGCATAGTGCCCCAAACTCAGTTGTGCTTGATCTACTGAAAGTGTGACAAGTTCCACCCAGTAAGGTGACGTCGCCGATAGGAGACAAAGACTCATAACTGGCGAGTCCTGTCTGATATTACTTTTTGAGAGTTGAATCATGAATAGTACAGAACCTGGTTTATGGAAGTGTACTGTACATTGGCCCATATATGATACTATTAAAAATTTTGTGATGACGGCAATAGAACTTTGGATTTAATAAAGGCGGAAATATGATGATCATATGAGCAGATTTCTTCTTGGGAAGTTATCATGATGATGATCACCATCATCATGGATTAGGCCAAGTTTAATCTGCTCCGTCCTGTTGAAGAACGTGTGGGGATCTCCATTTTAACTTTGGGTGCCATAAATTCCCCATTTTTGACTGTACTTTAAAATTCCTACGGAATCCGCGTGCCTTCCATTCGCAGAAGGTGATGTTTCCATTTTGATGTAGATTTTAGAAAGTTATTACTTACATTAAGGTATTCAGCTCTGTCGAAACTTTCATATTTCTTATTCGGTCCCTCTTTGTGTAGCCTGTTACACTTCACAAGAAATTTATTTCTGAAGTTTCGTTTCTCGCTTCCTGTTTTCTACACTGCAACTTTTGGGAAGGTAATGAATGTTACTTCTAACTCTCCATCTCAGAGACTTGGCCCGATAGGTGGTTATACAAAAGGGGGCGAAATCAGTATGTATATTAAGATGTCTATAATCATCTAACTTACCTACTTACTTACTCATGGAGCTGATCCCTTCTTGAGAAGCCAAATCTGCAGCTACTCAAGAATTTCCCAGCATTTTATGAAACCCGAAAGTTTATTACCGTGTTCACAAGAGCTCTCCACTGGTCCTATCCTGAGCCACATCAATCCAATCCACACCGTATATAATCAACATATTAATTAAAAGTAAAATTATTCCTGTGCTTAATTATGTAATTAAACAGTATAATCTGAAGGAATATGGGGGAGAGGCGTTACAGCTCAGTTACTCTTGACCTCGGTAAGTTCCACGCCCTGGCCGCTTTATCTCCTAAGATAGAGCCCCGGTACCCATTGTGTAGGAGGCTGAATGGGCTCCGGAGTCCGTCTGGATGCTGCAAAGGGGAGAAAAATTTTTGCATCTGCCGGGAATTGAACCCCAGTTGTCCACATAAAATAATTGTAGTAAATAAATAAAATAGTTCTATCTTTTTGGATATAAGGCCATAGAATCTGTTGAAAGTCAACCAACATTTCGAAAAAAAACATGACGCCTCCATCTTCAGGGTTGAAGAATAAGCAAATCAAGAAAGCAGCGTGAAAGCAGATGGCAAACAAAACCACAAAACTGCAATAAATAAATACATCACGTTTATGAATAAAGGGAATTACATCGGAAAATTAAAATAGCTATCAATATCGTTAATTTCCTGAATAGGAAATGTCATGCAAGAACCGGCTACCAATTCCTGCGAAGGGCGTTTACATTATTTTGTCTTTACCATCACGTTGAGCCTCTATACTATACATCAAAACTGTTATCTACAGTTTACCAATAGAAAACCTATTAACTTCATTACTCTCTGGAAAGTACCGCCGCCATGAAGGACAAACGAGAATGTCGATAATGAGTGATCGGTGAGGAATATTATTGAATGAACGTGAAAAAACTTTCTACGATGCAGTTAATTTTCCAGTGTTCCAGTATTAAGGGAAATATGTTCTGACCCTTTCTTTATTGCTAGTGGGGTGGGACTAAGTCCCTTGTACTGCGGCCACTTCTGGCTTATTGTACCAGCCCCAGATGAGGGTGATTGTGGAGCAATTGGTGGAATGAAGATTGGCAGGGGAAACGGAAGTACTCGGGGGAAACCTGCCCCAGCGCCACTATGTCCACCACAAATCCCACTTGACCTGCCCCGGGATCGAACCCGGGCTGCCGCGGTGGAAAGCCAGTGACTAACCGCTTGAGCTGTGGCGCGGCCCTGTTCTAACCCTTAGTCAGAAGAATATACGGTTTTATCTGTGTACAACAGTACAGTGTATTAAACGGTGAACTCATGGGGAATTAATCAGATAAAAACTATAACGTGCCAATGACCTATTTGACTCCTATTATAAACAGACAGCATCATCTCTGCATTTAATAGGTCTATACTAATATTAAAGTTGGCTGGAGTGCAGATTCAGTGGGCAGTGACATCAGAAAACGGGAGTTTTCTTCCGTAGAGCCGATAATAAAATCTGTAATTAATGTCTGTAACATCAAGCCAGCTACATCTGAAGATGTTCCAAACTCTAAACTTAACCAATTTAAAAAGAAATATGTTCATAGACGTATCTCACTGAAAATAAAATCTTATCTTAAATAACACTAACATGTTTCTGCAGTTGCTTCCCGTATTTACGGCGGTATTATCGCAAACTAAGCACGTGTTGATGAGTACCAGCAACGTCCGAAAACAAGTATCGGGTAAATGGCGTCATATTGGCTTTATGTCCAGTTATGAGGAGGGAGAGAATACCAAACATTTATATCCTGTTAATTAGACCTATTAATAACCCTACACCTGATCTTGTTTTCAAAGGTAACTGATCTTGTTTTCAAAGGTAAGTAATATAAAGTTACACACTGCAGGAACATTTTTTTTTCTTTCGCACTACAGCCCCAGTGGGCCTAGGCCTACGTCCATGAACGTCTCCGTTCACTTCGGTTTTTCTAGATCTTACACGTTCGGTAGGACGCCTTGGGCGGGTGATCAGCTCGTCGCAATGCCTCTACCTGTACACAAACACAGAAAAACGCACACACACAAACTAAACATCCACGCCATGAGTGGGATTCGAACCCACGATCCTGGCATCCGAGCGAGCGAAGACAGTGCATGCCTTAGATCGCTCGGCTACCGTGACCGGCTGCAGGAACAATTACGTATACAAATAACGCACTTGTAATCGGTGCTGAATAGAATTGAGAAAAAGTGGATATTATCCATCGTCCTGTTTATATTTAAGAACATACAGTTTTTGAGACTGGATTCTGTCTCCGTCTACAGGTAAAATCTACTCATTTGGGCCCAATCAGTAGAGTTAGTCCCTATCTTCTGTCCTGAGACCCACAGAACCCAGTCTCCCAAACGTTATGTTTTTAAACATAAATAAAACGGAGTCTTTGATAAAAATAGTACGATGAATATTGTCCAACATAATAATATCTGTACTAATGTACCGTCGTCACAATATTTTAGATCTTGACTGAAAAAAGGTTTATTTCTGGTTAATTTAGTCGATTTTCGCACATTGTATATTGAAGACACTGTTCACCTTTCCTTCCAGAAATCGGAAAGTTGAATTTTGATTCATTCTGCCGCGTGGCGATGCATTTCTTGGATGATGAGGACAACGAGGTCATGCAGAAGGAACTGAAAGAAGCATTTCGGCTCTACGACAAAGACGGTGAGCGTAGAAGGATCCTGTGTCAGTTTAACTACATATCTACGCTGTCAGTAGTCTCATTTTATGTTATAAGATTAATATACACGTATGCATATCATATCAGCTTAGTTTTATGAGTTTATAGGCTTGTTTGTAAAAACTGCGAGAAATACACACTAGCTTCTCCGTTTGTTTTTATGCTTATGTGTCTCTACGTCCGTCCATCCGTCCGTCCACGTGAAACAAGTCGGTTCCCATTGGGTGGATTTTTGTGATAGTTTATATTAGAGAGCTTTACTAAAACCTGTCGATATAATACAATTTTGGCTAAAATTTTAAGAAAAAAGTATGTCGTTTTATAGGCATAAGATGCAGGGAACAAATGAGGACCATAGAAACCAAATGGTTAAAACATCGTGATGAAATATCTGAACGAGTCTCACATGTTGCGCTATACGTGCATTTTGCTGACTTGTTTAATTCTGAACAGGACATAATCTTACCCGTTACTTTAATTGGTGTGAAACTCGTTCTCAGAAGGGAGTATTTTAAAACAGGGAGCCGAAGGGAATATCTGGAGCTATGAGAGGGGAAGTAGCAGGAATCCGAAGAGAACTGCATGACGAAGATTTTCACAACTTTTCTTCAACAAATATTGCTTTTATGAAATGTTTCAGGGTAAGGAACAGGAGGGAGAAATATATATATATATAATTTTAATCGAAAAGCCTGAACGGAAGAATAAGTTTCTGAGACATAAATTAAGATAAAGGATGATATTAAAAGGGATTTTTAAAAAAAGGCGGTAGAGTGTGAATTAGATTTATCAGGCTATGGATAGGGAACAGCGGTGATCTCTTGTGAGCACAGTAATGAATAACAATGTTCCATAAAAGACAGAGAATTTCCTAACTAGCTGAGCCACTGTCAGCATCTCAGTGAAAACTCTGCTGCATGAAAGTCATTGCTAGTTTCAGAATATTATGTTTATGTGCACATATCAAGGAGATCCACTATCGGAACTTCGTTTGTTATTAATAAGTCCCATCAAATGAAATAATTTAATATTTAGTGAAGCCTTTACGTGTTTCGGCCACTACTGGATATCACGAGAAGGTAAAGCCAACACTACAGAGGGAACATTTTACATGAATGTTTTTATCGTACATGTGAAGTATTTCCTTTGTAGTGCTCGCTTTGAGTTCTGATGATGTTCAACTGTAGCCGAAACACGTAAACGCTTTATTGTATATTAAATTATCGTATTTGGTGAACCTTTATACTCATTAATTTATTAGATATTTCGATGGTTCAGAATGTCCAATATAAAAATTGGTCTTCTATGCTAACTGATTTTTTATTTTTCATTCATTTCATCTTTTATTGTTTCACTCTTCCTTTTTATCATTAACTTTCTCAAAATTAGAAATGTATTAAGAGAAAGGAACGAACTCATGTTCTGAGGAGGATCTAAATTATGGTCCAGGATGAAAAATAAATGTTAGACAACTGAACGAAGGACTAATCAATCGATACACATAGATCTAGAGGAGATATTTCTATGAGCACTTCGGTTTCCCTGGCAATTGTCATTCAACCAATGGCCCATTCTCTCATCTATCATCCGGGGATGCTACAATAGTTCCATTTGCTGCCGCAGTACCAAGGGACTCAAGCTCAACCCACGCCAAGAATAAAAAAGAAAAGTTAATGGAGACGGAAAGGGGATTGTGCCCAACCCTTTGAGTAAGGGATGATTGCTTGCCAGTGCGTATCTCACAGACAGCTACTGTGACACAAGCTCTAATTAAATTACTGAAGGACATTGCTAATATTTTCATTATTTCTCTAGGCAATGGATACATCCCAACATCCAGCTTAAGGGAAATTCTGATGGCCCTTGATGATCAGCTGACACCAGACCAACTGGATGAGATGATTGGCGAAATCGACACTGATGGCTCAGGAACAGTTGATTTTGAAGGTGAGGTTATTTGAGCGTGCATTGGAATCAGTAGACAAGTAATATCGTTTGCATGTAGTTCGAGACAGAACAATAAAAAGTATGCATACATTTACGTTTTTTTAATGAAGTATGCCAATATATGGGAGAATCTGAGGCTAACATCGCAATTAATTAAAATTAATATTTGCTAATATTTAAGAATAAATTATTTGGTTGCGATATATTACTTCAAAACCAAAATATTTATTTCTAAAACAAAATTTAAAAAAAGAAATAAACAAGAAATAGTCATATGAGATTCAACACAAAGTGTTGTTTTATAAAGAAAAATATTCATTTATACAACAAAATTCAACAGAANCACGGTCTCTTTGCTTGCAGATTTCTTATATATTTTTTCTTCTACCCTGAAGATGGAGGCGATACGTTCCTCCGAAACGTCGGTTAACACCACATATACACGATGCCAAATCCCAGAAGACTGCTTTCTTCAGAAAAACATTAGATAAGAAATATTCATATTAGATACTTCAGGAAGTACTGTTTTATATCGAAAAAATTATTTTTCAACAAAATTTTAAACAAGGAATATTCATATGATATTGAATACGGGGTATCAGCCTATAATTCTCCAACGAAAGAAATAAAGGCAACATTGTCACTTAGATTTCGGTACCAAAATAGTAGGAAGCAAGTTGTGCATAAGGACCGATACGAATGCTGTGGCAAAGAGACAATTCCTGCCTCTCCTGAGATTCTAACACCGCTATCCAGCCAACAGCCAATCACTGCCTCATCTCAGTTCAAAGGAAAATTATTTCTGCTTGACCTGGAAACTTCGGCAGCTGACAAGAAAGACAAATAAACAGTTTAAAGTGCAAAATGTTACTGAACTAACATTCTGGGGATCCAGAACAGAATGATATCTTCTAGCAGACTTGAAAGGAACTACATTTTTATTAGAATTCTGTAATCTATTTTCCGAATACGTCTTAGAGGTCAAATAACTTCCTTTCTTCCTCAATATAAGATAAACTAGTATTATTACATAAGTTCTCTCCGAATAGGATTACTGCTATGGCAGAGAGCATTAAAAATGCTAGACACTGAAAGCTGTGATTTTCTGAGATCACATGGTAAGACTTCAGTGCAGTACTTCATAGCAGTGAAGAAAACACGTGCAATATGAGGATAATAGCATAATATTGCTACAAGAACATACCGTACGTGCTATTATATTGCGTGTTCCTTTTTCATTTGCAGAGTTTATGGAGATGATGACTGGAGATTAGAGGAAACAAACAAGTCATCCAAAAAAGGAGAACCAACCACTCTGCTGTCATGCAAGACACCGCATCCTGACAGTTGCATGAGAATTGTGTCTTCAGTCTGTCAACTTTGTGTTTCTACGCTATAAAATACGAGTATTTGATTATGAAGGAAACATTAATAAAAATCATATTTATCTTTAACAGGAACTGAATACCCCCTTATTAATTCGAACCCATTGATCAAATATTGTTGTGAATATGGAGCTTCGTAAATCAACTAATAACCAATCAATACTAGTATGAGATAAAGGGAAGGTAATTTAATAAGCAACATTTACAATTTTTCAAGCATAATGATTTATTATGTACATTGAAACTCCCATAGCAATTCAATCTGTTTATTTTAAAACATAACTTTTATGTTTATAACTACTTGGAAGAAATGTATTTTTGCGAACCTAACAATGGTTCTGGTATCCAAGAAATTCCAGTTCGTTTTATATAAACCGAAAGTTCATTGCTGTGTTTATGTGATTCTATCTCGCAACTGAAACCTGTCATGCATCAGACAAATCCGGACTACATTTTCATCCCTTGTTTGTTTGATATCCTTGTTAATATCATCCTCCTTTCTACGACTAGTTCACCAAAGTGCTACTTTTGCTTCAAGTCTGCAGACTAAAATTTCTTTGCACCTTAATTTCTGATTCGATACCAAAGGTGCACTTGTCATAATGGCTTTAATCACAAGCCAAGGTGCAGTGCTAGGAATCTAGACTCATAAAGGACTAATACTCGATCACTATGTCGTAGAATAGTGATGGGATGTAGCAGGAAGACATGTTTAATATAACACGAAGGAAACAGAACGTTATAATATTTAGGATCAAATACGTGTATTGCTGACACTCTCACATGAAGACGGAGTAACAGCTATAAAACCATACGGCATATTCAAGAGGCATTAGCATCCATAAATTTGCAATTCGCAATAGTCACTGTAGTATACCCGTTATTAGATCACATGTCATCAACTGTTTATCTGCTGTCATGCACAACCGCGAACAGCAGACATTCACATACCAATGAATGCTCCAGACTTTACACACTAATTCGATTGGATAACATGCCCCACTATAATAATGCCCTAACACTTTGCCTGTTTCTCGACACTCATTCTGTCCTTATTTCTAAGCTCATATTTCATAATTACTTACTTACTTATTTATTGAGCTGAGCCCTTCTTGAGGAGAAGCCAAATCTGCAGCTACTCAAGAATTTCCAAGCATTTTATGGAACCAGAAGGTTCATTACCGTGTTCCCAAGAACCCTCCACTGGTACCCATCCTGAGCCAGATCAATCCAATCCATTCCAACCCAAACTACCTCTCTAAGATCCATCTTAATGTCCGTCCACCTACGTCTTGGTCTTCCCAGTGGTCTCTTGCCTCCTTGCTTTCCCACCAATATCCTATATGCATTTCCCGTCTCCCCCATTCGTGCTACATGACTTGCCCACCTCATCTTCCTGGACTTGATCATTCTAATTATACTTTGAGAAGAAAACAAGTTTTGAAGCTCCTCATTATTACATTACTAAAATATTTTCAGATTACGAATATAATGGTCTAGAAATTGAAGTACATACCTGAAAATTTACTTTAGTAGAAACATGTGAGAGTTAACCATTTGGAACCATTATTATAAACATTATATTTGTACTCCGCGGTTCTCATTTCATCGCCAGGTTTCGAGGCATGAAAACGTCACGTACATGGTTTAAATAAATAGATTAAAAAATATAAGAAGTTGCTTCTTTAAGGTCAGCAGCAGCGAAATATGGTGTTCCTAAATCTATTGTCTTGCAAACGTGGGCCAGAAACAGTGTTTTCAGGACACGAAGAGAAAAAACCCAACTCCATTCTCACTGAGTTCAACAAAAGAGGGACTCCTGATATATTTGCAGGTGCCAGAAGTACTGCATTCTAACGCGCCGAGTTGTGTGACTATTAACACCAATCCAACAAAGTAACCAAACTTTTTATTGCAAATGAGTCCTGGGAAAGAAACAATAATTTGGAAGTCAAGAGACCGAACTCATCTGCAGGAAGAATTGAGAGATTGAACAGAGCGGCGGTGTAAGAGTACTTATCTTTACTGGAAGAAAAAAATCCGTAACGCAGACGAAAGACAAAAATATTTAAAGCGTTCAGCGAAGCGAACTACCTTTCTCGAGGGAGACGGTGATCGAAGAACCAGCCGGACTTTAAAATCGTCAGATTCTAGTTCCCCTCCCCCTAAATTGAGACAGTCTAACCAAAATAATTACCACGCATTCGCCTGAATCCGTTGTTGCAGCACGGAAATTATCTGCAGGGGCGCCAATGGTTATACCAGGTACTGCAGAAGACTGAACAACATCTAGCCCATCGCTGTGTAGGCCTTGAGCATCACAAACACGTCATAAAGAACAGTATTTACTCAAACAACGTCACAGTAAACGCAGAGAGAAACTCCCCACACGGCTCCTGAAGAATATCAGCGTCCGTCGTATGTGCCCCTCAACAGGACATACTTCCAAAGAAACAAAAGTTTGGTCAGAAAATCGCCGTTTCGACGATAACTAACTTTAACGACAAGCGAAAATGAAAAAAGTAGAGCGCCGCTCGGAAGAAAAAAAGAAGAAAGTAGGAAAGGAAATACAAAATATTTACCTGAGGATTACGAGAGTGAAGGAAGAATTATAAAATGGTTCCAGCAACACATGTCTCGTTTACAATTTGAAAGACTTACAAACAGTGACTGCTTCTCTGTGTACTCCATTCATGACAGTGTCACCTAATAAAGTAACTATAGAAGGGGGCTGGATTCGTAATTGGGTTTATTGAACATTTACAGATCGTAACGGCAAGTAACTGTAGCGCTATCGCCATTCACGCTCTATACCATTCCTCTCAGTCCGCTGTGTCTTCAGCGGTGGACGTTCCCTAGCTCCCAGACTCATGACCTCGCAGGCTAACGGCCGTCTAAACTAACTTTCTGCTCTTCTAACTGCCGTCTAAAGACTCCTCTGTAATGGTAGCTGGTTCCGATTGTATATCCTCGGCATGAACCGCACAGAAAACACCGATTTCAACAGTTATTCTATTACTGCGTATCACACAGCCGTTACCTAGCAATTGTTCGTACTGACTCCAGAGTTTTAGCTCTGTGAAGATAAGTCATAAAAAACTAAGAACTCTTATCTCATTCTAAGCTGTAGAGCTAAAATAGAATTTTTTAATATGATGTTCATACAAGGACGCAAAGGAATAGAGAGTTTTCGAATCCTTTGTTAATTAACTAGCGAATAGAATTATGACTAATCCGTGACCTTATTTTAATAATTATGCATAAAACCTGCTTTATCCGCACAAGCTTTAGAATTAAATGATGTTACATACATATCCGTTCCTGGTTTAATTTACTTCGATCTGATTGTCAAACACAGCATGCGGCTGCTCCTGGGTTGTATTGATGTAGAAATGAAACAAATATCTCATATAGACGAAAATTTTAGTTGCAGCCATATTGCCGAAGCGCTGATGTAATGCACCCCGTAACTCTTAGGGAAATGCTTAACAACTCAGCTTCTGTTATAACTGAATTTTCATAATATTAAACGATGTTGCATGACACAGTAAGGAAGTGTATACACAATGAATGAAGCGTTTAAAAGTCAGAATACCAAT
>NW_019743156.1:13761-130083 GCF_002891405.2 Cryptotermes secundus | reverse complement strand
TGTCCGTCCACCTACGTCTTGGTCTTCCCAGTGGTCTCTTGCCTCCTTGCTTTCCCACCAATATCCTATATGCATTTCCCGTCTCCCCCATTCGTGCTACATGACTTGCCCACCTCATCTTCCTGGACTTGATCATTCTAATTATACTTTGAGAAGAAAACAAGTTTTGAAGCTCCTCATTATTACATTACTAAAATATTTTCAGATTACGAATATAATGGTCTAGAAATTGAAGTACATACCTGAAAATTTACTTTAGTAGAAACATGTGAGAGTTAACCATTTGGAACCATTATTATAAACATTATATTTGTACTCCGCGGTTCTCATTTCATCGCCAGGTTTCGAGGCATGAAAACGTCACGTACATGGTTTAAATAAATAGATTAAAAAATATAAGAAGTTGCTTCTTTAAGGTCAGCAGCAGCGAAATATGGTGTTCCTAAATCTATTGTCTTGCAAACGTGGGCCAGAAACAGTGTTTTCAGGAGACGAAGAGAAAAAACCCAACTCCATTCTCACTGAGTTCAACAAAAGAGGGACTCCTGATATATTTGCAGGTGCCAGAAGTACTGCATTCTAACGCGCCGAGTTGTGTGACTATTAACACCAATCCAACAAAGTAACCAAACTTTTTATTGCAAATGAGTCCTGGGAAAGAAACAATAATTTGGAAGTCAAGAGACCGAACTCATCTGCAGGAAGAATTGAGAGATTGAACAGAGCGGCGGTGTAAGAGTACTTATCTTTACTGGAAGAAAAAAATCCGTAACGCAGACGAAAGACAAAAATATTTAAAGCGTTCAGCGAAGCGAACTACCTTTCTCGAGGGAGACGGTGATCGAAGAACCAGCCGGACTTTAAAATCGTCAGATTCTAGTTCCCCTCCCCCTAAATTGAGACTGTCTAACCAAAATAATTACCACGCATTCGCCTGAATCCGTTGTTGCAGCACGGAAATTATCTGCAGGGGCGCCAATGGTTATACCAGGTACTGCAGAAGACTGAACAACATCTAGCCCATCGCTGTGTAGGCCTTGAGCATCACAAACACGTCATAAAGAACAGTATTTACTCAAACAACGTCACAGTAAACGCAGAGAGAAACTCCCCACACGGCTCCTGAAGAATATCAGCGTCCGTCGTATGTGCCCCTCAACAGGACATACTTCCAAAGAAACAAAAGTTTGGTCAGAAAATCGCCGTTTCGACGATAACTAACTTTAACGACAAGCGAAAATGAAAAAAGTAGAGCGCCGCTCGGAAGAAAAAAAGAAGAAAGTAGGAAAGGAAATACAAAATATTTACCTGAGGATTACGAGAGTGAAGGAAGAATTATAAAATGGTTCCAGCAACACATGTCTCGTTTACAATTTGAAAGACTTACAAACAGTGACTGCTTCTCTGTGTACTCCATTCATGACAGTGTCACCTAATAAAGTAACTATAGAAGGGGGCTGGATTCGTAATTGGGTTTATTGAACATTTACAGATCGTAACGGCAAGTAACTGTAGCGCTATCGCCATTCACGCTCTATACCATTCCTCTCAGTCCGCTGTGTCTTCAGCGGTGGACGTTCCCTAGCTCCCAGACTCATGACCTCGCAGGCTAACGGCCGTCTAAACTAACTTTCTGCTCTTCTAACTGCCGTCTAAAGACTCCTCTGTAATGGTAGCTGGTTCCGATTGTATATCCTCGGCATGAACCGCACAGAAAACACCGATTTCAACAGTTATTCTATTACTGCGTATCACACAGCCGTTACCTAGCAATTGTTCGTACTGACTCCAGAGTTTTAGCTCTGTGAAGATAAGTCATAAAAAACTAAGAACTCTTATCTCATTCTAAGCTGTAGAGCTAAAATAGAATTTTTTAATATGATGTTCATACAAGGACGCAAAGGAATAGAGAGTTTTCGAATCCTTTGTTAATTAACTAGCGAATAGAATTATGACTAATCCGTGACCTTATTTTAATAATTATGCATAAAACCTGCTTTATCCGCACAAGCTTTAGAATTAAATGATGTTACATACATATCCGTTCCTGGTTTAATTTACTTCGATCTGATTGTCAAACACAGCATGCGGCTGCTCCTGGGTTGTATTGATGTAGAAATGAAACAAATATCTCATATAGACGAAAATTTTAGTTGCAGCCATATTGCTGAAGCGCTGATGTAATGCACCCCGTAACTCTTAGGGAAATGCTTAACAACTCAGCTTCTGTTATAACTGAATTTTCATAATATTAAACGATGTTGCATGACACAGTAAGGAAGTGTATACACAATGAATGAAGCGTTTAAAAGTCAGAATACCAATATAAAAATTTCCCACAAGGAATTCAGAGCTACATTATAAATAAATGATAGGCCACTCACCTTGTGAAATATATATATATATATATATACTACTCTATATACTACGAAATCATACTATTAAAACAGGCTTTCCATTCAGTCTAAGTGGATTTCATTCACAATCCTTATAAAAACAGATAAAATGCAAAAACAGGGGTGCATAAAATGAATATTCAAAGTGGTACAATAGAACTCTTCAAAAAGATATCTCAGAATGATATCTTCTTCCCATTTATGGAGAAGACAAGAATGATTAAATGTAGGCTTATTTATAATTGTACTCAATTTTGTTTCAATAACCAATTTTTTTTTTGCTAGTGGGGTGGGACTAAGTCCCTTTTACTGAGACCACTTNGGCCACTGATTGGCCTATTGTATCTGCCCAGGGTGATTATGATGATGGAGAATTTGGTGAAATGAAGATTGGCAGGGGAAACCGAAGTCCTGGGAGAAAACCTGCCCCAGCGCCAATTTGTCCACCACAAATCCCACTTGACCAGACCCGGGAACGAACCCGGGCCGCCGCGGTGGGAAGACAGCGACTAACCGCTTGAGCTATGGTGCGGCCCTTCAATAACCAATTACTTCAGACTGTACACTCCTGCATTCACTGAAAGTTATTAATCTCAGACAAGGATCTCATTACCGAGGGCCGTTTGCAGAAGATGTGGAGATAAATTATCACCTGATTTTTCGATGTGTAATTAATTAGTATTGTAGATTTTTTGTTAAGTTTACAGTCTGGCAACAGGGCCACATGAAGACGAAATTGTTAGCTAGCATTTCTTGTACACGAACTAATTAAATAGAACACATGATTTTATATTTAGTGAATATATTTTTACTGAGCAAAGAGAGTTATTTCGGTATTATGTATTTAGACATCTTGCTGGTGGAGAAATGCAAAAAAAAAAAAAAAAAAAACTTAACGTCAAATTCATTGCATTCCACATTGCCGCTCTATTTCAGAGCATCACATAAAGAAGTTAAGGATTTCTGCTATTGACATTATGATTATATATTTATTCAGATGTAAGTAGTCTTGGCAGCACCAAATCTTACTTTTCAGAAAATGGCATACGCTCTATTTATTAAATTAAACTATGACAATACTAAGTTCAAAGTTAGGCCGCGCCATAGCTAAAGCGGTCAGTCGCTGGCTTCCCACCGCGGCCGCCCGGGTTCGATCCCAGATCTGGTCAAGTGGTATTGTGGTGGACAAAGTGGCTCTGGGGCAGGTTTTCTCCGAGTACTTCGGTTTCCCCTGCCAATCTTCATTCCACCAGCTGCTCCACAATCACCCTCACCTATCATCTGGGGCTGGTAGACTAGGCCAGAAGTGGGGGCAGTACAAGGGACTTAGTCCCACCCCACTAGCAATAAAAAAAATAGTTCAACGTTAAAGTTTTGACGATTTTTAGCTCTTAATAAATATTCATAAATTGTTTAGTCATTCTCAGATATCCTGTTGGACGCTTCTCATGTTCCACTTCGCAAAAACCTTATCAATTCTAAGAACGAGCTAATTTAGTCCATTCTAACTTTCAATCATTCCGCCTAAGGAAAAATAAAGAAGTCCATATCTCTGTACAATCGTATTTCAAGTCAAAAAACTCCGACTTAGAAAGTGAACTACTCCATAACGACAGCGTGAAAATTATCCTCGGAGCCCTTTTGACTTCGAAATATATTGTATTGCTGAAAACTAGATATCTAATAAAATGTAACATAAAGTTTTTCTTGCACGCAACTGGAAGACAAAGATTGTTCAAAAGGAAACAAACGAAATAAAGAATGTATAATAAAAGTTGAAAAGAAAAGGAGACATAGAAATATTTCGTCCCCCCCCCCTTTACTCGTGCGTAATAAATCAGGCTTACTGAATTTCTGGTTACGTTCCTTAGACGCTTCCACCTGTGGTTCCAAGAATTCCAGGAAATTCTCTATCTTTATAATAGTTCCTGGTGAATGCATAGCCGTCAAGCATTCGGTAGAAAAATTACAGTAATTTTTTTTTTTTTACTTTTAGTGATTTCAGTAATATGCTAATTCAATTGAATACTTTAAAATTGCAGGTCATTTTAAGTCAAGTTCAATTTATCACAAACCACGTGAAATGCTATTTGATCGTTTACAAAAGAAGAAACAAACTCCGGTTCAGTCCGCAAGCGAACTATACCGACCGAGCGACCGCCCCTTGTCGGCGAATTTAGTGCCAAATTTAGCGGATAGAGGGTGTCACGTGGTCAGTGCAACGAATCCTCACGGCCATTAATTTCGCTTTTCTTGTCCTGAGTCGCTATTTCGTTGAAACAGCTCCTCAATTATCCTCACGAGGCTGAGAGGACCCCGTTCCAGATCACTACTTCTCAGAAAATTTGATAACTCTGGGAATCGAACCTGGACCTCTGGATCTGTAGCCAGGAACTCCGACCACTAGACTATTAAAGATGAGACTGTACAGTAAATATTGCTTAGAGGACGGACACATCTTCCTGTTTCCTTCTGCATTTATTTCAGTTTGTTTATATTTTGCACTAAAAGCGTTGCAATATTTAAGTAGGCTTTTGCAGACGTGGGTTAGTTCGTGTGAGTCTCAGCTCTGTATATAGCACTCAGTTCTAATGAATTTTTCATGAAGGGATTCTTACCTTATGTCTCTCTAACAAATAACACGAGATGAATCGTGACTTGTGTAGTCACACTATGCAATAAAACGATAACAATTGAAATTTGTTTATTTTTTTTACGTCGTAACCTATTTGACTGAACAATTAAAAGTTCTATATAGGTCGGGTCCGTCGAGTAAATTGCTGCTGGGCCTCGCCAGCACAGTCGTTCTTAGTTCTGAGACTAGCGGGACGCAAGACCGTATTTTAGTGTCTCTCGACTCTGGGAGTGGTGTAGAATGAAAATTTCTATATTTTGTCTACAGACTAAATTTATAGATTCGTACCATTCTCAAACTAAACAGCACTGATGATATACAGTCGTAATATTTTTTCTGTTAATTGGAAATTCAATTTCAAAATATCATTTAGATGAACTTTCTGATTCCAATTATTAACGTAATTAATTACAATATTTTTGGCTAATCTAATATAGAATTATAAAAAAATAGATATATAGAAATATAGTTATACGCTTTAATCCTGGGAAAGAAGTATTTTGTAAGCAGATGTCTTTATTTCATATTAAAGAATACTATAATTCAGAGCTTTAATTAATTATATTTATTGCCATATTCTCGTACGTGCTAGGTCACCAGTTACAAAATCTTAAACTAATTTTTATATAAATAGCGCGGTTTCCTTAAATGGGTTTTACTTTGATATTCAGCACTGCGAATGCTTTATTCTGTATGCGGCGACATCAGGGAAATAGAAACATTACAATCCCTTAATAACGGTTGTCAATTTCCTATTTGAAAATCCATAAATCGTTTTATGCAGTGTCTTGTTTTCATTCTGTGAGGTAGAATTTTGAAAATCGTGCCATATACAGCATAACAGACATACAGAGTCAGTACTGAGTCCTATCCTTGCATTATTCATTTCCTTTAATTCAACCACGAGGATAAACTACGCTGTCGATGTTCCAATGCTGATCACTGTATACTGCTATCATTAATAATACTCCACACAGCAAATGAGCCCTCCTGTGCAAGCAGATCTCTCTCGATTTTAGCACAAAGCTTGATTTACAACGCACGTGTGTCTAGCAAACATTAACTCAAAATGCATTACGTAATTTAAATCAGGATACAGTAAATCATGGCTTCTGCAAGACTTGGTAGTAATGGCTACAAAGAAAATGGTATAAACATGACAAAAAGAGGCGCTAAGAATTTGTAATCTTTTCTTCATTTTCATCACTGTACCTGACTGAGGCTCCTAAAGCTACTTGTGCTTGCGCTACCAGGAGCCTGGAAGAGAAAAAGAAAGAAAGAAAGAAGAGAAGAGAAAGATTCAGAAAAAAAAAACAAAGAGAGAGATAGTATAATAGTAGATTTATATGTGATATAAATTTTATGTGAGATAAATTAGATATCTCTTAAGGGTAAATAAACCCGTCTTAATGCACACTCAAAGTTAATACAGGGAGTCAAGGGGGGGGGATCTGTTATTTGCTGCACAGAACCAAGTTCCTTTTTTATATAACTTTAATCCATCTCATTTGACTCCCTCTCAAACAAAGGAGAAGATACAATTTTTGCTAGATCCCTCATTTTCAGTTGAATTCCAAAAACACGCCGTTTCTCCGAACTCGATTATTCGTATTATGATTTTTTCCCCTTGGCACTACAGCCCCAGTGGGCCTAAACCTACCTCCATGAACTTCTCCGTTCACTTTGGCTTTTCTAGATCTTACAAATTCGGTAGGACTCCTTGGGCGGGTGATCAGGTCGTCACAAGGCCTCTACCTGTACACAAACACAGAAAAACGCACACAAACATCCATGCCCTGAGTGGGATTCGAACCCACGATCCCGGCTTCCGAGCGAGCGAAGACAGTACATGCCTTAGACCGCTCGGCTACAGTGACCGGCACCGTATTATGATTATACAATACAATTATTGAATAAAGTCTCATATAATCCGTTACTTGAACAACATATTGTGGTTTGTCTATTGTAATTAATTATGGCAAGAAATTTTGTATTTTTTCATAAATACGTACCTCATTCTTTTTTCTCTCTCATAGGAGCGATTGCTATTTTTTCCTTAATTTTGAAGCTATCGTGGACCATAATTATAGTTATATTTATATTGAAGGCATCTTTCACCTATTCCAGTTGAAATAAATTTTAATTGGATATAAATTATAAGCAAGACTGAAGTTAGAAAACATATGATCAAATTTCTCTGCGTGTGAATTAGTAACACTGTACACAGTCATACAATTATATTTTTTGCAAGAATGTAGGATTATAATACTCGTAAGTTTGATGCAGGTATGTTGAATGTGACTAAATCTTCTAATCACATGCTAAGTTCTCACAGGCTGACTTCTAATTCTTCTTCAACGACGAACTTCCCGACAACTGACTTCAAATCTCTAGTCTAATTCTCTCAACTTAAATTCCTTGTCCCAATTCTCTATTCTGTGAGCCGCTGTATTCAAATTGTCTTGACTGAAAGCGTCAAAGTCAAAGCCAAAGTCAAAGTCAAAGTTGCTTTACGACTGGCGGTTTATCGTCAATCAGTTTGTCTTGGCGTCAAGCCTCTTCAGACCCACGACCAGAGATTTCTTTTCTTTCAACTGAACCATTGCAGTATTATTACTTATGTAACATCCTCTCTGACGAGAAGAGGGGTTTGTCTGTTATGAACATGCTTGGCCTTTTGTCAAGTGTGCATTTCGCACATGTGGCATGTTACTGAGAAATAGGCACAAATCCTATGACAGTACAGGTTTCGCAGAATCACTCTGTATACCTGGGAATCAAATTTGCGGAAACTGATACATTGTTACCATACTTCATTATTGCATGTTGCCACTACTTATATTTTGACAATGAAGGAAAAGCGATATAAAGCCGTGTAATTCGCTGAAGATTAATTTTCACGTTGACTCTCAAAGGACACCTCCTTATATCCACAACACAGAATTTTTCAGAGGCACCGCTATGAGAACTCAGACGCTACATGATAGGATAATGTAAAGCGGAGGCCCACACAATACATTCCGATGTATTAAGTCTCTATCTGAGCAAACAATAACGAATGAATTTGAAATATATACTTGTCCCTTTCAGTGGGAAATTTTAGGGCACTGTTTGTAGTTAGACTACATATAGCGCCGAGAGGTATGATGGCCGATGAGTGATGAATTGGAAAGGTTTGGGAAGTAAGTGATTACAGCATAATGGAGTCACTATCCCGGAATTTATCCGGAGGAACTGAGGAAAGCCAAGGAAAACTCAGGATGGCAATTGGCCCGGACGAGATTTGAATCAAGTGCTCCTGAATATGAGTCTACAGTGTTCGCTCGGTATATGAGTGTTACGAGAGATTTAAAATATATGGAACCGTCTCAGAAACATTCATCCTGAGCATAAACAGGTGTTTATTTATACTGACGTTACACTCCCGCAACCTTCTCATCTCTTGCGTTACATTCACGAAAGAACAGAAACCAGTTACTTTAATCACTGCAGTGTAACCCCGCAAATGAAATAGACGCCGGTCACGGTAGCCGAGCGGTCTAAGGCATGCACTGTCTTCGCTCGCTTGGAAACCGGGATCGTGGGTTCGGATATCACTCAGGGCATGGGTGTTTAGTTTGTGTGTGTGCGTTTTTCTGTGTTTGTGTACAGGTAGAGGCCTTGCGACGAGCTGATCACCCGCCCAAGGAGTCCTACCGAACGTGTAAGATCTAGAAAACCCGAAGTGAACGGAGAAGTTCATGGAGGTAGGCCTTGGCCCACTGGGGCTGTAGTGCCAAGGTAAAAAAAAATGAAATAGACTCCAGAGCAGGTTTCTGACCATCTACTTTAAGAGTAAAGTTTTCGACATTATCATAATTAAT
Organism: Cryptotermes secundus; assembly: GCF_002891405.2. Classification (NCBI taxonomy): domain Eukaryota; kingdom Metazoa; phylum Arthropoda; class Insecta; order Blattodea; family Kalotermitidae; genus Cryptotermes; species Cryptotermes secundus. Next base: position 121,189 of record NW_019743156.1, on the reverse strand, counting down.
AATTCTGCCATCCCTTCTCCAAATATGCTTTTAAAAATAATTAAATTTATGAATATAAAGAATGGGAATTTTTACCGACGTTTTCCCACTAAGAAAACGAGAATGTGGGTGCTTGCTAAACAGTCACGTTCAGATATGCTTGTGAGCATGTTGGCCGGATTGATGGACAGATCATAAGCATTTCAATGACATTCATTAACTGACAAGCTTATCTACCGTCGAGCACCGTGTCAGAAGTGTCACGTTGTGTGAATTTTACAGCAGGAACCGTGGTGAACTATCCTGACATGGTGCTAACATATCATTTACAGGGAGAAGACCGAGGAAAACCACAAACAGGTTCATTTGGATAGGTTTTGCAGTCGCAATTCGAACCACGTACTTTCCGAAACATATTGTCACTTGTTGGTTATTGCACGCAACAAATAACTATGCGTGGGTCTCGGATTCAGCGAATATTTATTGGACACTCACACCTACACACTTTACAACTATTAGCACTTACAGTATTACAATTACTGCTTACACAATATCTCGGCCAATACTTCTGTAGCTCTCGGCATCTGCCCCGAGACTGTCTGGCGAATGCATTCAACCCCTTTTTTATACCCTCGGCCGCTGCTATGCAAATGACCCCTCTGTTATAACCGTGGAAACGCTGCTTTGTTGATTCTGCGATTGCTACGCAACGACCCACTGTTATTGCGTTGCCTCTGTGGGAACGCTCCGTGTATTCGTTGTAACCGTGGAGATTGGACACTCTCGAAGCAACGGCTCACTGTCGTTGCGTTCCTATGGAAGTGTCTTTTCCGAACACGTTACAATAAAAAGCGCCTCGTCTCTTTCTATTTTCTAAGTTTATTAACGCTAGAAACTTCCACTCGTAAACTGACGCATTTGAAAGATCTATATTTCTGAACGAGGTAGCGAGGGGAACGCCCTGGTGCTCATTTGATTGCTGCAGACTTGTCTTGGCACTTAATATTGAATCCAGTATGGCAAGATGAAGGGCAAACTATGACATAAAGATATGAAACAGATGTTTTGAAAATGTGGCACAATTCAGATGTTTGGGAATGACGATAACAAATCAAAACCTGATTCAGAAGGAAATTAAGAGGAGTTTGAACTAAGGTAATGCTTGCTACCATTCAGACCAGAGCCTTTTGTCTTCTCGTCTGCTGTCCGAAAACATAAACATTAGAATATACAAAACTATAATTTTGCCTGTAGTTCTATATGGATGTGAAAATTTGTCTCTGACACTAAGGGAGGAACATAGACTGAGGGTGTTTGAGAACAAGGTGTTGAGGAGAATATTTGGACTGAAGAGGGACGAAGTGACATGAAGTTGGAGAAAACTGAATAATGAGGAGCTTCATAACTTGTACTCTTCTCCAAGTATAATTCGAATGATCAAGTCAAGGAAGATGAGGCGGGCATGGCATGTAGCACGAATGGGGGAGAGTGAATATAATATATTAGTTGGAAAGCCAGGAGGAAAGAGACCACTAGGAAGATCAAGACGTAGGTGGGTGGAAAACATTCACATTAATTTTAGAGATGTAGGATGGGATGATATGGAATGGATTGATTTGGCTCAGGATAGGAACCATTCGAGGGCTCTTGTGAATACGGTAATTAACGTTCTGGTTCCACAAAATGTTGGGAAGTTCTTGAGTGCTGCACAACTGGCGGCTTCTCAAGAAGGTTCAGCTCTATGAAGTTAGTTAGTTACATATTCGGACAGCGCCATAGCTCAAGCGGTTAGTCGCTGGCTTCCCACCGCGGCGGTCCAGGTTCGATCCCGGGTCTGGTCAAGTGGGATTTGTGGGGCAGGTTTCCTCCGAGTACTTCGGTTTCCCCTGCCAATCTTCATTCCACCAATTGCTCCACAATCACCCTCACCTATCATCTGGGGCTGGTATAATAGGCTAGAAATTACCGCAGTACAAGGGACTGAGTCCCATCCCACTAGCAATAAAGAAAATAGTTATATATTTCGTACATTCAAAGGATAACCAATGACAAGCATTAAATTGAATTGAATTTGTTTTTCGAGAAGTCTAAAATTTCTAATATAGTCTTAATTGCAGTTGTGTTGCTGAAATGCTGAAGAATCTAGATTCGTCTAGCTAGCATCAAGTGGTAGACTGACTGATGAGTGCTGCATTTGAAAGGAAGCGGCCTTGACGTAATCGAAGGATATGTTTCGCCATTTAGCTGGAGAAACTGAAGAAAATCACGAGAATTATGTCAGGATAGCTGTTGTCTCTATAGATATTTGAAGAGTTCATCTGCGGAATATAAGACTAGTAGGTAAAAAGTAAAGGTATCCCTGTAACAGGCCGTGGAGGCCCTTAGGTTTGTGAGATGTTGAGGGTCCCACATTTTCTATACAATCGGCTCATAGATGGCGGTAATCCTGTCAGCCTTACGCGCCGGCCTTCTTTTACCCCCAAGAATATTCCTGGTACTCATTTCTGTTAGAGGCTGAGTCGACCCCAGGGCCATAGTGCGGCTGGAAGGATTAGGTAATTCGAAAAAATCCACCTCATCGGGATTCGATCCCTCGACCTTCCGGCTTGTAGCATATTTCCTCAACCAACTACGCTACCGCGTGCCCCCCATATAAGCCTAGAGAATTTGCAAACATCACCCTGACTGACAAAGTGTGAAATACTGCTATATATGTTTTGGGGATCATGACGTAACAAATGTGCTGAGATTGTGTAGTCACCTGGTTGCAGCATCCCTAAAGATAATCCATAATTTGCTCCAATGTTTCCAGTGCCTGCCAGATTATAGTTATGATGCGAGCCACATCAGAACTCTTTATCTTTGACCCATCACGGAGTGCATGTATTTCCGGAAAAAAAATGAGTGACACAAATGGGGCTTTTTATTATCTCCCTGTGGCGACAGAAAAGAGACAAAAACGTCAGCTTATAAAGTCATATAGCTTATGCGGATTGACTACCTACCGGGCGCTCTTCACATCACAGATTCGTTATATTCACAGTGTGTTATCTTTCCACGTGCAGCATTCCAACCTGCATTACACCGAAGCTGAGTATTACCTAGAATTTCTCGCCATATTTCAACCCAAATTTTATTGAGAATCTAACCTTTAAGTTGGTTTAGATTTGAAGACCACGGCGAATATATAAACGGTTGAAATTTTGTTCTGATTGAAAATTAATACATAATATTTTGTTATTGTTATTGTCGTCTTGATGCTCTCTTTCTTATTTAAGTTTATTTTGGTTCGAAATTCTGCCTTTCTGTTCTAGAAATTGTTGGTCTCCGAGTTCCTGCTCGGTATATCAGAGATTTTGCATTGTTCAATGTTTGCTCCTCATTTAAAAATTGTTCCTCTGCTAGAAGTGCAGCAGCTGCTAATGTTGTTTGCAGGGACGTTGACGTATTCGGAGCCAGGAATGTTCTCCCCAAACGATTTTAAATACAGTATAATTGTTAGTATTATTATTATTTGCATGTACATTAAACAACAATAAACTGAATTATTATTAATATCCTCTCTGAAAATCTATACTTTTAATTTCTTAATTAAATATTTATATGTTTCATTTCTCAGTTCTTAATAACACTTAGATTTATGTTAATGAAATTATTATTATTGCTATTATTATCATTTGTTTACTTGTCTGCATTACTGTGTTTTCCCCAGCTTGCCTGTAATTTGTCTTTGACTTTATATCATGTTTGTCCATAATGTAATTACTTGTATCTACACTGTGTTCTGTCTGTAATTGGCCTTGCGGCTGTTGACTCGGCACATAAATAATAAAGAATTGAATTGAATTGTTATTATTATTGCATTTAACAAAGCCATCTCTAATAAGGATTATACAGCAACTAATGATATTTCGTTTCCAGAATAATGAGTTGAAAAAATATAGAAATGAACTGTCAGGGGGCTTCTTGAATACACACACCCCTTTTATTATGATTTCAGAACGTTCATGAGTTTGCAGAGCGTTGGAAGGACTGTAAAAATTTACTTATGCACTACTAAAGATCATTACATATTTTTCATTAAAATGTTTAATATCTTTCATTTTTAAATGTGGCAAGACAGACACGCGTATGTAAGTACTAGTCTTAAACTACCCCTACACGCAATGAGATCCAAGTGAAACGAAACTATATTATCTTGAATTGCTGCAATAATTTCTTCAGAATGTTTTTAAAGCATGCGCGGTGAATGTGAGCGCTAAAATATTTTAGTATAATAAACGGAGTCTAAGTTGATTCTGAGGATTTATATCTTCACCATCAGGTTTTATATCCCTAGAACACAGCTCCGAAACGTCGATTGCTATCGAAACATCGACATGTATGTACACTGAAATCCATATTTTACATCATCCCAGGTTCCTTATTTTATGCAATGATTTGTTTTGGTGTCTTATATTATTATATAATGAATCTGGCCAATACAAATAAAAAATAGCAGAATATGCCTTCACTTATTCACGCAAAAAGGCAAATTAGGAAATTGAAAGCAATAGTAATGATTAAAATCATAATAGATATCAAACCTAGCGAGAAACATGTTACAATCTGAGAAAGCAGTCTTCTGGGATGTGGCGCAGTGTAGATATTGTGTTAACCGACGTTTCGGACGAACGTATCGCCTCCATCTTCTGAAAATCCGTAAGCGAGGAACCAGTATGAGCAGGTGCGTCTGTTAGCACCTGCTCATACTGGTTCCTCGCTTGCGGATTTTCTTCTTTTTTCTTTTACCCTGAAGATGGAAGCGATATGTTCCTCCGAAACGTCGGTTAACACAATATCTACATGGAACCACATCCCAGAAGACTGCTTTCTTCATAGTTACCGCTGTGGAAACCTCAAATCTTACATAGATTACAAACTTCCGGGACGTGACAACATGCACTGGGACAGTAGACGGTAAGAGGATGTCCGAAATTTTGAAACTATGAGACTCTTTCAAATGAAACACGTTCTCAACTCAGGTGATAACATGGCAGTGTACATGACACATCAACAGTCGATCATCAGTTGTACAGCAAAATGACTGCAAACACGAAGAGTAAGTGCTTCAACGCCTACGGATGCTATACACGTATTTAATGGCCTCTACTCCTTTCCGCAAAACAATATCTGGACGAGTTTCAATTGAATAAGTCTCATATTTACAAGATTACTCGGCATCTAGTCGCAGAAGACAGTGATCTTCATGAACAAAGTCGTCTTCTGGGTTTAGGCGCCGTGTATTCTTCGTTTTGGCCGACGTTTCGGAGGAACGTATCGCCTCCATCTTCAGAGCAGTTGAATGGCTTNGTCATTCAACTGCTCTGAAGATGGAGGCGATACGTTCCTCCGAAACGTCGGCCAAAACGAAGAATACACGGCGCCTAAACCCAGAAGACGACTTTCTTCATAGTCATCGCCGTGAAAACCTCAAAACTTACACAGTGATCTTCATATTCATAGCCTCTTAAATCATAAATCTCACATAAGTAGCTTTTCGGTGCAACTCTTCTTTATATTGTTTTCCTACTAAAGATGGATATTTTGTGATATTCAGAAAATTTTTCGGTTTACTTAGAATAAATTCTGGTACAATAGATTTATAAAGAATGGCATAAAGGCTTGAATAAGAATACCAAAAAGAAGGGAATGAAATGTACTTGAAAGTCTGTTTACTGCCATTGATTCATTACATCGTAAACCGTGCGCTGGAAACTGACGCTGACATTGAACCAGATAAATTAATCCCATAAGTCAGGTCTTTCCACTATCTATCTTTATGCTGAAATGGTACGGTTTTGCCAACGGCAAAAAACAGCCTGCCCACAGCATGGTGCCCTCACAGGTCTACATACAAATATTCTTCTATAAAATCAGCCATTTTTGATGTGATATTTAATATGAGATTTATGTTATAGGATATAACAATGTGTAGTCTTATGAAAGTAAATAGACGTTTTGGAGGCAACCAGACTTTGTTTGCTACCTGCTTAATAATAGTTTGTTGCTTGGCTTATTCCTCAACCTTGAAGATGGAGGCGAAATATTCCTCCGAAACGTTGGCTAATTTCTAACGGAATACGGGACGTTATACTTGTATTATAGAAGACAGAACTCTTCATAATCACCGCTGGGCTTCAAATTTCACACAATATTTACGTGGGAATGTTAATGCTGCTTTGCCTGAAGTAGATAAAACAACGAAAAGTGGGAGAATCACTGTCTTTCCACATATCTTACCTCCGAAACCGCTGACCGAATTTAGATAAAATTGAGTACAAATTGTTTAGAATAAATGTCGTCTAAATTTCGGCTTTTATCGATCCGTTGTAAGCTTTAAATTGATATGAACCTGAGATCAAACTTATGAATCTCCTGAAGAAAGCAGTCTTCTGGGATTTGGCACCGTGTATATGTGGTGTTAACCGACGTTTCGGAGGAACGTATCGCCTCCATCTTCAGGGTAGAAGAAAAAATATGAGAATTCTGCAAGCGGAGAGACCGTGAGAACTGGTNAGTGGGAGAATCACTGTCTTTCCACATATCTTACCTCCGAAACCGCTGACCGAATTTAGATAAAATTGAGTACAAATTGTTTAGAATAAATGTTGTTTAAATTTCGGCTTTTATCGATCCGTTGTAAGCTTTAAATTGATATGAACCTGAGATCAAACTTATGAATCTCCTGAAGAAAGCAGTCTTCTGGGATTTGGCACCGTGTATATGTGGTGTTAACCGACGTTTCGGAGGAACGTATCGCCTCCATCTTCAGGGTAGAAGAAAAAATATGAGAATTCTGCAAGCGGAGAGACCGTGAGAAACGGTAAAAGTTCCTCCGAAACGTCGGTTAACACCACATATACACGGTGCCAAATCCCAGACGACTGCTTTCTTCATAGTCACCGCCGTGAAAACCTGAAATCTTACATTATGAATCTCCTCTAAAGTAGCTTATATTAAAAAAATTAGAATATGATGTCAAGCATAGATCGTATCGAACTCTAGACTTCCTATTTTAATATTTCCAATATGGCGTTGATTCGGTTTTCAACTCAGACCATTGCCAGTTATATCGAAATAGAGAACAATGAACCCCTCAATGTAATGATAATCAGCCCAATGAGGACGAGATTAAAGTAAAATCTAGAACTGATGTACGTACGGAATATATCCCACCCAAAGTACATCATAGCTGCCATAATGGCGGGTGGTTATTGCAGTAACAATCTGCAATCCACGAAAATTAAACAACATTACGTCATACTGAACATCAACATGTCACCGCCGTAAGAGAGCTCCGTGCGCAGTTCACAATAAAAACCAAGAAAATATACAGAACTAGCAACATGAAACATCAGCTGCAAATTTAAAATTTAAAAATTAATTTAAGTAAAATTTAATAAAATTTTGGACATAATTTTAACAAAGTTTTAGAAAAATGAACTAAAAACAATACTCTATACTAATAACTTATATAATTTCTTGATGATGACCGGATGAAGATTGAAACATGCTATGGAAAAGAAAACTAAAATACATTAAAACGCAGCAAGCTCTAAGTCTACGAACAGGACAAGAAGTTGCAACCGCCAAGACTGCCCCAAGAAGTTAAATAATAAAGAACATCGGTTAAATTTTATTTCAATAAATAGTCATCATTCCCGCTTAGAAACATAAGAAACACTGTGTAAAACACAATTTTGGATTCCGTTATTGTATATACATCGAGATTATGATTAATACTGTGTTACAAAATTTAAGAGCTACTATTAGAAATAGGCGCCGGGAATTTAACCCGGGACCTCTGGATTTGTAGCCAGGAGCTCTGACCACTAGACCACAGAGGCTTTACAGAATACAAATCAAAATCGTTCAGCATCAACCAAGAAAAACTGAAGGAATGAAGCACAGCTCAAACAGGAAAGCAATAGAGGGACATGGGAATAATGGGACAAAAGAATACTGGTAGAGCAGCAGTGGGACAGGGAAGAATAGAGAATTGGGAGGGTACTATCTCCCTCCAGCAGAGAGCGGGAATCACAAATGTACTAATTCCGGAAGAGAAAGAGAGGTTATTAGGGGAAACTTTTGGTGGGCAAACTTGGCTGTGGAATTGGAGTGCACGAAGGGGATAAACCGAGTGAGAGATAAATTTCCATCTACCCTCAGTGAAACGCACCATAGCCATAGTGCCTGCTATTTACCTCTCCCCTTTTACAATCCCTGACTGACTAATTAAATTCACATCACTGCTGCAGTTACTGCGTGTCCAGCTTGTTTGAAAAGCGATAAAATTTCCACAGTACGGCCACACGTGGATCCCACTAGACAGAGGTCTCATATACACTTAGTAACTCTTCATATATTCAAGTTTCTTTCATTCTTTCTTTCTTTCTTTCTAACACTGTGACAGATCAGTGCTTTTCATTTTCAGAAATTTCAATATAATTTTTCATTCTGTGCAAAAGGACTACAGGATCTGTTTCTTGAAAGGATATTTGATATTTTGACGTATCGACCCACTTCTGACACCAAATTTGTCGCTCCGTGACCAATAATAACTGGTTCTGGATTGGATGATTGGATTTATTAACACATTCTTTTACAAAATCTCTTAATCACAATCAATTATAGTGCTATCACTAATCTACCCACTTGGTTCACCTGTGCTCTCTCGCCTACCCTGGTAGAGCACGTGGTTAATTTTATGTCCTCTGAATGTGTCATATATGAGATTCTCTATCGCAGTGACATTAATATAAGTAGTGTGTCCTTATAAGTGTTATATTTCATATCACCGCCTGCAGGATTGTCATATGGTAGCAGAGTTTTACAGGAAGCGAAGTGCATTTTGAAAATCTGCATTACGCTACGCCTCGTATATAAAGCATGTCGCTAAATAGAATTATCCTGCCCGTTGGCCGACACAATACACGCTGCGTTGCATAACAACCATGAATTGCGTGCTTATGTAAGCCCAGTATCGACCATCATCGAATTGAATAGTGTATAACCCCACAGCATGTTCGCGTGCAAACATGGCAGCTGCCCAGTACAGACACAAAACTAGCCAGACAAAACTTTGTTGCTTGTTAAATCTTAGATACATTTGTCATGCTTTGATGTATTTACTAGTAAAAGGATAAAGTCTTCTGAAGGTGTGGTGCCATGTGTTCTGGTAAAAGTTCATCGTCATTTAAGAGGAATATCCTAATATTCTAATTTTTATGTTTTTAGACAGCAGAGGAGAAGACAAAAAGTTCTGGACTGAATGGTATCAAGCATTATCCGAATCAATCTCCTTTTAATTTCCTCCTGAATCAGGTTTCATTTGATACTGTCGTTCCCAAATATTTGAACTGTGCCGCATTTTCAAAAGATTTGTTACCTATCTCTGTGTCACGATTTTGCCCTGCATGCTGGTGACGAGACAGCATCATATGATTAGTTTTCTCTGTGTTTACTTCTAGACCAATCTCCTTACTAGCGTCAATTAAAGTTTGTGTGTTTTTCTTTACGGTATCTATATTATCACTCAGTAGATTCACATCATCAGCATAGACCAGCAGCTGATGTGTCCCATTTACCGTATTTACGCATGTATAGGCCGCACATTTTTTGCCAAAAATTCAAGAGGAAAACTGGGGTGCGGCTTATATTCGAAATATTCGAAATCACACTTCATTTTAAAAAAATATATATTCATAATTAGTAATACAGGGTGTTCTACTCCTGAAATAATATTCCAAGAAAATTATTTTTTCTATAATTTCTGCCTGAAAATTGTGCTGCGGCCTATACATGCGTAAATACGGTAATTTCAATCTCACCTGGTTATCTTGGACCTTCCTATTGGCATATTATAAAGCAAAGTTGAAAAGCAGAGGCGGTAGAGCATCTCCACGTCTCGATAGGGAAACTATCTGCCAAATATTTACCTATACTGACTTTACCACATGTTTCGTTTCCAAAGGAACAGTGTGATGATGAGTGGTATATGCAGCTTGCAGAGAAACACAAAATTCCCTACTCGAGATAGCCGCTAGCCCTCCCGTATTTCAAACAGGGGACATGCACGCAGCGATACGGCTACATTAATCTTTTCCGTGGTCACACAAGGAAAACTCGATGAAGAAATTAGTTATCCTGGTGAAGTTACAAAACGAGTATCGACCAGCGCTCTGACACACGCAGTAGCTAGTGTCCTACCATTCTGCTGAGTGTTGCTCCAAACTAATTAGGGTCTATGACAGTAATTTAATTTCAAAATCCTGTACCCGTAACATATTATATAACCAGTATAGGAACTATCGTTTTAATCCTTCACAACACTGGTTATTATACGTACTACCTGCTTTATCATTAAACTCTCTGCATTTTGTCTGCGGAGTGTGTTTCATATGTCTCGAAGCATAAACAGCAACTGCTTCGCTGTCCTGAATTAAAATGTTTTCCTTTGTAATAGTGGCGCAACAACTTTTTTTCTGTAATGGAGGTACTGAATTTTCAAATATGATTTAGAAAAATTTCATGCTTCCAAGGATCAAATGGTTTCAAAGAAAATGAAGGCTGAAGGGTTGAGTGTAAAATTCACTCACTCGCGCTACGCGCATAACATCCTATGCAATGACATTTATACACATGCACAAGCACGCACGCACGCACTCACATACACCCTTGATATTTGTGTTGCAGAATGAATTGTTATTTTAGGTGTTTTATCACGCTACATATAACATTGCACAGACCAGTGAATTACTTTCCATTACGTCTAGTTAAATATTAACCTTTTGAGATCAATTTCCTTTACAATGTAGGCAAATCACGATGTAAAATTTATTCTCTTTGAGCTCTAATAAATAAGAGACGATTCTTTGAACTGTTGTGTTGGGTGCAATTCTTTTACCATTGTTTCTTTCTCTTGTAGATCTCGGCTCCACATTTTTCTAGACATTTAAGAAGAAGAAGGCGGTGCTGGTATGAAAATAAATTATGAACTGTTGTTGGTTATAAAGGTGAGAGGTTCGACCTATTTTTACACGACGATTAATCTCTGTCAGCATGTAGTGGTTTTGGGGGATCGATAGGTGGACCTCACAATTAAGGCGAAGTAGTTGCTATGTCCTTACGGTCGATAAAGTTCTTGCCAAAATTATAGCCCTAATTATTTCAGACATGTTGAAACATGTAGGATTTCAAGATTACAGTGTTCTGGGATACGATGCCGTATAGTTGGGTAAATAGGTACTAAAGAACATATGGTTATATTCTTGGTACCGCCATAAGGACTGAAAATGTCATGATATTTTCTATATAAAAATGAATTATTCACACTTTATGCGGGAAAATGAAGTGTGTTTGTATAATTAAACAGTAATTAATTAAAATGAGGCGTATAATGTGATCCTGAATATTTCATTCCAATGAATATTTATTTGAAATTAATAAATAATTTTAATATTATTCTATTTTAATTTTTTTTTGTCGCCGTTGTTTAGAACGCCCTGATATATGGATCTGTTCCGCAAATTTAATAAGAGCACTGGAGGCCATGCCATAGCTCAAGCGGTTAGTCGCTGGCTTCCCAACGCGGCTGCCCGGGTTCGATCCCGGGTCTGGTCAAGTGGGATTTGTGGTGGGCAAAGTGGCGCTGGGGCTGATTTTCTCCTGTCAGTTTTCATTCCACTAAATTCTCCAGCATCATAATCACCCGGGGCAGGGTACAGTAGGCCAATCAATGGCCGCCGTGCCGAGTGAACCCAGTTGGACTTCACCCCCACAAAGCGAATTAAAAAAAATAATAAAACACTGTTACAGCGAGTTGTGTTTCCATACTTAAATTCTGGTTCTTCCATCAGTGATATACTGGACCTATTTACAGTTCTACAACGTAAGTATTCTCCATTTTGGTGATATGCATGAATGTCTTTATGGGAAAAATTTTTCTTACACAACAATTTACGGTGTCTATAAAAATAATTTATTCACTGCACGTCATCTATTTCTTAGATATTGTGAATTATATGACAATTGGTCTCGAAGAGCCGATTACAGCGGCGGCGTGGCCTGAGGCCTGAAATATCTTCGCCCGCTCAAACAATGAGCTCATGGGTTCGAATCCCACTCAAGGCATAAATGTCTGTGTTAGGCAACGGCCTTGCGACGGGCTAATCTCCCGTCCAAGAGTCCCACAGATTGTCTTAGATTAATAAATTGTAGGGAAACGAAACGGTTCACTGATGCTCTATGTTCTGAGTGGGAACAACAGAAGAAGAAGTGTATAAAATTTTAGTGAGATTCGAACCAGCGACCATAAAGTTTCTAGATTTTCCAGTGCCAGACGTTTACGATTATTCATGATAGATAACTCTGGCCAGTGGCTGTATAACCCAACATGTGCAACGGTTAAAGTTAGCCGATGGTTTAATGAAACCATAAGGGCTAGGGCACAGCAAGGAAACTGGCAACCGCAACGCAACCGCAGTTTCCTCAATTTACCCTGCTCCATTTAACTCAGGCTGATGATAGTTCTCGGAAATTTCGGTTGCGCTACGGTTGCCAATTTCCTTGGTGTGTCCTCTCCCTAGCAGAACAAAGCAAAGATGAGTGCTCACTTACACAAAATTTACTAAAATATAATTCCTAGGGCAACAGAAAGAAAAGTGGGAAAATATCAGTCATTATTAGAGAAAAATATTGTCTATGGACCAGTTATAGAGGTATTTCAGCACGTGTGCATACAGACAATAAGATTTTACATACAATCAGAACTTAGCTCTTAATCCGTACAGATTAAACATGCCATATTGGGAGCATTCTTTAAAAATTTGTCTACACATGGATGTCTTGCGTATAATGCCACTTAGTATTTATGTGAAGGAGTAAACATTTTAGCACTATTTCCTTTACTTTTCATGTTTAGGGGCAGTATTGTTTAAGTACTGAAATTCAATAGACCATGTGTAAGCCACTGATTACCAAGAAACTGAAAAAGAAGTTGGCATGAGAAGCAGTTTTATCCCTTTCAGACTATCTGAAGAATTCATTACGTGTCTTTGTGAATGGTTAAAGGATTATTTCGTAAATAAAAAGAGTTACAACACAATGTTGAAATAACCCACCCACATATCTTGGTGTTCACTTGAAGCTGTAAGTGACCCTAATGTAAAGAAATTATTTGTAGTTGTCCATACCACTTCTACGATGTTTCACGTTAATTTTAAACGTAAAGTTCAGTTAAGTTTCCCCAGTATTGTCTATAGACAGTGCAAAAGAATGCGTCATATGACGCAGTTTCAGCAAATGTTTAATTGTTTTATAGTGTCACTTATCTGAGGTTCCGTGACGAATAAAAACTCGTTCTGGATTAGATGACAGGATTTATTAACATATTTCACAGTCCCTATTAATCACAATCAATTATAGCACTATCGCTAATCTAATCACTTCACAATTCACTAGGACACGCTCCATTCTCATCCTTCTACTCACCACTGAATTCTCAGTTATTCTGGGAACCTCGTTATGCTCGTATAGCAGCGGGACGGACAACATAGAAAACACCGTCTCTTCTGTTATGAGAGGGCGTGTTTGTGGCCCCGTTGCCTAGCAACAGAGATCCTATTGTTGCTTGCACATGTGTTGCTGGAGTGTGTTTAGAGATCCGTTGCTAGCTATGGATATACACGTTATAACAGTCAAAAGAACTTGTTACTACAATTGTATTTATAACCAATATTACATTTAAACTTTTGTTTTCGGAAATAACTTCACTATTATACCACTTTTTCAGGACACCAATTAGAAGAATTGGATTACTGTACTTCTTATTTCATTCTTTCGGATTATTTCCCCGTGAGAAAGTGTAAACCGCATTTCCTTTACCAGCATTATCCTGATAATCTTTTTATTGTGGACATATATTCAGGAATTGGGTTAACCGTCACGCAACAAATATACTCGCTTTTAATGTTTTACAGTTAGACCTTTTATTCCTGATACATGTTTCGGTCGTACAAGACCATCATCAGTGAACTACCGATATGGATCCTTACCAGTGGAACGTGTCATATTATACACTAAAAGTGGAGATCTGATGTGCTTTCTATGAGGTCTGATCAGACGTTTGGCGGGCATATACTTTTTAGACGAAATTCAGTCTTTAAAGAGTCAATAAGCTATTAGAGTTGCTATAAATTACCTAAATTCTAAGATGATTCTTAATTGAAAGAATATTTTTACAATTGCTCCAGTGTTCTCTGATCTGAGTCAGTTTTGAGTTTAGAGAACAGTGTTACAATTGTTTCAAGGCCATCTGGATTCTCAGTAAATATCTGAATGTAAACAATGAACAGAATTACAATTGCAGTACAGTCCCCTGGGTTCTGAACTGAGGTTTGAATTTAAAGGATAATATTACATTACTTCCAGTTGCTTCAACTGTACGAGGGTCCTGAGTAAAATTTCCAATGTAGAGAATAATATTAAAATTGATGTCTCTGAATTGTGAGTTAATGTTTTAATATAAAGAATGAATACTATTACAAATGCTGTAATATTTTTGTGTCACAAGAGAAGGTTTGAATTTAAGTAATATATAGTATCAGAATTACTCCAAGTTCCTCAGGGTTTTGAGATAAAGTTTAAAGACCATTGTTAAGATGGTCCCATAGTCCTCTGACCTGATTCAGTGTTTAGATTTTGAGAATAACGTCTCAAATACTCCGGATTTCTCCGGAACCTGAGTTAAGATTTGAATTTAAATAGTTGGATTACAGTTGTTCTGGGGTAATCTGATTTTGAGAAAAAGTTTTAATTTAAAGAATATGATTATAATTGCTTCAGAGTGCGGACATTTTGAATTTGAAAAATAAACACTTCTCAGATCAAGAACATAACTCCAGTAACACAATACAAATATTTATTTGAAGTTTAATAATTTTAGTGTTGAGTTCTGTGTTCTGTAAATATTGTGATTCAGTAAATTACATGTATTTACCATACATAACTCTAGAAAACCCTTCGAAATGCTATACAAAATAAAGAATTCTATTCTAGTATAATAATTCTATATTATTTAGATTAAACAAATTACTTAATTATATAGGAATACAGTCAGATTAGCCAGGTATCCCACCCGTTTCTCCAGACCGTCTCTAAGTTTCGTTATTTTACTGCCAATTATGAATCATGCATTCTTGATAGAAAACTGAATAATTGTTTATAGGCTGTCACTGCTCTTCTTCTTTCTTTATTTTGGACATAATGTATAAACCACAATTAGTTTAGCCAGATCACGAACTAGCAGATCTTGTTTTTCGGTCGCAGAAAACGATTCTTTCCACACAAAAAATTGTGTTAAAGCTTCTAATCTTTCTGAATTTCCATAGAAAATAAATACCCTAATTTGTAGATTACTCAGTCAAGCATGTCGTCATGCTACTCCCTTGCATATATTTTTTCGGTCTTAACACAAAGAATCCGCAAATCTGAAACCCGAAAGGAAATAAAAGGTTGACTTTGTGCTGTACTATTTTAATTTCCCGAAAGTGATATAATTACAAGATTTCCGAAGTTATTTACTGAAATCTGGAGTAAAACTAACAATCTTTATGTAAGATTTGAGGTTTTCACGGAGGTGACTATGAAGAAAGTAGTCTTCTGGGATGTGGCAACGTGTATATGTGGTGTTAACCGACGTTTCGGAGGAACGTATCGCCAGTCTGCTTGTACCGGTTCTCACGGTCTTTTCGCTTGCGGATTTCTTATATTTTTCCTTTTACCCTGAAGATGGAGGCGATACGTTCGTCCGAAACGTCGGTTAACACCACATATACATGGTGTCACATCCCAGAAGACTGCTTTCTTCATAACAATTTTAATTGAAAAATATCCCTGCAGTTACTATAGAATTTCAAATATCACAGTTAATTTGTATTCTCTAATTGATTTAACCTACTGCTGTGTAAATCTGTGAAATATTAAATCCCTCACAACAATAAATGAGACATACCAACTAGAAAAATAATAAAATAAATTACAACTAAATGAAATATCAATACAAAATTAGACGATTAGCATCCAAGAAATGTAATTATTTACCTTGCTTCTGTTTCTTGGTACAAAATCCTCTTTCGACGTCTTCCGCCTTTTGTCCTTTAGAATCATTCGTGCTGCAGCAAACGCCATTGTTGATATTTTTATTGCTTGATGATTTTAAGTTCACAGAATTGTCACAGTCAGTGTCTTTATAATGGAAGATGGCCTCGGCTAATAACGAAGGCTTATTTCTTTTGAAGTTCTTTGCTTTAAATTTTACCACCAAATTAAGGATAATATAACGACACTTATATTACTGCACTGAACAATTTTATCACTTTCACTAACGATATATGTAATTTAATCCTATTATTGCTCAAGTAATCAGTTGCAACCATAGAGCACTTCTGGTTAGATTCTATCTCACAGCGTTATTGCTTCTTAACGTATATGAATTAAATATTAAATGTCAATTTAATATCTATCAGTGTTTAACGTAAGCGAAAAGTGCTTGGAAACATTGCCGAGGAGTAATAACTCTTCACTTGTACGAACATATCATCTCTGACTATTCGTGCTTCCATTCAAGACGGAAGCAGAGATGAAAAATATATATCTGTGATATAACACGTACTTCACTTGTCCAGTCTCTATTATTGTCGGTATGTACTATAACAACTTTGTTACTAATATGTGATAAGTTGTAAGTTGACTTGTTTGCTTTAGAAACTCCTGAGCCATGACTGTCCGTTAGAAAACTTGATTGTTGTCCATCACATCTCGATCGAAGAAGGGTAGACGTGGCAAGCAATTGACCGTAGTACCGGGCTCATTAATAACACCTCTAGAAGTCCATTGGACTGCAACATTTAACAGATACTACTACATGCCTCCAAAACAATAAACCTTCTTGCTATCTAATACTGGGTCTTCCCACATTTCTCTTTGTTTCAGAATTACATAAATTATGGTTAGATGCTCGTTGAAACTTCGAAAAAAAATGATTGAAAGTAACATTCATTAAGTAACTTAAGGAATATGACTTGAAATTACATGAAATGACAGTTATATGTATACTACTATACCACGCACTAAGCAATATTCCCTTTTCGTAAAAGTAGGTTATTATAAAGCCGAATTCAGCGTATTTTCCATTGCTGTCATACTGTGATCTTCTTCCCGACTCTCTGCTGAAGGTTGAATGAGAGAAAACAAATCTTTTCTTTTATTGCTAGTGGGGTGGAACTAATTCCCTTGTACTGAGGCAGCTTCTGGCCTATTGTACCAGCCCCAGATGATAGGTGAGAGTGATTGTGGAGCAATTGGTGGAATGAAGATTGGCAGGGGAAACCGAAGTACTCGGAGAAAACCCGCCCCAGTGCCACTTTGTCCACCACAAATCCCACTTCACCAGACCAGGGATCGAAGCCGGGCCGCCGTGGTGGGAAGCCAGCTACTAACCGCTTGAGCTATGGCGCGGCCCAAGACAAATCTTAGTCGTAAATATAGACCGTATAGGGATGCTACGAGTTACTTGTGATGGTCTGCTACCTTGTATCAAATTTTGACATTTGTAAATTATATTTCTTTGCTGCGCCTACTATATTATCAGCTTGCAGTAGATCTTGATATCTTTATTATCTCGCAAAGTTATTCCTACCTGTATCCTACTAGATCCAAACTCTTCTATCTAAAAGTATTTTCCAATAGGAACTTCTGAGCGGCATTTAACATGCCTTAAATATTATTAAAATTACATATTTGCTTCGAGAAAAAGGTTATGACGTTTTAAAAAGCTTTCTAGGTATATATGAAATTTCGACGAATCCAAGAACGTAAAAATAAACAAACTCCGTTGCCTGTAGTCCGCAAGCGAACTATACTGACCGAGAGACCGCCGCTTGTCGCCGAAATTAGTGCCAACTTTAGCGGATAGAGGGTGTCGCGTGGTCAGCACAACGAATCCCCAAGGCCGTTAATTTCAGCTTTCTACACCGGAGCCGCTATTTCCTTGAAATAGCTTCTCAGTTATCCTCACGAGGCTGAGGGGACCCCGTCCCAGACCCACTACTTCTCAGAAAATCTGGTAGCGTCGTGAGTCAAACCCGGGACCTCTGGATCTGTAGCCAGGAACTCTGACCACTAGACCACAGCGGCGGTCATCAAAGAACATAATAATATATGATTCTTGAAAAAGCATACATTTCGTTTTGTAAAATATCACGAGGAATAAAAGTAATGGCTTTACTTTGAAGACGCTGTTACGACGTACGAAGCTATGAAACAACCAATCAGTTAAAGCAAAGTCGAATACAAGAAGTCAATTAATCAATAAATAATCAAATTACCTCTTATGTTTAGGTCATCAAGCCATCTTCAGGGATATAAAAGTGATTACTAAAATAAATGTTCACAGTTTCATTAGCAGTATTACATGAATAATTCAAAACAGTCATATATGGGGCACGCGGTAGCGTAGTTGGTCGAGGCACTATGCTACAAGCCGGAAGGTAGCGGGCTCAAGTCCCGATGAGGTCATTGGATTTTTTCCAATTGGCCTAATCCTTCCGGCTACACTATGCCCCTGGGGTCCACTCAGCCTCTAACAGAAATGAGTACCAGGAATTAATTAAATAATTTTCCTGGGAAGTAAAGCGCGGCCGGCGCGTAAAGCTGACAACCTTACAGCCATCTTTGAGCCGATTGTCTAGATAATGTGGGACCCTCAACGTCTCATAACCCTATTGGCCTTCAGGGCCTGGTACAGGGATAGCTTTACTTTACTTTTTTTTACATTCATTCATTAGTAGTAATCTGTCAGACAATATCAAATATTAAAAATTTACAATAATTGTAATAGGGAAGTGTAGAAATCAGCGGTTTTTTTTTTTGTGCCATATCCTGTTATTGGGCTCTGCAGTTTGTCTCTTTAATTGGGTTGCGGGGCATTGCCCCCTGGTAAATGCCTGCCTTGTGTGTTCTTGCTAAATTTATACTCAATTTCTAAATTTCTTTACTACAAATTGGATACGTTAATAGACCCCGAAAGTTCATTACCAAATTCACAAAAGCCCATCACTGACCCCAATTCCGAACCATTTAAATCCAGTCCACTCTCTCCTCAGCTGCTTCTTCAAAACAGATTTCATTATCATATTCCAATCAACGATTACTTCTTCAAAGTGGTCTGCTCCTTTCAGTCTGAATTATGATTATCGTCCAGTGATTATGAAGAATATCATCTTGTAGGGTATGGAACAATGTAATCTTGCGAAATTTACCGACGCGACCTTCCTGCTTGATGTGTGATTGCTTGCCCAGCTTAATGTTCGACCCTGAAGATGGAGGCAGTATATTACTCTGTAGCGTCGGTAAACGCCTAACAGACTAACGGAGTAGGATCATAGAAGATAGTATTTTTCCTTCAGGTATTCCGAGAATTTCTTTTCTCTCTCCCCTGTGATCTAGTGGTCAGAGTTCCTGGCTACAGATCCAGAGGTTCCGGGTTCAATTCCCGAAGCTATCAGATTTTCTGAGAAGTAGTGGTTCTGGAACGGGGACCACTCAGCCTCGTGATGATAATTGAGGAGCTATTCCAAGGAAATAGCGGCTCCGGGCTAGAAAACCGAAATTAACGGCCGTGGGGAACCGTTGCGCTAGCCACGCGACACCCTCTTTCCGCTAAAGTTGGCACTAAATTTGACGACAAGCGGCGGTCGCTCGGTCGGTATAGTTCGCTTTAGGACTACAGGCCACGGAGTTTTTTTATCATGCTTTCTACTTTCCAGCTCATCTCATCTTGCTCCATTTTATCTGTAGAATAATATTTAGTGCTCAGTACAAATTTTGTGAATATTATATAATTTAGTTACTGAAAGCATCGTTAAACAACCCATAAGCAAATAAATAAATACAAAATGCGAAGTTTCTCAGTGTTCAAATCTCCCGCTACCTAGAGTTAAATTGGTCCAGTAAAGAGTGAATATGGGTAAATTAATTAAATTTGAAATTCCAACAATTGTTACTATGTATATTACTGTCTTCTTGTTTACAACGCGTGTATTTCGGAGATGTTCTGACGTTTCGGAGAAATACATCGCCTCCATTTTCAGGGTCGAAAAGTAAGATAAGTAAAAAACAGCAGAAACAAGAACACTCTTAAAACCTGAAGAAGAAGAAGACGATATATTCCTCCGAAAACTGGGATCTTTTGAACAACACGGCATTACAATACATATGAGATCATTTTTCAAGGATTAACTTGTAGGTGATACGGCAGACCATCTCACGAGATGAGAACAAACATTTAAGCGAATGTAGGAACTCCAGAAAGTACGATTCTACATACAAGTACCTAGGCCGCATTCCATCTACATTTATGACGTAAGCAACCAGAATGCGTCAAGGGACGTGAAAGAAAAGCTCCACGTGTCACTGTTGTGGGAACTAGGCAGAGGTGGGACAACACGAACTGCGCCTATGCAACTACGTACCGTATTTAATTCCGAAACGGATATCAGCGGCAACGTAGATAAGCCCCAGTGAAGAATACTATCCTCCGAGTTGTAGCCTTCTACCAGACTACATCTGTAACATCTAACCGTCCTGAACACCGAAAATCTTATACGGGTTTGCAAGTTTGGATCGTGTTTACTCTGTAGATATATACTATACAGCTGCGAATTTAAAAACCATCAGTCGACCAAAATTTTCCAATTTTGGGGCTTCTGCCCGTGGAACAGTTCCTCATGTGGGTAAAGGTTTGTGACTTAAGAATATGCACGTAATTTACAGAAATAAGCAAACCTATAAAATCGAAAAAGAAATTGTCTGGGAAGGAAACAAATTTTCGAGGCATCAATACTTTAAGAAATGCGCCCTTCCCACTGGTATGAGGTTAGGAAAGGATCGAAAATGGAGATAAATATCGAAAAGCGAAACGATGCCGGCATATAAATTGGTTTTTGCTTGATTTAATGAACCCTTCCAGCTGAATTAATCAGTAATACGTATAGTGTACGAACGAAATTGACGATTATGTCCGACCAAGTTGTCTCAGGTGCTTCTGACTTATATTCGTAAGCTGTTCGTTTCGAATCTGTCCTGGCAACAATCATCCTGATTATTCCACGATTGTCCTCTGTCTCTCGAGACAAATACCACATTAGTGACTTAAAATTAGGCCACGACCATTTCCTTTCTCATCCTTTCAAAGCAAACAAACTTCGTGGCCTGTAGTCCGAGCGAACGCCGCTTGTCGACGAAGTTAGTGCCAACATTTGGGGATGGAGATTGTCACGTGGTCAGTGCAAAGGATCCCCACGGCCGTTAATCTCGTTTTTATAGACCGGAACCGCTATTTCACTGATATAGCTCTTCAATTATCCTCACAGGCTTCAGTGGACCCACTACTTCTCATAAAAACTGGTGGCGCCGTGAATCGGACCCGGGACCTCTGGATCTGTAGGCAAGAGGCAGTCTTTCATCCTTTCAAAGCGTCATCAAATAAACTAAAAGTAAGCAAACAAACAGCACCTATGGAAAGAAACAGAAGTTATTTATTTTAAATCCCTGTTTGAATATTCGCTTGGAGGTACTGAGCAAAATGACAAGTACTCCAGTCAGGACTGCTCGTAAATAGGCCCAGATTCTAACCTGGAACCTTCAGAATATGAAGTGTCATAAGCATTACTCTATGAACTTCGGTAGGAAGTGAGAATGATGACAATGGAGAGGGAAAATACTTCATGAGGTACCTCGCCGATGTGGTGCTGCAACACGCAGAGCTTTCAAAAGTCATTATACTTTAATTGCAAGCTGTAATGGTTTGCCGTTCCATTACAGCGGACCCCAAGCACATCCCGTAACACGGCTTAGCGACCGTCTCGCGCTCCATGCGGTCAACGAAGTGAGCACATGTAACCTCAGAGGCACCTCTAGTATACGGATTTACTCGTATATTCAGAAACGACACAGGAAATTCCCTCATCATTATTTTAGGTTGTAGAACCCTTGCTATGCAACGAGCGCGAGATGGGCGTATATCTCAGGAACCTTTCTTGGGGTAGGCGCGGTAAACACGTTCCCGCAGCAACAGACATGAACGCAATAATAGAAGAGCTGTGTTTTCTATGTGGTGAGTGCAGAGATGTTATAATCAACGGACAAGGTTAGACCCAGTCAGTTCCTTAAGGGAGTCTGTGAAGAGAGGACTTGAACGGGAGGCAGAAATATAGCCATTATTGGAGCCGTTACCAGGTAACTTAGAACAACAGACTGAACGCACTAGGTTGTGTGTTCTAGTGAACTGTAAAGTGTGGAAGTGGAATTCTATAGTTAATTGTAGTTACGTCCTCTAAGTGATCAATAAATCTATCCACCGATCCAAACCCCGTCTATAATCACACATAATAGGTGACAATATGAATTAATTTAAGGAGCATTTGATTATCAGATATCAATACGTAAACAAAGCACAGAAGTAAGTAGTGACGTTACCGTAATATTCTAGACCTCTACTCTGAGGTGCATTTTTCGAATACTGGTCAGATTATTGGCTACCCCACGAGATAATTTTTCTCTCTAACTCTGTAGCACACTCCCACTACTGCTTCATTCAAGATCCTTAACAACTAAGGATTTATGATTAGTTTCTCATCTCATTAAGACTATATAACTTTTGCGGTTTCAACTAAGTCGTTAAGTGGTGACCCACAAATTAATTAAGCACCAATTACGGTAACTGAATAATTGTGGTTAAAATACTCTAAAATTTCCTGTATAAGATCAGGAGAAATTTCATTGAAGTTTCTGAAGGATATTGCGAATGCGCGCCTTGTTAAATATCTTGCTGAGAGAGATATTTACAACATAATTATGCATTTCATGTACAGTCTAAAGAATAAGCTATATCTGTAACATTTCAAATCCATAGTAGAAAGAAGAGAAATTCTGACCAATAATTCATTTTGTTTGCTTTATATTTGCCAGCTTCTACTAAATGCATATGGGTTAATTTCGCTAGAATGACGGTTCTCAAATTTCTGTGCTCGGCATCCACGTAAATAACAAAACAAATATCTGAAACTCATGGAAAGGGACTTTTGAGAAGCACAACTTCCAGTTTCTAGTTCCTAGAATACTGGACGATGGACAAAATCAAGAAACCCAGTGACTCTGAGAAAAATTTAATCTTTATGATCTTGATAAATGAAAAAATATTCACCTCTGTATGTGTTATATGTATAAAAATTCTGTACGGAGGATAATACTTGAGCAAAGCATAAACTTGCTCGCCTTCCGTTATGTGAAACTAGAAGGTGAAGACACTTAGGAAAGAAAAACTTAAACCAATTTTATTTTATTTAAATAAATGTCTTCTTGTGTGGTCAGGTTAGGTTTAATTCCTTGCCTAACCAATTACCGCGTTGCATGTAGCAATATTTCTTCATACAAACAAGAACTAGGAAATTCTTTTTGATTCTCATGGTGGATAAAGTGTAACCTACATTTAGCAAAAGATTTGTTCTTTGATTTTAATCGGATATGAAAACAATGTTTTTGTTGAGTGTACCTTCCACTCGGGACCGAGAATGGTGCGTGTGTATGCTGGACGTTTCGATAAGATGCACGAAACTATGTGTACTACGTTTTAGTGGCGTGACATATTAATCAAGTAAAATTTAACTTCAGAATGTCTGTGCGGCCAACGAATTACGACGCTCTGTACGTATATATCACATGCAGACGCCGCTGTGTATCTTGTTAAACTGTAATTCAAAAGAAACATATGAACATAACACCAATGTTCTGTAGGGTTACTTCCTGATACGGTCTTGGATCCTGTTGTACTAAATGATGGAAAACTTACATCAGGATATTTGAGGAGATCGCCTTTGTGGTCTAGTGGTCAGAGTTCCTGGCTACAGATTCAGAGGTCCCGGGTTCGATTCTCGGAGCTACCAGATTTTCCGAGAAGTAGTGGGTCTGGAACAGGGTCAACTGAGCATCGTGACGATAGCTGAGGAGCTATTTCAAGGAAATAGCGGCTCCGGTCTAGAAAACCGAAATTAACGGCCGAGAGGTTCCGTTGCTCTGACCACGTGACACTATCCGCTAAAGTTGGCAATAACTTCGCCGACAAGAGACGGTCGCTCGGTCAGTATAGTTCGCTTGCGGACTACAGGCCACGGAGTTAGTTATTTGAGGATGATAAGCGTCGAAGGACAAGAAGCTCTTACGGTTATTATGAAATACACGTATGATGTTGTAAGTGTAATATTGCCCTTGGGATTGTTTTTAACTGCCTCTGCATGATTCCTAACTGACGTGATCAAGGAGCCGAGTTACTGTTTTGCGGTGATGATTATAATGACAGTGATCCTTTTAGCTGGAGCCAGAGACAAGAGGCGATCCGTGACTATGCTTTAATCCTTTCAATGATTCGCGTCCGAAAGGAAGGCAGTAATGGAGGACGGAATCATGTCCACACAAGGTTGCATTTTAAAAACAATCTTAATTACTGGGTTAATGGGATTTCCTACTTCCCTAGAGAGCCACAGTTAAAAAACGGGGCTTATAAAAAAAATAAATTCCATTCTAATTCTTAAATCCTAAGGGGCTTTTTTCTATACAGTTGCTTAACTAGTTATATGCCTTAATGATTGGGGGACACGCGGTAGCGTAGTTGGTTGAGGCACTATACTACAAACCGGAAGGCCTCGGGATCGAATCCTGATGAGCTGGATTTTTCAGTTTACCTAATCCTTCCAGCCTCACTATGGCCCTGGGGTCGACTCAGTCTCTAACAGAAATGAGTACCAGGATTATTCTTGGGGGTAAAGGGCAGCCGGAGTGTAAAGCTTACAACCTTACCGCCATCTGTGAGCCGATTGTCTAGAAAATGTGGGAGCCTCAACATCTCACAAACCTATGGGTCTCCACGTCCTGTTAGAGGGATAGCTTTACTTTTTTACTTTACCTTAATGATTGAATTCTAGAATGTGAATAGTTATGAGACGGAGTATATAAGAATTCTCCCTCGGATTTAAAGCAAAGTTTTAATTGTGCCTTATAACATTCTGTAATTTAAAATCAGTTAAAATTTTAGTAGGACGTTCAACCCTCTAAGTCACGTGTTATGGAATATAAACATATCTGGTTATTAACCCGGTTTAAAGGCATATATTCGTCTATAAAACTGTTTTCTTTTTTCTTGTTTTGTATTTAGAGAAGCACTGATAGCAGCCACATTGTCACGCCATTTTTGTATTCACTGGAGAACAAAACGCCCACGTTCGTCAATGTTATTGTAGGCAACTGCAGCATGTATAGGAGACCACGCCACAATCAAACTAACCGACATTTTTCGCGCTGCTTATAGTCCCAAGGGAACGACAAGTCTCTTGGCTGGCTGAGCTTTATACAGAACTAATCTACTTGATGTTATGTTGTTAGGAAGCTGACGTTTCAAATGCGCCTGACACTATCTGGAAGTGACCCTCCAATCAATTGCCGCCGGTCCTATGAACTTCAAGGAAAGTGGAAAACTTGGACGGCAGGCGGGTCGCCAAACGAAGGCCTGTCTACATTCTGGAATCTGAGGTTTTCATGGCAGTGAAGTTACATACTGGGCTCGTTTTGGGTATGATATCGTGTTATCTTGAGGGTGGTTATTTCTACAGTAAAAATCCCATTGAGTTCATTGTACTTTTCAATTGACCTAATTCATCTAGCCGCACTATGACCCTGGGATTGACTCAGCCTCTAAACGAAATAAGTACCAGGAATCTTCCTTGAGGGTAAAGGGCGGCAAACAAATTCACCGCCATCTGTGAGGCGACTGCCTAGAAAATTTGGGAGCCTCGAAGTTTCAAAATCATTTGGGCCTCCATGTCCTCTTACAGGGATAGCTTTATATTTTTATTACTTCATGTCCAATTTATGTAATACAATTTTATATTATCCACGTTTCAATATATTGTCACGTGTTCTGGGTTCCGTGACGAATAGTAACGGGTTCTAGATTTGATCACTGGATTTATTAACACTCATTTTACAATCTCTCTTAATCACAATCAATTACAGTTAATCTATTCACTTCACAAATCACTATGACATGCTCCATTCTTATCCTCCTGCGTTTCTGTATTCTTCTGTCACTAGACCGCATCGTGAGCCACATGAATCCAGTCTATGCTCTAATATCTTAGCTTTTACGATACATTTTAATATTATTCTCCGATCTATATTTAGATCCAGAAGTAGCGCTTTCTATTCATGTTTTGTTTTCGCCTGGATGCGTGCTACATGTCCCATCGACATTATCATCCTTAATCTATTTATAATGATAATACTTCGTTAAAAATAAATCTCATAAAGACGTAACTTTCACAATTCTTTTGTTACTTTCCCTTACATAAACCTCTCCCCTTAAGAGGCCATGGAGGCCCACAGAGTTGTGGGAATTGAGGTTCCCACATTTTCTAGACAATCGGCTCACAGACGGCGGTAAGGTTGTCAGCATTACGCGCCGGCCGCCCTTTACCCGCAGGAATATTTCAGGTACTCATTTCTGTTAGAGGCTTAGTCGACCCCAGGGCCACAGTGCGTCTGGAAGGATTAGGTCAATTGAAAAAATCCGCCTCATCGGGACTCGATCCCGCGACCTTCCTCCTTTTAGCACAGTGCCTCAACCAACTACGCTGCCGCGTGTCCTTCTACTTTCCCTTTCATAGGCGGAAAATATAGACACGTAACCTGCAGGAAGCCGGTCACGGTAGCCGAGCGGTCTAAGGCATATACTGGCTTGGCTCTCTCGGAAGCCGGGATCGTGGGTTCGAATCCCACTCAGGGCATGGATGTTTAGTTTGTGTGTGTGCGTTTTTCTGTGTTTGTCTACAGGTAGAGGCCTTGCGACGAGCTGATCACCCACCCAAGTAGTCCTACCGAATGTGTAAGATCAAGAAAAACCGAAGTGAACGGAGAAGTTCATGGAGGTAGGCCTAGGCCCACTAGGGCTGTAGTGCCACGGGAAAAAAAGAAAAAAAACTGCAAGAAGGCATTATTAAACATTTGGGTGTCGTCACTATTAAAATGCAGACGCTAGTCCATCTTATGGGATGAAACGTGCATATGCGTTTTAATGTCCAGGCTCATTATTTTGGAGTGCTCCTGTAGAGCGCATGCAGAAGCAGTTGTGTCTGGAAGATGAAGGCGGGAGTGGGAGGGACGGATAATCGATACAGAGTAGTGGTTGTAGCAAATCGAGCTGCTTCTTGCTACAGATGAGAGGCCTGCTCTCCCTTTCGCCCCCTTTCTTCTCCTTTAGACAACTCTGCTCACCTTCAAATACACTCCGCAGCAAAATACATTCCCCACTTCTCATATTAATTACTCCTAAATAGATAACATATTTCGTTTACAAATATGCGTGGTGTTTCTTATGGTTCTCAGAATAAACAGCGAATGCCTCCGTACACAGTATTAAGAAGTCCATCGGTGCTACTTTAGCCTGCGGTCTACCTGAACTTCTCTAATTTTTGTAAGATTTGAGGTTTTCACGGCGGCGACCAGAAGGCTGCTTTCTTCTCGTTTCTAATTTTTGTTTGCGATCTACCTGAACTTTTATAATTTAGCGTGCCATCTACCAGAACTCTCCTAATTTATCGTGCCGTCTACCTGAACTTTTCTAATTTAGCGTGCCATCTACCAGAACTCTCCTAATTTATCGTGCCGTATACCTGAACTTTTCTAATTTATCATGCGATCTACCTGAACTTTTCTAATTTGACATACGGTCTACCTGAAATTTTACACTATAGCATGCGGTCTAACGGAACACTTATCATAAAAGCAATGAACAATGGTACTTTATGTTTATTTATATATGTTTTCCATTTTCTTACAAGAAATAAATCTTGCAGCCAACTGTAATATGTTCTCTAACCTAACTAACCTAACCTAACCTGGCATGATATCCATACAAAGCCTCATGACGATTGGTTCTGGCATTTGAGTATTATTAAGGGTACAATAGGCCAGAAGTGGCCGCAGTACAAGGGACTTAGTCCCACCCCACTAGCAATAAAAAGTGTATTACCTCAACAGTTTGAGATGTTACCTTGAGTGTATTACTGATGATATGGAATTACAATGTACGCCACTCAGGTGGCTTCAGGTGGCATGATATATAGATCAAGTTTCATGAAGACTAGTACAGGCGTTCAAGCAATATTAATGTTTTGTCCCAGAAATTTGAGAGGCTGCAATGTTGGTATTACGGTTGTGAGGGATTTGTGACGTACATCGCTGAGATGCCTTCATGTAGCAGGATACACTTACCAAGTTTCATGAAGATAAGTGCAGGCGTTCAGGCAATATTATTTTGCCTCATCTGTGTCAATATTTGTAATGTTGGTATTACAGATGTATAGGAATTATGAAGTGTACTGTTAAGATGGGCTGAGGTATGACCCATGACGAATGGTTCACGCCTGTAAGTAACATTACTGCCATTGCCGCAATAAATTTGAAAAAAAAAAATATTTGGTATTACAAATCGAAGGGGTGAAGGCATTCAAGCAATACTACGGGTTTGCCTAAGAAATTTGAATGCCTGTAATGTTGGTATTACTGATGGAAATGATTATGAAGTGCACTGTTGTTATGGGCTCAGAGTCATATATACCAAGTTTCATGAATATGGGTTCAGGTGTTGAAAGAATATTAATATATAACGCACGCAGTCGCGAGAACAAGACGCAACAGAAACACCACAATATACACGATAGGGAAGAAGAGCTCCAACAGAGTAGGATGAACAGGACTGCCGTAATAAGATACGACGTAGCGATCGGGAACCCTGAACAGTTTTAATATTTTTACGATTGACATTTGTCAATATATATGATGGACATATATTTTAGTTATTTTAAAGTGAAGACAAGGCATACAATGTACTAGTTTGACGTGAATTGAGTAGCACCTGAAGATGGCATTCTTATGCCGAAACATGTAGTGAAAGTGAGAGAAGAAGATAGATAAGTGTATGCACTGCAAGACGGAATAAACAAATCATGAACTTAAATCAGTGCAACAGGACGCTAAAATATAACATTGAATATTAATATGTTTCCTTCGCCATTTGAAAGGATGTAATATTGCTGTTACAGGTGGGGGATTTATCAATTGGGCCACTGAAACTCGATCAAATGGCATGACATTTGTGCCAGTTCTCATGACGATCGGTTCAGGCATATAAATAACATTACAGTTATAACGCAACAATATGAGAGGCAGTAATGTTGGTATTACCGATGTGATTCGTAAACTATGCCGTTGAAATGGGGTTAGTTGCCATGACAGACATACCAGGCTTCATGAAAACTGGTTTATGCATTGAAAAGTTAGTAGGGGGATTCACATGCTGCAGACACGCAGGCACCCAGACAGGAAGGTGATCTCATAAGCTTACTTCTATTTTTTTTTTCAAAATAAGGAAAGTAGGCTAAAAATTGTGCAGTGCTAGCTCTAGTTCCTATCTTCTGAGCTGTAACGCAGTATAGTCCTTAGAAAGTCACCGACGTTTCAGAGGAACATGTCGCCCCTATTTTCAGGGACCTAGAATATAAAATTTTCGTAAAACAAAGTTAAGTGATGTTAGAGTCTCAAATGTTAAAACTTTATGCAAGTGCATTTTTTTTAGTAATATTATTTTCTCGAACTTCTCGGAGCTCACTTGTCAAAATCTCGATTCATGGATTAGGAATCACTGGAGTACATATCATGATTAGCATAAATGCACACTAAACGTTACAACAGAAGTACATATTGTATATTTTTACATAAATTTTCACATAGAGTCTTCAATCGTTATCACGAATTTTGACCATATGATATACATTTATATTAAATAAAATCCATTATTGTGGCTCGCATTATGCCCGCTTCTTAACAATTTTTAATTTTATGACTGCATAAATGAAATTATCTCAGTAGATGTGAGTTTGATTATTTTATAATTATATTGCTATACTTATAAATTAAATATAGCGGGAAATATTCTAGTTACAGCGTCTGATACAATATTTTCAGATCTGCTTTCTGGCTTGTCTAAAATTTCCGTCAAGTGTTACTTATATTGAGGCCGCGCCATAGCTCAAGCGGTTAGTCGCTGGCTTCCCAGCGCGGCGGCCCGGGTTCGATCCCGGGTCTGGTCAAGTGGGATTTGTGGTGGGACAAAGTGTCACTGGGGCAGGTTTTCTCCGAGCACTTCGGTTTCCCTTGCCAATCTTCATTCCACCAACTGCTCCACAATCACCCTCACCTATCATCTTGGGCTGGTACAGTAGGCCAGAAGTGGCCGCAGTGCAAGGGACTTACTACCACCGCACTAGCAATAAAAAAATAGTATACTTATATTGAGGTCAGTTCTTAAACTGCTTTCATTAGAACAATAAGAAGCCGAGATAGCACAGTTGGTATAGCGACTGGCTACGGGCTGGACGACCGAGGGGTCGGAGTTGGAGACCCGGCAGAGTCAAAAATTTTCTGATCTCCGTGGCGTCTAGACCGACTCTGGGGCCCACCCAGACTCCTATATAATGTGTACCGGCGCTTCTTTCGCCCGGGGGTAAAGGGGGCTACTTGGTTGACATCCCCTTTGTCATCCTAGTGCTTCCACCGATCATGCTCGTTCCTCGCTCGCGAATTTTTCTAACCTGAAGATGGAGACGATATGCTCCTCCGATACATCGGTTTACACAAGATCTACCGGTGCCACATCCAAGAAGACGGCATTCTTCATAGTCACCGCAGTGGAGACCTCAAATCTTATATAATATGGCCTTATTCTGGACCACGTAGCAGCCTCAGGTTTGCTGTGATTGTAACCAGTGTCTATAATTACGTACTTTTTCAGAACTGGAGTTGCACAGAGAAAACATGTTGAGATTAACTCACACAGAAGCCTAATTTCTGCATCGATGCGTGCAATTCTCAGAACCGTATATAGAGCGAGAAAGACCGGTGAAGCATATCCAGTGATCAGCAACTAGTCTGGATGTTAGTGGTATGTTCGGTGGAGTGCTCTGCTGGTACTGACACTGAGGGCCCGGCTACAGAAATGAAGGCCGGTGGAATGACTTCCTGACCGGACCGCGGGTGAAAAGCCAAGAGAGAGTGGGGTAATCTAAACCAACATATCTATGTAAATCCTTCTCCATACAGTGGAAACTTGATACTCAAATTAACAGAATGAAAATGCGTATTCTAAGACACATTCCAAATGCATTCTTTAAGATTTTTCGTAAAGCATTAGGTCGGATATTCGTTTTCTTAAGATACGAATCTATTCTTGATAGGATAATCAGTCCCGCTGCTGAAAACTGTCTATATAAGGTACAAATATTATGTTTTTGGACATTATCCATCGTCTTGTCTTTATCTAGAACTGTCTTGTTTATTTTTCAAAACGCAATGTTTCGGAGACTGTATTCTGTCTCCATCTTCAGGTGAAAACTGCTGTATTGGGCCCTTTCGATAGAGCTAGTACATATCTCCCTCTATCGATTGTTCCCAACTAAATAGGTTTTACCTGAAGACGAAGACAGAATCCAGTCTCCGAAAGCCTATGTTTTAAAAAATAAACAGGACGGTTTTTTAGATAAACCAGGACAATGGATAAAGCACAGACACATAATATATGTACCAATGTACCATCGTCACACACTTTTAGATCTTATTTATCTATGCAAAGTATGACACTGTACAGTAATTTCGTTAAATTTTCACCTTATCGAGAATTATTTCAAATAAAAACATTAAGCGTTTGACAAGATACGTCAAATTTTCATATATGATGAGATTCTTCTGTTTCATGAAGTCTAGAAATTTAGACATTAATCTCGTTTAAATTATTGGTTATATAACATCAGTACGAACCAAAATTAGCCCTGATAGTCGATCACTAGCCACTATTACCAGTAATAAATTTCATCAAATTCTGTCGCGAGATTCCGGTGATAAACTTGTCAACAAGTGGAAGAGCGCGACTCCACTGCATGCACTCGTATTCACTTCTTAATCTCCTTCCAAACAAATTCTATAACTTAAGAAAAAGGACTCATGCGAGTCTGATACTGCATAAAACAAAGAAACCTTAGGTAAATGGTAAAGAAGTGACGTTATCCCTGTTAACAGGCAGTGAAGGCTCATGGAGTTGTGAGACGTCGAGGCTTCCACATTTTCTCTAGACATTCGACTCACAGATGGCGGTAAGGTCGTCAAATTTATGGGCCGGCCGCCCCTTACTCCCCAGGAAGATTTCTGGTAATCATTTCTGTTAGAGGCTGTGTCGACCCCAGGGTCATAGTGCGGTTGGAAGAATTAAATCAACCGAAAAATCCAACTGATTGGGACTCGAACCCTAGATTTTCCGGCTTGTAGCATAGTGCATCAATTAACTACGCTACCGCGTCCCCCCCAAAGAAACCTGAGTCACTTGATATTTTCTATATAAAACAAATAAAATCCGTGGCTTGAGTTCGCAAGCGAACTATACCGTCCGAGCGACCACCCCTTGTCGGCGAAGTTAGTGCCAACTTTTGCGGATAGAGGGTGTCGCGTGGTCAGGGCAACGAATCCCCACGACCGTTAATCTCGGTTTTCTAGACCGGAGCCGCTATTTTTTTTAAATAGCTCCTCAATTATCCTCACGAGGCTGAGTTGACCCCGTTCAATACCCACTACTTCAAAGAAAATCTGGTAGAGCTGGGAATCGAACCCGGAACCTCAGGATCTGTAACCAGGGACTCTGACCAATAGACAATAGATGCAGTCGATATTTTCTATATAGCCAGCTAAAATATATGCAGACTTCTATTTATTTTTCTGACGTTTCTTCCTATTGTTCCTGATTGGAAGAAAATCCTGGGATTTCACGGAACACTGCCCGCTTCTCTGTTACCTCACATCATCACTGCCTGATCTGACTATCTCACTGCTTCCTCACTGGCCACATCGGATTTCCATTCACGTTGATATCCTACTGACTATATGAGAAACTATAGAGCTTTTGCCTCTACATAAATGCAGACGAGGAAGAAGACGTAAGAAGATGCTGGATGACCTTGGGGACAGAAGAGGATACTGTCATTTGAAGGAGAAAGCTCTAGATCGCAATAAGTGGAGGAATTGTTTTGGAAGAGACTGTGGACCTGTCGTCTGACAGATTACTGATGATGATGATGATGATATGTATAACAGACGTCAGAGCTTAGGGCATTGTAATGTTTGCGCTGTTGGTCCTTGGCACGCATCTCTGTGTATACGTCCCTCATTCAGATGAGAGTATGGTTCCCATAAAGCCATATGGCCGAACGAAGATTTGACATGACATTCCACAAGTGCGTAACTGTCCTACTCAGTGTCCTGAGTGATTAACGCTGGTGTTCATTGAGTGGGTTACAGTTATACCACTGTGACTGCTCCAGTAAAGATAACGTCAGCATTTGAAAATACTGAATTTATTTTCCGCGTCATTTGCAATACTAGACCTCTGTATTTTATTTGATACAATTACGTACGATGATAAAAACTGATCAGGAAGAAAAGTCATATTAATCTTCCAGCAACACGGAAGGTTACTGGAACAGGGAACTAGACAGCCACTTACTGGTGTACAAAAAATAGGTTACAGTGGAACAATAAGCGAATTGCCTATGCTTCAATAAGGGGAATAAAATATTCTACGGTCCATCTCTAAACCACTATAATCATCCACTTTCTACCTCTATCATCAGGTATCATAATTAAAAGAACGATGAAAGAAAAAAACAGAAGGTAGAGGTAAAGCCATCCCTGTCACAGGCCGTGGAGACCCATAGGGTTGTGAGATGTCGAGGCTCCCACATTTTCTCTAGAAAATCGGCTCACAGATGGCGGTGAAGTTGTCAGCCTTACGTGCCGGCAACCCTTTACCCCCTAGGATAATCCCTGGTATTCATTTCTGTTAGAGGCTGAGTCGACCCCAGGGCCATAGTGCGGCTGTTATTAAGTAAATAGAAAAATCCAATGACCTCCGCAGGACTCGAAACCACGACCTTCCGGCTTGTGGCATAATGCCTCAAATAACTACGCTACTGCGTGTCCCTGAAAAAACAGAAGAGATTAAGCAAAATAAAGAGTTTTGAAAAGGCAATAAGTTAACAGAGGAAGGTCAGGAAGCAAGGACAATGAACACGGAAACAGTTATGGGAACTAAATGTCTGTGTGATCAGGATTTATCAGCTACAAGAAACGACACGAGTAGGACCGAACATGCAGCATGAGAAGTATTGGAAACATGAGAAGGAGAAAAAAAAATATTTTACGCGCATAACATGTGGAAAATTAATATATGTACAATCTAAAAGACAAAAGTCAAATCGCTTAAGTATTTGTTAGGTATTTGAGTACATCACTTCCTGAACTTCTTTCATTTATGTGAGGTCTGAAATTCTTTTGGCGATGGCCATGAAGATTACCGTCTCTTGTACATTCTCCTACCCTGAAGACAGAGTTAGAATGTTAATCCGAAAGGTAAGTAAACAACTAACAGACTACAAGAAGTGTCCCAGGTAGAACTTAATTTGAGGCTGTGAAATACGTACAGTGTGAGGAACTTTACAGACTGCATCCTGTTGTGTATAAAATATTTGGTTTTTATTTGTATTAATAACCGTCAACACATCACAACGAGTGGTATGGAAATATCTTCACTGGAGATAGTAGATGTTAATATACATTTTACATATAAACTACACGACAACATGGCGGGAAATAATGCAACAACCCTCTTCAGCATACCAAAATATCTCTGCTAAAGATTGCATAACTTCTAGCTTGAAACTTTAAATACAAATTTTTATGATTATGTTTCTATGTAATTTATTTCATATATCATTTCACATTGCTTTCATTTTTAACATTTTTTACCTTTTTACCTTTTTAAATATTATGAATATATTCCCAAGATATATTTGCTACAATACAGCAATCTGTTTACAAATACGGATCCGTATTGCACCCAATGTGTTTAATTACTTGAGATATATTCATTTAAAGTCTGATGATGACCAAATTTTGGTCGAAACATGTAGCATAGCAATATTTGTAATAAATAAGTAAAATATACATTAACATCTACTATATCATTTGAAGATATTTCCATACAACTCGTCGTATTGTACTGACGGTTATAATACAAATAAAGACCAAATACAGAGTGAGGAACTTACGGTAAACCAGTCCACCCACCATTTACTGAGTACTGCCAACTTCTGAACACGAATTAACTAAGCTCCGCAGTTGCATAGCCTGTCATGTAGTCCCACACAGTTCTCGCATGGATGTACGAAAAGCCTTACCGTAGTGCAGTGATTACATGTGTAGAGAGAAAGGCTTGACGTCATCGACACAGCGTGTAAGGATCCAGAATGGGTGTGAAGAGGCAAGGGCTCAGACATCGGTCCGCCCACATACCACATTCAAACCATTCTTTGACCTTTTCATAATGCACTGAACCATGCCAAGAAAATTTATCAAGTAGAAAAGGAGTTTAATGCGAAAATTCCTAGCGTGAATAATATATTCTATTAAAGCATTCGAACTAATGTAGATAATTAGACTGGGTGGGGAGTCATTAATTTCCGCGTAACTAACATCTATTGGAGAGATCACTGCTTAATTTACAGAAAATTCCTTCCAACTGCTGGAAAACAAAAGGTTACTATCTCGTCTTTACCGTGAAATTCGTGGTTCGCATTCTTGATTCCGACTCTGCTTTTCATTTTATTCAGATTGTCTAAATATTATTGTTTCCCTCAATCATTTTGTTTAACGACGGTTTATCAACAGTACATGTAATACACCGTGGAATAAGAAAAGATGATTGTCTATTTCATGCAGCAAAAACCATCTTCAGAAGATCAGGCCGCGCCACAGCTCAAGCGGTTAGTCGCTGGGTTCCCACCGCGGCGGCCCGGGTTCGATCCCGGGTCTGGTCACGTGGGAATTGTGGTGGACAAAGTGGCGCTGGGGCAGGTTTTCTCCGAGTACTTCGATTTCCCTTGCCAATCTTCATTCCACCAATTGCTCCATCATCATAATCACCCGGAGCAGGCTACAATAGGACAATCAGTGGCCGCCGTACCGAGTGGACCCAGTTGGACTCCACCTCACCACTACGCGAAAATCTTGAGATGATAACATCAACTCAGCTGGTCAAAGAATTTACCGCCATTTACGGAATAGGAAGTTCAATTACTGTACGTATAGGGGTAAACTGTAGGATCCTATACTTAGCCACATAAATCCAGTCCGTATCTTCATGTCCCATTTTTAATATGCACTGAGTATCTGAAGCTGTCTCTTCGTTTCAGTTTTTCAGATTACAGTATTTTGAGCATTTCTCATCTCTCTAGAATGTTACACTCTCTGCTCATCTCAACTTCCTAGAATTTATCACCTTAATAATTCACGGCGCCGATCGCTCTGACAGTACGGTATAAGTCATGATGTTTGTTCGCCCAATGGAACATTTGTAACATGGGTTCGAACCCAATTCGAGGCATGAATATATGCTTTCTGTCTGTGTGTTTACCTGTGTAGGTAGCGGCCTTGTGACGGGCTGATTACTCGTCAAAGGAGTCCTGCCGACTGTCTGTAAGGCTCATAATTTTAGCATTAATTCTGAATGGGAAGAAGCCAGACGGTCTAATCGGTCAAGGTAAAAGAAGAAAAAGAAAACTGTAAATTATTAAGTTCCCATTACGTAGTTCTCTCCAGCCTACTATTACTTCCCCCCCCTCTCTCTCTCCCTCTTGTTTCCAAATGTGTCCCTCAGCACCATCCACTTCTCGTAATACAAGAGATCAAGTTTAACAGCCGTACAATCTGCAGCGTGTTAATTTGATAAATTTTGCGTTAGCGTATGGCAAAATTAGGTACTCATGACTCTTACATTTCAGAGCAAAATATTCATTTCAGTCAACATTAAGCTTAAAACGAAACAAACAAAACAAACTCCGTGACTTGTTGTAAGCAAGCGAACTATACCGACCGAGCTACCGCCGCTTGTCAGCCAAGTTAGTGCCAAATTTAGCGGATAGAGGGTGTCACGTGGTCAGCGCAACTGATCCCCACGGCCGTCAATGTCGGTTTTCTAGACTGGAGCCGCTATTTCCTTGAAATAGCTCCTCAGTTATCCTCACGAGGCTGAGTAGACCCCGTTCCAGACACACTACTTCTCAGAAAACCTGGTAGAGCCGGGAATCGATCCCGGGACCTCTGGATCTGTAGCCAGGAATTCTGATCACTAGACCACGGAGGCAATCCAACATTAAGCTCACGGATATAAATATAGAAAGAAATACTGACAGTAAGGTATGTCCTAGAGCGGACATGTCCAACTTCGAACAGGTTGTGATCTACCACCCCCTCCTATCGCCGTACCTCGCTTTAAGCAAAAAATGAGTAAAAATAACATGACACATGATGTTTCTTGTAAAAGCAACATACATTGAAAGTACACACTTAGCTTCTTCGTTTAGAACAGAAAAATACGAATGACTAATACGTATTTTCCCTTCAAAATCTGAATAAAATCATATTATATTACAGATGAATTTACATGCTTTTCACTTGTAATTTCCTTATAGGCCTATGAGATCGACCAAAAATCGTCCGATCGACGCGTTGGGCATGCCTGACCTAGACCATCTATCTAATGACACGTTGAAGGCGGTGAGCTTGAGAAGTCCTTGCAAGGCGCTCAACACGAACACAGACATTGCCTTTGTCAATATTTGAAACAATTCGAATGCATTGTGACGCATGCACATAGAGGAATAATTCACGTCAATCATGACAGGGTATCGGACCATCTTAGCTTCCATTCCTTGCAGGTACATGTTGTCTGGAGCTTGCGCATTTGATGCTGATAAGGGAATTCATTCTTGTCTGTGATAGAATAAAATGTCACGTAAAGAATAACCGAATAACTATGTTATATGGAAGAATTCACTGCATATGTACATACCGTACCATCAGTCGATATGCGGAACATTCAAAGAAATCTTTAGTTAAAATTGTATTCATATGAAAATGGATGGTAAATAATTTTTATCCGTAATATTCTGCGTGTGTCAAAATTACTGTATATATTCATAGCACTGAAATTTAAAAATCTGAAATTATACCTAACATACCTAACTCAGAGCCAACCGACAAGATTAGTAGCCAAATTTTCCTCAAAAATATAATTAGGATGCAGGTTCCTTAACTAAAGAACTACCTAAGGGCATCCTTCGCTATGATTAAGAAAGACATAAGACAGATACAGTCATATCGTTCTCTCATTCGTTTCTAAAAGTGTATGTACGTATGTAAGTCATAAGGAATTTACAAATGGATATAGAACTTAAACAAATAAGAGTACTGATTTGAAAAATACTTTTACTTCTCAGCATAATCTCCCTGTACATTGAGGCACTTGCCCTATCGTTTCACAAGCCCCTGAAAACCAGCAGCATAGAATTCTTTGGGCTGCTGTCGGAACCAGGTGTGTTCACATGGCATGGCCTACTTCATAATGCATGACAGGTTAGGTTTTCACAAAGTCTGTGCGCAATGGGTGCCGCGCATGCTGACCCCATAACAAAAATGCAAAGAATGGGTGTGGCATTACACCATCTCAATCGCTATCACGATGAAGGACACAAAATGCTAGCCCGAATTGTCACAGGTGATGAGTCTTGGGTTCACCATTACCAGCTGAGACAAAGCGTGCGTCAATGCAGTGGAAACATCCTGCGTTGCCTGCCAAAAAAAAAGTTTAAGGTGACACCATCCTCCAGGAAAGTGATGCTCAGTCTTCTGGGATCACGAAGGTATACTGCTCACCGCATTCCAGCCTCAAAGACAAACCGTAAATGCCGACTCCTACTGTAACATCCTCAGGAAACTTCGTAAGGCCATTCAAGGGAAGTATGCAACCCGTCATGCATTATGAGGTAGGCCATGCCGTGTGAACACGCCTCGTTCCGACAGAGGCTCAAAGAATGTTATTCTGCTGGTTTTCAGGGGCTTGTGAAATGATGAGAGAAGTGCCTCAATATACAGGGAGGTTATGTTGAAAAATAAAAGCATTTTTCAAATCAGTACTCTTATTTGTTTAAGTTTTATATCCATTTGTAACTTACTTATTGACTTACCTACGTATTTGTGTATGTACGTAGGTATGTATTCATGTATGTATGTATCCCAGATGATAGTTTCCTCCGTCCGCAAGCGAACTATACCGACCGAGCGACCGCCGCTTCCTGGCGAAGTTAGTGCCAACTTTAGCGGAGAGAGGGTGTCACGTGGTCAGCACAACGAATCCCCACGGACATTAATTTCGGTTTTCTAGACCAGAGCCGCTATTTCCTTGAAGTTGCTCCTCAGTTATCCTCACGAGGATGAGTGGACCCCGCTCCAGACCCACTACTTCTCAGAAAATCTGGCAGCGCTGGGAATCAACCCCGGGATCTCAGGATCTGTAGCCAGGAACTCTGACCACTAGACCACAATACAAATAATAATTCTTTCCTATATTTCACGAATTTCAGAGAAACTCAGAGCGCCACACTGACTTGAAGGCGTCAAAATTATGTCGATATTATGTGACAGCCTGTACTTGTAAAACATAAAACGAAGAGTCTGCTAAAGCGCCGTGGAAACAAAAACGCCTATCGCAGAACAAAATTATCACGCAACACTGCGGTATGTATGCGTCATATTAAAATAATGCAGATAAAATATAATCCTTTCCAACACATACAAAGGGGCACCTCGGAATGCGAAACAAAGGGGTTTAATTTGTATTGAAACTGCCATCAGTAAAATTGTGACACAAATTGTGTATCGGTAAGGAATTCTATGTTTACAAATTCTGAATGACAAAACGGTGGAAAAATATATTATTCTTGATCATAACAATTAAAAAGTGTTGTAAATAAGATGTAAACTCTCGTGACCATAAATTAGCAGTCACTGATTTCTTGGACAGTATCCAGCATCCTGTTTTTTAATATTATTTAAAACAATGTTTCAGAGACTTGACTCTGTTTCCATCTTCAGGTAAAAAGCCTACTCAGTTGGACAAAATTTATAGATCTAGTTCCTGTGCTCGGAGACAGGGACTGTTCAGGCTCTTTGCGTTCTTTTTTTAAATTCGCATAGTGAGGTTGGAGTCCAGCTGGGTTCACTCGGCACGGCGGCCACTGATTGGCCTATTGTACCTGCCCCGGGTGATTATGGTGATGGAGAGTTTGGTGGAATGAAGATTGGCATGTGATACCAAAGCACTCGGAGAAAACCTGCCCCAGCGCCACTAGGCACTTTACCTTAGGATGGAGGCAGAGTCTAGTCTCCGAAACGTTGTTTCAAATAAAAAACAGGACGAAAGACAAGTCTATAAATTGAAAAAAATATAAAAATTTGCGGTGAAACTGTAACACTCAATATTTTCGAAAGGAAAATACTGGCATGTGCAGGGGTAATCATATCCTAAGGCGTATCGAATCGTTTATCACAACGTAAGCCTTAAATATAGATTGAAGCAAAATCATTACAAAGACTTCGCACATACCTCGTCACAAACGACTGCCCTTGACTATGTTATCTTGGAAACTTCCTCACTTGCTGCTGGATAAACCATTATGGGTCACTGATTACGCAAGCTAGAATATGTACGTTGTAACAACAAAAAACAAACCCAGCGGCTTTAGTCCGCAAGCGAACTATACTGACAGAGCTGGAGAAGTTAGTGCAAGCATTAACGGATACAGGATGTCGCGTGGTCGGCACAACGAATCCCCACGGCCGTTAATTTCGGTTTTCTAGACCGGAGACACTACTTTTCCATTCAAGTAGCCCCTCAATTATCCTCACGAGGCTGAGTGGACCTCGTTTCAGACCCACTACTTCTCAGAAAATCTGGTAGCGTCGGGAATCGAACCCGGGATATCTAGATCTATAGCCAGGAACTCTGACTATTAGACCACAGAGGCGGTCTTCTAAGCGTTATTTAATTATATGTTACAGGCACGAAGAAGCACAGCCTTCTAATATCCCACAACAAATATTTCAGTGAAATTATCTGTAACTCTTAAATATACAGCACAAGAATCAGAGTTATATTATTTCGATCCATTTTCTCTCTAGATAATTAAAAATTAATCAGTAACGGCGTAGAACTTTTCAGGAAATTAACACATTACATTTGAGGTTTTAGCCCCTGTATCATTATTTTCCTAAAGATACCAGCTATGGAGTTTTATTTGGTACAACAGTTTCCATAAATTACTGAAATTTCGTAAAATTCTTAGAGTCATTTTCCAAAAGATCCGGACACACTATATACTACTTAGACAGAGAGAGAAGGAGCATTCAAGAAATCACTTTCTATTATGAAGGTTTACTGAAAACCGTATAAACCCGTTAGTATCTCTTCATGGTTTATCTCAACACATAACCTTCTCATACACGCTAAGTATATATGAAGGGGTAAATTGCAAAGAATGAAGCCACTGAAATGCATTTCCTGAGCTCAGTAGCCGAGTTACGCTCAGAAATAAAAAGAAGATGTTAAGATGTTGAAAAGAAAGAGTGGGTTAATGGTGCTACAAACAGAGTTACTGCTACAGAAATGAATGGTGCGGACACATTTACAGAACTGAAGGAAATCCTATCCCAGGCAGATTTCTGAATAAAACTCCAGTAGGAATGAAGAATGTTAGAGTCCCTATGGAAAGATGGGCTGGCCAAAGGTAGCTTTAATGGGGAAAAAACAGGCTATTGGGTCATGTTAAAAATAGACTTTTAGATTACGGTCTTTAGAGGTATGGTTTGAGCAAAGGAGATTGTACCGTGAGCGGAACATTCCACTGTATCTAAGGGCGGCCGCACACCAACAACGTCAAGACAAGCATCAAGACATGAGACAAAAACCCAGTCTTGATTCATTTGTGATTCGTCAGCATGAAACTGACGTCAGCATCATGACGCAGACCGGTGTGCGGCGGTTTTCATAATCTCATTCGTTTCAACTGTGCTCATTTCTATGCGTCAGATCGCAGACATCATGTCTTACTGTTATATGTCTTGATGCATGCCGGTGTGCGGCCTACCTAATCCTTCATACTAATGTTGTCGGCTTATATTTTAGTTAAAGACATTCTCAGCGTCTCATGCCCGTCGAATGCTAAGATGA
This sequence comes from Cryptotermes secundus, assembly GCF_002891405.2. Lineage (NCBI taxonomy): Eukaryota > Metazoa > Arthropoda > Insecta > Blattodea > Kalotermitidae > Cryptotermes > Cryptotermes secundus. The sequence goes on along the minus strand of NW_019743156.1, from coordinate 78,837 downwards.
CTTAACGAGTAATGAAGTGTGGGAAATGTGGGAGGTAAATGTGATGTCCTAATTTGAGGTACTTTCCCGAAATTTATCTGCAAGAACTGAGGAAAACAGCGAAAACCCAGTCCCATTGTCGGTGTCACGGCCAAGATTCGAACCGGTCACCCTCCTAATACAGGTCAGAAACATTAATATTTGAGCTGTTGAGCTCATATTATTATATTTTGTTTCTTTGTTCGTATTAAAATATTAATTGCAAAGAAATATTTTTTAGCCACATAAATTCTGGGGCGACTGAACTCATGAAATTTTTATTAGTGTTAAAGCTGCCTTTGTCTGGTTTGCGTTGTCTACGTTTATTTATAACTTGAATCCTTTATTGCTGTTGTATTTCACACTAGCTACGGTTCTTCTAGGTATTAAAATAATAATTTTATATGTAGTAAATATATATGTATATCACTTTTCTAGTCTCTCAAATATAAATTTGATTTAAGAGAATTATTATTATTATTATTATTATTATTATTATTATTATTCAAATTATACAAATTAAATCGTTTTCATATTTCTTTCTTTTCTTTACCCGTCCTCACTTTCTAACTGGCTTTAGGCTGTTAATTGACCAAGTAAATAAACAACTATTTAATTTAATTTTAATTATTAATTCTCCTACATCGTTACAACTGCATAAGGAACTTGTAATATTATTTATCCAAAAGCAGTTTTAAAAGCACATCTCTATTATCAAGTCGGATAATAAATTTAAAAGTTAAAAGTAATATTGGGAGCTCACTATTACAGATATCCCGTAAGACTCAGCTTCACGTCTGAATGCTGATCATTCTGACTCCATTTATGTTGTTCCTCCAAAAGTTCAGCTACTTTTTTTATTTTCTCCCAAAAGAGTTCAAGATGTATGAACAAATTCATATTTAAATCATTGCCAGTTCAACAACTCAAGTCAGGAAGTGTTCTATCAAGAAAAGAAACACGAGACATTTTCAGAAAGTGGAACACAGTACTTATAAATACTTATGAATCTAACTTTGAATGCATTCATACGGCTTACTTCCAAGACGAAGAGCATTGTGGTTGGCCTTGACCTAAGTTTTCATGACGTGCAGTTCAGCTTCGAAATGTTAACCGTCACAACTGCAAACTATTGGGATCATACGAGAGTTCTCCTCATTACGTCCACAAATCGATCCCACCAACGGTACTGATAAAGCAGTCAGGGGGAGGGACTTGGTTCGTAGTAACGCTTCAAATGTTGAAGGCGTATATTACGAAAGAACAAAACACTTTATACAGACTGAGAGCGATCACAGAAACATTGTAAGAGAAAGCTGTGGATTGAAATTCAAGTTAATTTTCCCGGGTTCTCTGTTATTAGATTTTGTGAGACACAATTAATAATTCAATTCTATAATCTTAAGTGCATATTTTACTGCCCAGAAACCAATTACGAAGTTAGCACAAGTTTGAAGAAACATCCAACAACAAAACGCTTATAAATAAGAGAGCTCATACAGTAATATAAATAATAATAACAATTGCATTACGAAGTCAAAATTGTCATTAAGACGTGGGGAAAATAAAATATATACATTTAAAATTGTTATGCCAATATGCGGCGAAGAAATTTACATACATACATATACATGCATATTGCATATAATTTAATAATAATTATAAAAAATGTAATATTGAGTTCCTTTACTTAGTTGTTCGAGACTTACATCATTTATCTACTGGTTGTTGCATTGCACGGTCTCTTTCATATTTACATTTGTTCACATTTATTTTATTATTTATAACTCAATGTTTCTCCAAAACTTGAGCTTGAAAGTACTTAAATATTCTCCTGTAATGTTTACATGTGTTCTGTTCATGTAGTTCATTATCTTCCTATATACTAATTAAGTCAAGTTTTACATAAACGTTCTATTCTCCAATTTCTTCTCTCTGTACAACTCAGCATTACGAGTTTAGCGCCCTCCTTTCCAAAATATGAATGGCAGGTACCTGTCTCTTCATCTTCGTAACCCTCCCACTTTCAAGATTCCTGCTTTCATCCATTCTATACAATTTCGTTCGTTTCCAGTACACCATTTGGTGTATTCTTTTTTATCCTATGCGTGACTGATTAGAAACAGTGACGTCTAACACGTTGTCGAAAATAAATTTTGGAAACATGCAACTGAAGACATCTTTTGTGTGTGATTCAGTCTGCTATGCTTGACATTTTGGCACGAATGTACCGTGAACAATTTTTATACAGAATCTGTAAACACATTTTAATAATTTTGCTTAAACTAAAATATGAACAAGAGAACGAAAAGCTTCAACACTGCTGAAAAGTCGGAAATAATCACAATCCTCTGGCAGCTCCATCCACTTTCTGACATCACAACCTACTTCCCGAGGATCTATCTTAATATTATCCTATCACTTCCTTCTCAGTCTTCGTTCGAAATTATTACTTTGGTTTAAGAAAACTCCGTAGCCTGTAGTAAGCGAACTATACCGAGTGAGTGAACGCCTCTTGTCGGCGAAGTTAATACCAACTTTAGCGGATAGAGGGTTTCGCGTGGTCAGCACAACGAATCCCCACGGCCGTTAATTTCGGTTTTCTAGACAGAAGTCGTTTTCTTTTTCATTCAAGTAGCTCCTCAATTATCCTTACGAGGCTGAATGGACCCTGTTCCGTACCCACTATTTCTCAGAAAATCTGATAGCGCCGGGAATCGAAGCCTAGACCTCTGGATCAGTAGCGAAAAATTCTGATCACTAGACCACAGAGACGGTAATTACTTTAAGTCTTTAAATTTTATTATCGTAATTTTCGTGCCAAATAATTGTAATATTCCACAGAAGAGCCGAACGAATTCCTATATGTACATCCTGAACGGAGTTTCTATTACGCAGCCCTGGTTCACATGATCTTCAGGCATATCCACGCCTAACAGACTGGAAGAGAGAGAGGAAGTGACAGAGTTAAATTTCTTATGTCATACCGGCTGGGACTTAGGCGATAATGTGAGAAACACGCTTTCCGCCCAACACTCCACAAATATGTACTAGCATTCCACAGCGCTTGTTACGTCGGTACATCAAAGATCATAGTCTGAAAGACGAGTCCGTTAGTTCATTGAATATTAAAGGGGATGTGCCACTGTAAATTCTAAGACACTTTTCAGTGAAATATTCATTTTTTTTCTTTATACGGGTTCTCCCTCGTTGGTGTCTCCACCTTATCGTGGTGAGGGGGTTTGAGTATGCCAAGGACCCCGAGAGCTATACCAGCGGTAGCGTAGCTACTGGCAGGGCCTCCCTTGCTGGACAGGTCAAAGGGTAGGCATCAGACGAAGAGAGACACCAAAAACTGATGCCGGAAGCAGCGTCATCAGTAGCGACTTGAAGCACAGAGCAAATGATGCTCGAGATGGTTCAAGTTCGTATAGCAACAGGCGTGACCAGAGTGGTTTGAACGGCTGCTGTACTGCGATGTGGAAAGCAAATGGAAAAACTACCACATTATCACTTTTCCTGGATAGTCTCTTTCCAAAAACAGAGATACCATATATGCGAGATGTTTCCTCTGGAGGCAAAACAATCCGGAGGTAAACTACTCCCCCAATCGGATCTCCGGGGGGGAGTGTTTCTAGAGGAAATGTCATGCAGGCGTTACAACAAGAATAAGTGCGAAGATCAGAAGAAACAGCATGGATACAAGATTGGAACATGGAATGTCAGGACCTTGAATCAAGCAGGAAAATTGGAGAATTTGAAAACGGAAATGCAGAAGAATGAAGTGTCTGTTCTAGGTGTCAGCGAAGTGCGGTGGAAAGGACAAGGTGAAATAAGAAGCGGTGATTATACAGTGTATTATTCCGGAGGTGAACGGGCTGAAAGAGGTGTGGCAATAGTGGTGCATAAAAGTGTAGTGAGGAGTGTTGTTAAGAAGATTGCTTGTAATGACAGAATTATTGCTCTGAAGTTAAAGGCGGAACCGGTAGATATACTGATTATACAAGTGTACATGCCAACATCAGAGTATGAAGATGATGAAGTGGAAAAAGTGTATGACACAATTGAAGAAATTCTTCAGGAAGATGGAAGAGGAGACACAAACAGCATCATATTGGGAGACTGGAACAGCATTGTTGGAGATGAACCATATCAGAATATTGTTGGATCACATGGACTAGGAAGACGGAATCACAGAGGTCAAATGCTTATTGACTTTTGTGAACGAAATGGATTGATTGTTACCAACACTTGGTTCAAGAAGCCAAAGAGAAGAATTTACACATGGAAGGCACCTGGGGATTGGAAGAGGCATCAGCTGGACTACATCCTTGTGAAACATCGATTCAGAAACAGTGTGAAGGATGTGAAGACGCTTCCTGGGGCAGACATTGACTCTGACCACAACTTGCTGGTTGCCAAGTTCCGAACCAGGTTGAAGAAAATTATAGGATTTCGAAAGCGCAGACCCAGATGGGATTTGGAGAAGTTATATGCTCAAAGACAAAGCGTGCAAGAGACTCTAGAAGAGAAACTCGGTGCAATTGAAGGTGAAAGCGGAAATGCTGAAGCGCAGTGGAACGATATAAAAGAATGCATGTTAGATACTATCAGTGATTTGGTAGGTAAAGTTGAGAAGATAGCAAGAAAACCATGGGTTACACAGGAGATGATGAGTAAAATGGAGGAGCGAAGGAAATGGAAGAATGTCAACAATGAAGAAGGCAGGAGGAAATACAGGAGACTGAGGAATGAATTGAAAAGAGCCACGGACAGGGCCAAAAAGGAATATCTTGAGAAGATATGTAATGAGATTATGGAATTTCAAAGAACAGGCCGTTATGATTTGATGTACATGAAGACAAAAGAACTAGGATGGAAAGAGAATCATGGGATTCAAAATGTTGGCATCGAAGACTCCCAGGGGAATAGAATAGTAGATCAGAGGCAAGTGCTGAAAATTTGGGAAAATTATATTTCAGAACTATATGATCGACCTAATCGGCCAGAAACCTTAGAAGTTGAACCGGAAGAAGAAGTAGATACAGACGAGAAAGGACCATATATTTTACAAAGTGAGGTGGAAAAAGCTATCAAGGAAATGAGGAAGGGAAAGGCTACAGGAGATGATGATGTACCTGGAGATGTGCTCAAGTTACTGGGAGAAGGTGGTTTGAAAACACTGACAAAACTAATGAACACCATATATGAAAGTGGAGAGTGGCCCAAGGACTTTACAGAAGTTACAATGATTGCCTTAAAGAAAAAGACAAAAGCTACAAAATGCAGCGACCATCGCACAATAAGTCTTATTGCACATACAGCAAAGATAATAGCAAAGATACTTAAAAGAAGAATTGAAAGGAAAATAGAGGATGTACTTGGAGAAGATCAGTTTGGATTTAGAAGAGGAAAAGGAACCAGGGATGCAATTGGGATGATGAGAATTATAGCGGAACGAACTTTGGAGATAGATGAAGAACTGTGTGTTTGCTTCATAGACTGGCAGAAGGCATTTGACCGGGTAAACTGGACCAAATTAATGCAGATCCTGAAAGAAACAGGTATCGATTGGCATGAAAGAAGATTGATTAGCAAATTGTACATGGATCAGAAAGTTAGAGTACGACTGGACAGGGGGGAGACAGGAAGTGTGCAGATTGGAAGAGGAGTTCGACAAGGATGCTGTTTATCACCAATTCTGTTCAACTTGTACAGCGAATGCCTTACCAAGGAAGCTCTGGATGGGCTCGGTGACTTCAAAGTAGGAGGGCAAATTATTCAAACTGTGAAATATGCAGATGACCTTGTGTTAATGGCTAAGGAAGAAACTGTGCTACAGGGCATGATTGATAGACTAATTGAAATTGGAAGGTGCTATGGCATGGAAATGAATGTGGAGAAAACAAAAGTAATGAAAATTTCGAGACAACCAACCCCAGTCACAATAAAGATAGACCAAAAACAAGTGGAGAATGTGAAATGTTTTAAATATTTGGGTAGCTTGTTAACAGATGATGGAAGGTGTACTTGTGAAATTAAATCCAGGATTGCCATGGCAAAAGCTGCATTTAGCAAGAAGAAGAATCTTTTTACCAGCAAATTGGACTTAAATTTGAGGAAGAAACTAGTGAAATGCTACATTTGGAGCATAGCTCTGTATGGGGCTGAAACATGGACACTTAGGGCAGTAGATCAGAAACATCTGGAAAGTTTCGAAATGTGGTGTTGGAGAAGAATGGAGAAGATCAGTTGGACCGATTATGTGAGAAATGAAGAAGTGTTAATTAGAGTCAGTGAGCAGAGGAATATCCTACATGAAATAAGAAAACGGAAGGCTAATTGGATTGGTCATGTTTTACGCAGAAACTGCCTTCTAAAAGAAGCTATCGAAGGAAAGATAGATGGGCGGATAGAAGTGACAAGAAGACGAGGAAGAAGACGTAAGAAGATGCTGGATGACCTTGGGGACAGAAGAGGATACTGTCATTTGAAGGAGAAAGCTCTAGATCGCATTAAGTGGAGGAATTGTTTTGAAAGAGACTGTGGACCTGTCGTCTTGACAGATTACTGATGATGATGATGATACGGGTTCTGCAGAAATATAAGAAATTTCAGATCTAACAGATCCATTATCCCGTATTTACTCATTTACTTACTCACTTACTCCCTTGTGGAGGAGCCACAAATTCTGCAGCTACTCAAGAATTTCCCAGCATTTCATGGAACCCGAAGGTTCATTACCGTGTTCACAAGAGCCCTCCACTGGTCCCTATCAAGAGCCTGATCAATCAAATCCATACCATCCCATCCTATCTCTCTAAAATCCGTTTTTATATTGTCCAACCACCCACGCATTCGTCTTCCCAGTGGTCTCTTTCCTTCTGGTTTTCCCACCAATATCCTATATGCAATTCTCTTCCCCCATGCTACATACCTTGCCCACCTCATCCTCCTTGACTTGATCATTATGCAGTTTCCTCCAACCTACTCTCACTTCATTCCCCTTCGGTCCAAATATACTCAACACCCTCTTCTCAAACAACCTCAGTCTATGTTCCTCCCTTAATATCAGAGTCCATTATCCCGTAAGGCACATAAAACCTTAAAAATAAAAAAAAACTTCTAACCTATTCTACTTTCACAGCATTACAGGTGGCCCAAATATCTGTTAACTGGTTAATAAAATATATAACATAATGTCATAAGGTGGCGCCATATTTAGGGCGGTTAGTCGCCGGCTTCCCATCTCGGTGGCCGGGCTCGAACCCAGGTCGGGTCCTGTGGGACTTTCGGTGATCACAAAGTGGCAATGGGGCAGGGTTTTCCGAGTATTTCGGTCTCCCCTGCCAATTTTCATTCCACCGACTGCTCCACATTCAACATCGTCTACCATCCGGGGCTGGTACAGTAGACAAACAGTGGCCGAAGTCTCACCCCATGAGAAAAATAAAATTAATAATAATAATTTATAAATTACTTTATCACTTATTAAATTTATTAATATTGCTCGAACTGAGTTCCTACACGTTCAACGCGCTGTGATGGTGTTATGTAAATTGATTGGCAGGTTTAAAACTGACTTTCCCTTTAATAAAAGAAAATATTTTATGTTTAATGACTTGTGAACTACTCTGTACATCGGTATGTGAGGCTTTTAAGGGTCCGAAGGAAATGGATTCGGAGACCTATAAACGAACCGCATGTTTGTCACTTTGGCAGATTATTCTACGAATATCAACATTATATACAGAAAAAAATCATCTTGCCATTCGAGCCCGGTTCCTTCCAGGTATTTTCTTATCTCGGTCATCAAAATACGCAAATATCTAAACTTAGGTATATCAATTGAACTCTTCCTTCCAGTTTTCATTTCGTGCATCCTGCTGTGTTACAATATACAACTTTATTGAACCGTGACAACACAACAAACAATATTTATTTCTTCTGTTTGTTGTGTTGTGACGGTTCAATAAAGTTGTATCTTCCTTTAAGGTTTATCTACAAANGCTCTTAGAGAGCAGAAGGGATCATGAAAAAATGGAATTAAATTGTAGAAGCATTCACTGGCACTGTCCTGCTCTGCATTCGTTTCAGTATTATTTTTATTTATTGATTTTATTTTCAAATAATTGAATTTCTCTACAAAATTCAAGAATTTATTAGTTATGTTCTTTTTTGTGATTCTGTATTACATTCTGTTAACACGAACGTAAGAATATTATCCTGATTTGGGGGACCGAAATTCATAATTACGACTATAGAAAATTTTAAGAAGTTTGAAAAATTAAAAAAGAAGATTGTAAACTTTCCATTAAGGCGAAGGTAAACTGTCCCTCTACTATAATAACTAAGCACGATGCCATGAAAATATGGGATAGTGCAGATATGGCTCCACTATTCTTGACCTCTACAGTAGGTAGAGGTGAGTGGTCAGCTTCAAACCCCTGCCTCTTTACCTAACGGATATTAAGCTGGGTGTGACCCAGAGCCGGTCTGGACGCTATGAAGAAGATAAAAATCTTGCATCTGCCGGGAATGAAACCCCGGTCGTCCAGCACGTGGTCCATCGCTCTGCCGACTGAGCTACCATTAACTATGTGCAATTTTTGATAATACAAAATTACACAAATGGAAATTCTAAGTTTTCAGTTTGGACAAGTCTATAAAGACATCTAGAGGAGCAACATATTTAATTAGAGAAGTCCTGGATATCGATAATCTCCTGTAACTGTCATTTATTTTGTTTTAAGTAACATATCTCATATGTTTCTTTATTACCGGTGAAGCCTACACTACTTTTGTACTTAGCTGTCAGTGATTCAGTATTGAGGGGGTGGGTTTCCCCAAGCACCGCGACTGATAGTCTATTGTACATCCCCCTTTTAATTTCTACCGTCTCCATCCCCTACCGACACTGGTGCTCGCTATCAGTCCCTTTCTGCCAGCGAGGTTTCTACCCTCTACTTGGCAGTGGTATCTAATAGTTAGTCCCTTTCTGTCAGAGAGGTCGTCCCTCCTCTGGTAGTGGTATCTAATACTTCCCCATCTATCGGAGGCATTGGAAACTATTTGGGCGGGAAATTTTGGCCTAATTTAGCTCAGAGGTCTCCTAGAGACACGAGGTTCTTTTACGGGACCCACGGCTTAAAGTCCCTCCCGGAGGACTTGTTCCCTGTATTTTTCCGCCCTTAAAAATTCCACTACCTCCGCCAGGTTTGAACCCGCGTACCTTGAGTCATGAGGTGGGAACGTTACCCCTAGACTACGGAGGTCGCTTTTGTACTTAGTTAACTTCAAGCGATTTTAATTCCATTTGTTAAATGTATGAGACAAAACGTTTCATGGGCCCGATTCACCATGCATGGCGGCTTGCGCTCAACTTCAAAGCTCAGACACTACTACCGTATTCCATACGTTAGGACAAGCAAAGGAATTTAAATGCCCTCTTCGTTTTACGCAGAGACACCTAATTAGACTGATTTGCATTTAAATGGAGGCGGGAACGATAGTAAAATGAATTCGATGCAACTGACTTTAGGTTCATCTCCTCTTTGTCCCTATGTATGAGCACTATAGTGAAACGTGAATAGTAGGGAACATATGGAATTTATTTACTGTCCGCGAAATGTAAACAAGACTCTCATACTGAAGAGGCACCGCACAGTCAGTCATGTACAAACTCTGGTCTTTTGTGACGTGTAATGTAAGCTGTACACTGAGGTACAAGGGATAGCGATCCTAAACTTCTGCAGATTCAACGAATAATGCTAAGGGACACTCAGTTCGAAACATTCCTGTATATTATACGTCGCTGTGCTGCAGCGTGTGGGAGGACCGATGATATCCTCAGTGTGTGTTCATTTTATACACTTCTGAAAATGAAGATGAAGTGAAAGGAAATGGATTTGCAATAAATTAGTTGAAAATACGTTCCTACTAAACACAGAAAAACTAAACTCCGTTCCCTGTAGTCCGCAAGCGAACTATACCGACCGAGCGATTGCCGCTTGTCGGAGAAGTTAGTGCCAACTTTAGAGGATAGAGGGTATCGCGTGGTCAGTGCAACGAATCCCGACGGCCGTTAATTTCGGTTTTCTAAACCGGTGCCGCTATTTCCTTGAAACAGCTCCTCAATTATTCTCACGAGGCTGAGTGAACCCCGTCACAGACCCACTATTTCTCAGAAAAATCTGGTAACGCCGGGAATAAAACCAGGGACCTCAGGATCTGCAGCCAGGAACTCTGACCACTAGACCATAGAGGCGGTCAAATACGTTCCTACATGCGGTAAAAGACTGAAGGGACCAAAATTCGCCCTCCATACAACCTCTGGGCTTGACCCAACGACTGCCTAAAAATGTTTTGATATTATAGAAATTCGGTTAATTTCTCAATACAGACAGTCATTTTCATGAGGTAAATAATAGTCAGCAAAGCAGTATGATATTTACTCAACATCCAATTTGTAACATGTGGAGCAGTCAGCTTCTTCAGACCCTTTTAGATCCAATTCAGTAGAGTTTAAAGTGCTCAATCACACGACCTGTCCGGCACAGGTGAGCCAGCGAGATACTCTGTCTTCAAGTTGACTTTGAGGTAAGCAAGAAGCAATGTCACAAAATGCATAATCCATGGAGAAACGTTTAAATATACACGTAATTACGAGTCTGAACGAAAAATAATGCTTACAGTGGTTTGATCCCTTGACCACAGAAATCTCGACACTTTAAGATATTATTTGCAGATACTGAAGCGGTCAGAATGTCGCGACTTGAAATAAAATTCCGTTTTAGATATAAGAGTTCGAAGGTGGAAAATTTTTCCCATCTTATACACTTTTTTTCACTTCACGTTCCACTTACTTCAGAGATGGGAAGTTATATCAACAATCCATCAATCAATCTAAAAAAATCAATCAGTTCAGGCCAGATTCTTTTAAAGGAAATTATCCGGAATCCTAGAGAGATGCTCTATCGACAACCTTTCAGAAGCGTTACAAATTGCACTTGTCAGTACGCAAGACACACAATTAAATGATTAATATTATTATTTGACTGCGAAAAGACACTAAATTGAGAGACGTTTAAATAGCAATAAATTTATCTCTACAGTTATTAGCTGAAACTAAATAGAAACCAGTTGCGGTGGGTGACAGGACTATTTACAGGACTCTTTCACCTGAAAAGACACATATTCAAACTGGGAGCAACGAACAATCCCACTTATGCAAGGTGCCTGGAAAAACAAGGATCATCCACACGTCATCCGCGGCTGTGAGGCTAAAGCTTAATTAAAGACTCCTTCACCTGAGACGCCACATTATGGAAACCAAATGTTTACCTAGACGCCCTTTTAATTAGAATACTGCACCATGTTCGAAGTGTAGGATTTGTGAGGGGATGAAACAGAAGGACATGCAAAATAGATCACCGATTTTCGTGGTGCAAGGCCCGGCGGGGGCCCACTTATTATTCATTCATTTTTTAAATGCTATTTTAATAATTCACATGCTCTTTTATGACTTTATATGTTAGGATTTGCGCTATGTGTACCTTGCTTATTGTATGTACTTTGTTTTGTATTGTTCCCTTTATGTTATAGTCTTTCCTTATCTGTATCAGTGTAAGATCTCATTCCACCGGGTGAACACCCAATTGCAGTAAAATAATAATAATAATAATAATAATAATAATTAAAATATAAAAATTTAAGCATCGAAATTCAGCGATGTGGAACATGAAATATTTTGTGATACCAGTAATTATTGGAGCCACGGGTACAGTTACGAGAGGGTTGAGAAAATATTTGGAACTAATTCCTGGAAAGCACTCCATAGATTCGCTGCAAAAAACAGCTGGGAACATCACACATACTACGGAAAGCGCTACAGTGCGAAGCTTGAAGCCTGAGTGGTGAGGTGCATCATTGGTTCAAGAAAAGGAATACCAGGAAATAAACCTGTGACAAGAGATGATGATGATGATGATGATGATGATAATAATAATAATAATAATAATAAACAACTTCAAATATCTAACCAACGGCACGAGTCCTTCCTGAGAAGCTAATAATTTATGAGGCATTCGAAAAATTACTTTATATGAGTAACAGTTGGTCTCTCGCCGTAAGGAAAAATATTGATTGAGGGTGTTACTATATAAGGATATTCGACTCGAACTCAGCAGGATAATGAAGTAAAATGCACAGTGAGAGGTTTCGTAACATGTAAAAAAGGTAAAGATTTCCTTGTGTTTAACTAATTAAGCACTATGCCATGAAGGCGTATGGGGTAGTGGCTATATAGAGCCACATATTCTAGACCCCGGCACTAGCTGGAGGTGAGTGGTCAGCTTCACGCTCCAGTCGCTTTACGCCCCCGATACCAACTGAATATGAGGTTGGGTGGACACCAGAGCCGGTCTGGACGACGTGGAGAACAGAAAATTCTTAGCTCTACCGGGACTCGAACTCCGACCCTTCGGTCATCCAGCCTTTATCCAGTACCTCTATTGACTATGCTACACTGGCTCTTCAAAATATTTACTGTTTGTAAAATATTATTAGGATGATCAGCTCAAGGACGAATAAGATTGGCTGTGAATGTTGCATGCATCGGATGAAATTCACGTGAAAATTAGTCCGATGTGAGGTCTGAAATAAGCCCTGACTCGGGATTCATTCTAATGGCGGATTCAAATGACCATGGTCATAAATCTTTTGAGATCCAAAAATGTACGAAATTTAATTACCATATGAGCAACTATCAGATTCTCAAAGAGGGCTCTATCAATATAATCAATTTTTATTATTTATAAGGCTATGTTGAAATGTTTAATACAGGATTCTCAATTTTATATTACAGCAGAAAAAAGGCTGATACTCGTAGATTAGGTTTCTTTTTTTTTTTACGGTATGTGTTGCTTGAAAATGAACAGGACCGCTGTGATACTTATGACTCTAAACACTACGTGTAGAGTCATGGTTACTGAGGGGTGAAATTTGCCGTTGATACACAGTGAGTGGCGCAGCACACTTGGACACTTCCACTTCACTTTCCATGTTGCATCATTAAAAACACCCCTCTGTCTCTCTGTCCCCTCCTCACTCATCGCTCACAATTTAACGGACATCCCCTCGGAAACGAAGGGACCAATATTAAAACTCAGAGGACTCCCACTTCTCAGTTTGAAACTGGGTCAAAAAAGAAAAATATCTTATTCACAGACTTTCAAAACTTCGGTTTTTATTGTGTACAAATCCAAGCTTCATGAAATGAGAACTTTGGGCAACAATATCTTCATTTCAAAATAATATGGAAATAAAATTACCATATTCTATAGAATTTCAAGCAGAACTTTTTTTTTACTTTACTAGTGTGCTGAAACATGGAAGTTTTAAGCTGTGTTGAGTGCACGCCGTGGAAACCTATTGCGAGCGTGAAAACAAGGCACCACTCTTTCGCCCCGGTACTAGGGAGGAAGGCTGGAGATTACATTTTCCTCTGGGCGCCTTATTATTGGAAGGGGAGTGGATGGCACACATAGGCTTCGTGCATATGGCGAAGGAGAGGAAATTCCAACCCACGTTCTGATAATCGAACGTCTAGTACCTATGTAGTCGCTTTACTGAGTTTCTGCGTCTCTCATGTAATCCACACAAATCCTCCAGAGGCTAAACAGTTCCGTCCAGTGTGACTAGTAAAGTATAACGTATAGCAAGGCAACGCTCCGTGAACTCCTACAGGACGACATTAGAGAACCCTCTTCTCAATAACTACAATGGGCTACACGTTTGGCCTCCTTCAAGAGAATAATAATAAAAAAAAGGACACGAACCAACCTGGTTTAAGATTTCCAACAAGAATTTTAACAAACTAATTGTAAATATTTTAACATATTAAGAGAGCCGCTGTAGTTCTTAAAACATTAGATTTTATATCCACTGTATGTATAGATCTTGACATTCAAACACATATCGTAATAGTGGCTTCTGATTGCAATGATGTCCCTCTGAGAATGGTCTGTAAAGACCGAAACATGTAAGGGATGAAGGCCTGAAATGAGAAAAATCTTTACTACTCACACTGGACGGAGCTGTTTAACCTCTTATTATATTGTTAGTGTGACGGAATGAAACAAATCAAACGTTTTAAACCATCTCCGTCATGAAGCCCAATAGAGTAGGAGTGAATATATGTAAGTTCCATTAAATGTAAATAACTGTTAATTATATAGAACTTTGCATTCCCTCACATATTTCGGGCCTAGCTTGTTCGTCTTTATGACGTGTTCCAACATGATAAAAGGGATTTTTTTACGTGGTTCTTCACAACATTCCTGAGTTTAAGAAGCTTCCGTGAAGTTGGATTTGTTATGCTGTAGTAAAATAGTTCAAAATAACGTAAGTGGCGACTGAGCAAAATGAGTATGTAAAGTAAAGGTAAAGTTGTCCCTATGCTTAAACGATTAAACACTACGCCATGAAGACGTATGGGGGAGTGAATGTATACATCCACTGTTTCTTGCCCTCAGCACTATTTGAAGGTGAGTGGTCAGCTTTAGGACACTGTTGCTTTACCCCCGGGGAAAGGGCCCCTAGTACCCATTTGATAGACGGCTAAGTGGGCCCCAGAACAGGTCTGGAGAAGTGGAGAAAATTCTTGACCCTACCGAGACTGAAACTCCGAACCCTCATTCGTCCAGCCCGTAGCCAAGCGCTATCCCGACTACATTATACAGGTTCTTGAGTAAAATTAGTATTAAGAAAGCAGTCTTCTGGGATTTGGCACCGTGTATATGTGGTGTTAACCGACGTTTCGGAGGAACGTTTCGCCTCCATCTTCAGGGTAGAAGGAAAAATATAAGAAATCCACAAGTGAAGCTAATTCACGGCATATTGCAATGAATAATTTGTGTTACTATGTAAAATTTGGTGATGTATTGGTGTGAAACTTGGTCTCTGACATCAAGGGAAGAACATAGACTGAGGGTGTTTGAGAACAGAGCGTTGAGGAGAATATTTGGACCGAAGAGAGAGGAAGTGACAGGAGGTTGCAGAAAACTGCATAATGAGGAACTTCATAACTTGTACTCTTCTCCAAGTATAATTAGAATGATCAAGTCAAGGAAGATGAGGTGGCCAGGGCATGTAGCACGAATGGGGGAGACGAGGAATGAGTATAGGATATTGGTGGGAAAACCAGAAGGGAAGACCAAGGCGTAGGTGGGTGGACAATATTAGAATGAATTTTAGACAGATAGGATGGGATGGTATGGATTGGATTGATCTGGCTAGGGATATTGACAAATGGAGAGCTCTTGTGAACATGGTAATGAACCTCTGGGTTCCATAAAATGCTGGGAAATTCTTGAGTAGCTGCAGAATTGGCGGCTGCTTCAGAAGGGCTCAGCTCCATGAGTAAGTAAGTAAGTAAGTAAGTAAGTAAGTAAGTAAGTAAGTAAGTAAGAATGTAAGATTTGAGGTTTTCAGGGCGGTGACTATGAAGAACACAATTTCTACACGGCGCCACATATCAGAAGACGCCTTTCTTCAATTTGTGTTACTTGTGCGATTAACTTCATTTGGGAGTTAGTTCAAATATATGACCACGTGGTACAATGTTTAGGGTGGGGGAATCTTCGACTTGTCTTTAGTTCTTGTTAACATAGTTATGAGCCAAAATGTATTATTTTACAGCAAAAAGAAAATTACGAAGTGAATGATATGAAAATGTTGAGATTAATGAATGGTATTAACATGGATTCACCCTAAAGGCAAACTCTGTAAGGTCTCGCAATGCGATACGAGAAACAGGGACATAATCCCAACAAACAAATTTGTGTCTTAGTGTAGTGTCCGTTATTTTTCCGATTTCAACAGAAAATAAATTTATCGACAGATTTTAGTAAAACTTCAGAACAAGAAACCTCTAAGAAAATCCATGCAGTAGGAGAGGATTTGTTTCGTGCGGACAGACAAGTTAACGGATTCAGAAGCAGATGATAAGGGAGACGGATACGTTATTAAGGAGAATGCTCTTTTCGAAATTCTTGCGAACGCACCTAAGGAAGAAAAAAATTTGTAGCAGGCAAGGTTTAAGAACGACTGGTCACGGTAGCCGAGCGGTCTAAGGCATACAGTGTCTTCGTTCGCTCGGAAGCCAGGATCGTAGGTTCGAATCCCACTCAGAGCATGCATGTTTGGTGTGTGTGCGTCTATCTGTGTTTGTGTATAGGCAGAGGCCTTGCGGCGAGCTGAACACCCGCCTAAGGAGTCCCAACGAATGTCTAAGATCTAGTAAACCGAAGTGAAACGGAGAGTTTCATGGTGGTAGGTAAAAGGGTAAAGTTATCAATGTAACAGGCCGTGGAGGCCCATACGACTGTGAGACGTCGAGGCTCCCACATTATCTACACAATCGGCTCACATATGGCGGTAAGGTTTTCTTTTCAGCTTCAAACGCCGGCCCTCTTTCTCCCCAAGAAGATCCCTGGTACTCATTTCTGTTAGAGGCTGAGTCGACTCCACGGGCCATAGTGCGACTGGAAGGATCAGATCAATTGAAAAAATCCACTTCATACGGACTCGAACTCGCGACCTTCCGGTTTGTAGCATAGTGCCTCAACCAATTATACTACCGCGTGCCACTTCATGGAGGTAGACCAAGGCCAAATTGGGAATGTAGCGCTAAAGAAAAGAAAAAGGTTTAAGAACGAGTGTACACGTTACGTAACGGGTTCGTAGCCCCTTTTTGCTCTACCCTCACATTTCCTATAAGATCAGTCTGTAGGCCAATAATCCGTACTTCATACTCGTAGATAAACAAGGAGGAAGGAAATGGAAAGAAAGTTTAGCGTACGGAGCGAGAAAAAGGAAATAGTTCGTTATGATTTATATCCGTTCTCTTGGCATTAGCCCCACGTGGAGTGAGGAACATTCATCATGGGAAAGATGAATTTGGCATTGAGCCCTGGACCGGTCATGAAAACTCCAGACGTGAAAAGCGAAGGATATTCTCGAATAGAGATAGATTCGGGATAAATATTTAGTCACAGTCGATGATTGATGGGGTCGATGGTTTAACGTCTTTTTACGTCGGCCTATCTACGGGACAGAGAGACAGCAAGATGGCGCTGGGTGGGCAGACGGCCTGGATCGAAATGATGGGCTCTTACAGCTTCCGACCCCACTGCAAAATACTGAATTATGGCACTACTCCATTTCCCTGTACCCCTCGTCCGTTTCTAAAACTCGATTCCGTTCAAACTTTATATTATCGTTCAAGATCGACTAAGAAAACCGAGGGGATGGATTTAGTTTCGAGGATTTATAAATGAAAAAATGTCATAAATCATGAAGTAGCAATTACGGAATTTACCACATATTTGTAGATACTAAGGAGTCCTGACGATGGTATAAGATACTAAAGAGTTACTGGGTTTTCGGTCTTTGTCCATCGTCAGATATTCTAAAACCTATAAACCATAACGTTTCGGAAACTGGATCTGTTTCCGTCCTAAAGTGAGGGTGGGAGACACCTACTCTGTTGGGTCCCTTAGATAGAACTAACCTCAATCACAGGACAAATCCTGTTAGATTCACTAGAGTTATTTATTAACCTGAGACCAGTAATATTTCACGGTAGCATCTTGTTGCACTTTTTACTTACAAAACAAACTCCGTGGCTTTAGTCAGCAAGCGAACTATACCGACCGAGCGACCGCCGCTTGTCGGCGAAGTTAGTGCCAATTTTTGCGGATAGAGGATGCCGCGTGGTCAGTGCAACGAATCCCCACGGCCGTTAATTTCGGTTTTCTAGACCGGGCGTCGGGTTATTAGTAAGTCAAATATACCTTATGCCTTACTGCAAGCTTAACTTGCGGCAATTTGCTTAGAAAAACATAAAGAAACTTGCTCCGAAATATTGGTAAGGTTTTGCGTTGTACATCCTCGCTGCCAGCAATGAAGGAGTATATCTGTGTGAAAAACAAGGTCAACGAAAGAAGCAAGGCAGAAAGGAGAACATTTGGAGAACAATTAATTTCTTTGTAGTGCCTGTATATATTCCCATTTTCGTCTAAAAGAAACACACTGAAGCAGGTTACTGGTATTATTCCCAGACGAATTATCCATCCTCTGAAAAGAATAGATGCTCTATGTTCCCTTAATTCTCTTGCCAAGGAACACCGGGTCTTGTGGTCTTTTCCCGGAACTAAACAAGTTTTCCTGTCTTCCTAATTGAACTCCGCGTCTATGCTTTCAACAGACACAAGGCAGAAATAGCTGAGACTGCCCCTGCCGTCCCACTGGAATCCCTTCCTGTAGGTTGCTCTTACTTACTTACTTACCCATGGAGCTGAGCCCTTCTTGAGGAGAAGCCAATTCTGCAGCTACTCAAGAATTTCTCAGCATTTTATGGAACCCGAAGGTTCATTACCGTGTTCACAAGAGCCATCCACTGGTCCATATCCTGAGCCAGATCAATCCATCCATACTATCCCATCCTATCTCTCTAAGATCTATTTCAATATTGTCCACCCACCTACGCCTTTGTCTTCGCAATGGGCTCTTTCCTTCTCGCTTTCCCACCAATATCCTATAAGCATTTATCTTCTCTCCCATTCGTGCTACATTCCCTGCCCACCTCATCCTCCATGACTTGATCATTCTAATTATACTTAGAGAAGATACACGTTATGAAGTTGCTCTACTGGATCCAAATACTGGGCCATGGAAGTTGTTTCCAACACAGGCTTGTGATAACATAAAGTACCGACCAAATCGCTTAGGCGGTAACACTTTTGGCGTAATGTTATATCTGTACTAAATTAACCAAACGCTATGTCATGGAGACGTATAGGGGACTGGAGGTGCAGTTCCAGCATTCTTGACTGCGGCACTAGATGGAGGAGTGGTCAGGGTCACGCTCCTGCCGCTTTACTCCGGGTAAATAACACGCGAGACTAACTGGACAAGATTCTGGGTGGGCGCCACAGTCGGTCTTTTTCATATTGTAGAGAAGACAAAAATCTTTCCCTTCTCAGGAATCAAACTCGGGCCGTCTATCTGTTAACCCGTCGTTATAGCATGGACTGGACTATTCCAGCTGCTAATTCTTTTGCCTTGCTTGTAAGAAAACATCGGTTGTAATCTCAGCCGGGAAACATACTCCACTCCTATAGATTTTTCGTAATTTTATTCAGTCCCGGAGACTACTGCGAAGTTGATTGAGGCACTATGCTACAAGCCGGAAAGTCGCGGGATCGAATCTCGATGAGGTGGATTTTTTTTTTCAATTTACCTAATCCTTCCAGCAGCACTATGGCCCTGGGGTCGACTCAGCCTCTAATCGAAATGAGTACCAAAAATATTCCTGGGGGTAAAGGACGGCCGGCGCGTAAGGCTGACAGCCTCAACGCCATCTTTTAGCCGACTGTCTAGAGAAAATGTGGGAACCTTAACATCTCACAACCCTCTGGGCTTCCACGGCCTGTTACAGGAATACCTTTACTTTTAGTTCTACTTTTACCCCAGAGAATTTTTCAAGCAATGCCACGAGTGCTTCCTCCCACAACATTTGCAGTAGATTACTCACAATTATCCTGATATCTGATGTTCTGTTGTCTAAGTTAGTGGCACAGCGTCTATATAAATTACACGCAAATAAATAAACAGAAAACAAATAATGCATATAAAACGCCCATTGTGTGTAAGAGTAACGAACCTAACATGGCGGCCTCATATGGGCGAACAAGTTCCTTGCACCCTCGCAAGCTTCGTATCGGTCATTAAGACACCGCAGACAAAGCTGATTACGTAATACTAAATATGAAATTATTTTCCCGTGTTTTCTCGGCGTACACTGCATATTAATAATATAGGATGACATTTTGTTTCTGCCTCTCTGTCAGTACATCATACCGCCTGCAGATTCTTTCTTCAAGCCAAATAAACGGATTTCAATTAAATGTTTGTATACGTTGTTCTAAAGCAAAACTGTCTATTGAATTTGATTTCATTTTATATCAGTCTTCAATTTTAAAAACACTTCTCAGAATTAAAGAAATGGCCAAAGCTTTCTAGACAAATATAACATATATATATATATATAAAACGAGCCGGAATAGAGTTGTCGGTATAGCGACTGACTGCGGGATGGACGACCGAGGGGTCGGAGTTCGAGTCTCGGTAGAGACAAGAATCTTCTCTTCTCCACGTTGTTCAGACCTGTTCTTGGGTCCACCCAACCTCCTATTAAATGGGTACAGGGGACTCATTCCCCGGGGGTAAAGCGGGAGAGGCGTGAAGCTGACCAGTCACCTCCAGCTAGTGCCGAGATAAAAAAAATATGGTTCTATACATCCACTTCCCCATACGCCTTCATGGCGTTGTGTTTAATTAGTTAAGCACAGGAACAACTTTACCTTTTTTTACCTTTATAACATATATATATATATATATCGTTACGAAATAAAATGCAAATTTAAAGACGTTTTATGTGTGATATAGTTCAATAACTAGAAGAAAAACATGCATTAGCTCACTCTATTCCTAATCGCTTTACTAATCAATGGCAGACCTTTATGTTGACCAAAGCTATTGATTTCAGTGTTCGTTGCTGCAACAAGTATCCAACACACGGTAGTCACAACAGAATAAACGACTTCTAATAAAATGAATAAAGATCGAAAATATACAGAATCGTAAGGAATGACTTCAACTACTGATTCTTAATAAATTCATGAAACAGGTTCACCCTCACGTTATGATAAAATACATAATATTTCTGTCAGATTCGGTAAGAGTGATACGTCGTAACATTTATTTTAATTTAATTTAATTCTTTATCATTTATTTGCTGAGCCAATAGCCGCAAGGCCAATTACAGACACAGCACAGTGTAGATAGAAAAGTAGTTACATACTGGACAAATACAACATAAAGTCAAAAACTAATTAAAGGTAAACACTGGAGGAAAAAACACATTAATGCATATAAGAAAACAAATATAACAATAATAATAATAATAATAATTTCATTATCGCCAATCTTAGTTGCTATTGACAAATGAGAACTACTAAGTATAGATATTTAAAAATAATAATAACTCAGTTTAACGCTAGTTTCTGTCACATAATTAATGCTGACCACGTGACACCCTCTATCAGCAAAAGTTGGCACTAACTTCGCCGACAAGCGGCGGTCGCTTAGTCAGTATAGTTCGCTTACGAACTACAGTCCACGGAGTCACATAAATAATGTCAATTGAGGAGCTTCATAACTTGTACCCTCCTCCAAGTATAATTAGAATGATCAAGTCAAGAAATTTTGGATGGGTAAGGCATGTAGCAGGAATGGGGAGACTAGGAATGAATATAGGATATTGGTGGGAAAACCATAAGGAAACAGACCACTAGGAAGACCAAAACGTAGGTGGGTGGACAATAATAAAAGAAGATCTTAGAGAGATAGGATGAGATGGTATGGATAGGGACAAGTGGACGGCTCTTGTGAACACGGTAATGAACCTTCGGCTTCCATTAAATACTGGGAAGTTCTTGAGTAGCTTTGCATTTGGCATCTTCTCAAGAGGGGATCAGCTCCATGAGTGAGCGAGCGAATTATTGTCAAAAAATGGTCATGCGAGTCGTCGAATATCAACAAAATAAGATTTCTGACCCTCGCAAGAAGGTTTGTCTTTAAAACAAAAGTAAAATTTATTAATGAGGTCAGAAACATCTACGTTCCCATCTCCCATCTAACATACAAAGACTGAACTATACAAATATTTAAGTTTACCTCTTGAGTTGAGTGAGTGAACACGTTCTTCTAACGATAAACTAATAATAAGCAAATACATTTGATCTCTATATTGGTATGCTATCAAATTGGATAAACAATTATAATTATGTCATAATACCAACGTACAGAGGAGCAAGTCTTGAACCCAGTACCACAATTTCTGATTGGGGAAACCTTCTGTCTAGGATCCCTTGCCTCTCACAGCGAAGCGGATCCCTCAGGGACTAATCAATACCCGCTTTGGACTTGCGCCCCTAACACTTCCGGGACTTTTGCACTCTGCTCCCCTAACGTACCTCCCTCCCACTCCCCGGATCTAGCCGCTATTATCTGACTGTCCGTCTGTCGATTTTTCTCATGGTTTCCCCCATTTCATTTGATTCGTCCCCGCTCTCCTCCGCAAGCGTCTGACTACATAGACAGGCCCCCATTCATGGTGGTCTCTCGTGCGACAACAATGAGCTTCAGGCTACCGTCAACTGTTTTGTTGAAGAGCAATAGAAATGCTTCATGGTTCTCACAAGCGATGTTTCATAAAAAGCACAGGATAACTCACTCTCCATTATCTGAAACGGTTTCTCTCTATATTTCAAAAGGATTAAAAACATAGAATGATCAACATAACATGAAGCGTTCCCACTCTGAAGTTTCCACCGTCCTACATTTATATTGTACCAGAACCTTTTGTCTTCTCGTCTGCTGTCCCAAAACATAAAAAACACCNCTTGACCGTGTCTCACGGTGTTGTCGCTTGCAGATTTACCTATACTTCTTCAACCCTGAAGATGGGGGCGATACGTTCCTCCGAAACGTCGGTTAACACCACATATACACGGTGCCAAATCCCAGAAGACTGCTTTCTTCATAGACTGAGGGTGTTTGAGAACAGGGTGTTAAGGAGAATAGTTGGACCGAAGAGAGATGAAGTGACAGGAGGTTGCAGAAAACTGCATAATGAGGAGCGTCGTAACTTGTACTCTTCTCCAAGTATAATTACAATGATCAAGTCAAGGCAGATGAGGTGGCCAGGGCATGTAGCACGAATGGGGGAGACGAGGAATGCATATAGGATATTGGTGGGAAAACCAAAAGGAAAAAGACCACTGGGAAGACCAAGGTGTAGGTGGGTGGACAATATTAGAATGGATTTTAGAGAGATGGGATGGGATGGGATGGATGGGATGGGATGGGATGGATTGGATTGATCTGGCGCGGGATATGGACAAGTGGAGGGATCTTGTGAACACAGTAATGAACTTTCGGGTTCCATAAAATACTGGGAAATTCTTGAGTAGCTGCAGAATTGGCGGCTCCTTAAGAAGGTCTCGGCTCCATTAGTAAGTAAGTTAAGTATGTAAAGTGAGGACTCGTGTTGCATGGAATAAAAATATATTCTTAATGAAGTAAGGTACCGACAGTGTGGAAACTTGGGAAGTGGGAGGGTGGCGAGAAAAAATGAAGAATTGTGTAAAATTCGCGCTGTTCAATGGAATGAGGAAGGAAACGTGAGCATAACAGACAGAGGAAGTTCTGAAGTTGATGGCACAGAAAGCATATTGCCCTGTAAGGCAATGTGGATGCATCTAGAATCATTACAGCTGAAATATTTCAGAGGAGGTAATTCTATTCTGTTATCATAATTAACTAACAGAAATGCTTTTTGTGAAAAAAAAAAACTCTGCGACCGCTACGCGTTGACCTTATTTTATGACGGTAGAAGTGACTTGTTCTTTTAAATACAGAATATTGTTGTGTAGACTACATACCTTATATACGTACCTTTATATACCTTCGTTATTTCCTATTTATCTTCTAAGAAATGTTAAACTAATGGTGGTGACTATTATAGANTTCAGAGGAGGTAATTCTATTCTGTTATCATAATTAACTAACAGAAATGCTTTTTGTGAAAAAAAAACTCTGCGACCGCTACGCGTTGACCTTATTTTATGACGGTAGAAGTGACTTGTTCTTTTAAATACAGAATATTGTTGTGTAGACTACATACCTTATATACGTACCTTTATATACCTTCGTTATTTCCTATTTATCTTCTAAGAAATGTTAAACTAATGGTGGTGACTATTATAGACGAAGAACGGTTTCACATATAAAGGCGCGTCCACATTACTCGTGCTCGTGCGTCAGAAGCTTACTGCTGCCGGAAAATCAGGATCTGGAGCTGACGCCCAAACTGGTTTCATACAAAGCCTTCGCATTTCTTCACAACAGATATCAGCTCCAGATCCTGATTTTCCGGCAGCAGTAAGCTTCTGACGCACGAGCACGGGTATTGTGGATGTCCCTTAATAATACTTCGTCTCAAACTGGCTATAGGTTTATCTATAAACGCTGTGTAGCAAATGGGATATGAAATTAATCTATTCCACGGTACCAACGATTTATCTCACTCAGAAACACCTGCCGCTTCTCTTCTGCCTACATTTGTTCCTGATTGTGTCAGTGAAACTAAACATTCCTGTCATCTGTTAGCAACTATTGGGGATTCCCATCGGTGTAAGTGATGAGCTAGCAAGGAGATATACTAAAATAAAATGGAATATGACACACTTTCTACATTACACCCTACACTGATAACGCGACCAACAAATGTCCTCAGCCACCTGCTCACAGTAGTTCCTCGCTCGCGGATTTTACTACCTTGAAGATGGAGGCGATTCCTTCTTTCGAAACGTTGGTTCACACAATATCTACACGGCGCCACATCCCAGAAGATGGAATTCTACAGTGTCACCACCGTGAAAACCTGAAATATTACATATTATTAATCACTTCTAACAACGTTCTAATTCAGTATAAAGCGACTGGCGAGCAGAGCCATGGAAGTAGATACGGGAATAGACGCGTTATATTAGATCTTCCGCCCTTTCTGTACACCTCCTATCAGCAGGAATTCACATTCGCAAGGCCGTAAATATAAATCAGCAATTTCAGATAAGTTTATTTTTATAAAAGCCGGCTAGAGAGCGGGTGCCTTCCCTCATATTCATATAAAAACACAAAAATATTTTATATTTTTAATTTACACGCCTACATACAAAAATTTTACATCATAATACCTTTCTGCAATAAAAAATGGAAAATAGAAGTTGCTTTTAGAAAGTGTCATTAATCAATTAACTGAATGCAGTAAGAGTTAGTGCTTGTTGTTGTGTTATAGCGCAATAAAAAAGCTATCGTTAATATCTGGCAGTAATAATTCATAGCTTTCGGAAGTACTTAATCCCAAAATGCACCACCGATACATCAAGTATACGTCAATTGACGTATACTAAAATTTAACACCATGTAACATTATCCATCCAGTTAAAGTGTTATTGAATCTTCGATTAGCTTGTGCACTGTGTCAAATCATTACATGCCATAGTGACTACATACTGAAAGAGACCCCCAGGGATTTATTTTGTTGATTGCTAAGCTCTCCCATAATGCTCATAACTTGCAAAGCTCCTGCCTGGAACATCCATACAAATTCTGTCTTACAGCCTTATTAGAGAATTACACTGTTTCTAGAAGAAGAAGTAAATTTATTGTAGCTACAAACACTTTAAAACTGCATAACGAGGAGTTTCATAATTTCCACGCTTCTCAAAGTATAATTATAATGATCAAGTCAAGGAAGATGAGATGGGTACGGCATGTAACACGAATGGGGAGAACAGGAATGCATATAGGATATTGGTGGGAACGCCAGAAGGAAGGAGACCACTATGAATACCAAGACGTAGGTGGGTCGACAATATTAAAATGGATCTTAGAGAGATAGGATTGGATGGTATGGACTGGATAAATCTGGCTCAGGATAGGGACCAGTGAACACGGTTGGGTAGTTCTTGAGCAGCTGTACAATTGGCAGCTTCTCAGGGAGGGCTCAGCTCCATGAATGAGTGAGTGAAAGACACTATAAATTTGACGTATAGCCTACTTATGCAGTAAAGTCGACGATAGTATCCCGGATATTTCGATGATTGTTTCGTTTTGTACAGAATCACGCTATGATAAACATTTATACACCCAGAAAATGTTTGTACAATAATACTTCTATAAATCTCATTCTGGATATATTTTCATGATACATGTAGGCCTAAACCTGTATTTATTATAACCTGCGGCAAAACAGCTAACACAGAAGAAATTTGTTATTATTAAGAGCTCATAAGAAGAATTAGAATTAAGTAATATGTCAAATATCTTGATAAATATATTACTGACATTAATCAAGAAAATTCTTTTTTTAACGAAACGAATTCCATAAATTTGTTTCGGAAACAAAGAGCCACGTAACTGGCAAGTGAAATAAGTTATTCCCAAAACAGACAAATACAAAGTTAAAAAGGTGTGAAATTCAACATCGACCACAAATTACACTCAATGATTCTCGTATTTCTAAATTAAAGATATTCTATACGCATATTAATCATGTTAGCATAACAATACTAGGGCCCTCTGATTGCAACTTATTTCTTAACAGTTTCTTAATGGGGAAAAGCATGCTAGTTGTTATTGAACTCCATATTGATATCTATAACGTTCGTAACAATACAAAGTTGCCTTTCTGTGTTTACCTTGTTTTTTAAATTTCTCAGATAAAATACCCAGTTTAATCCAGCCTTATAGAGACTAAAACGCCTTTCACTGTATTCCAAATTTTCATTCCCAAATATAAATTACAATGATAAAATACAGTTTCAAGTAAAACCCCCTAAATTTTTAATAATAATATTCATCTTCAAGTACTGCAAATTGATTTTACTTCTATTACACCAACGCAATGCACATTCATGTCATTTCTAAATAATAGTTAATTGATACATTTCTCCTCAACTTTTCTGTTAAAAGTGAAATAATTGTTTCTCATCCACTGCATCGTATACTTAAACAGTTCTTGTCTACTGATAAGTTCACAAATATTTTCCTGCAGATCGATTTTAATAGCATCGCAAAATTCACATATCAGCCTTCCAAGCCAATAGCAAATTTGATATCAGTAAATATTTTTTTCCAGTAGTCACTGTATTTGCCGTAGATTAACAGTTTAGCAGAAGTTTAAGTTTGGCGAAATGAACTAAGTAAATTAGTTTAAGAATCCCTAAAGCAGCTGTGAACACTCACACATGTTCAAGGGAGGGCATATAAGGTTCTCTTTCTGCTTCAGGCAAGCGGGTCACATACCGTAAACTCGACCTTAATAGCAGAAAAAGAGGAAGAAAATACGAGAATAAACTATGTGCTTCTAGAGAAAGCTTTAATATATTCACAGATAAAATCAAAAAAGAAAGAGAGAAAAAGAAATACTTGGTATTTCTGCGCCCACGATGCATACAGTTCAACCGATAAGGAAACCTAAGTGAAGCTTTTATATTTGCAGCCATCTTGGTTCCAAAAAAATAACAAACCAAACACGGATTACATGGTCTCACGTGGGATTTCTCCTAACATGTTATGATATAACCTTCAGAATGACGTGAAGTAAATAGAATATCATCTGTTTCTTTATGTTTGCAAGCAACACAAAATTGCCAAGCGGGATATCAGGCCATACAAAATCAACTTTTATTGCATTCATGGAATATTATTAACATATACATTTATTGTAGATTCTGCAAATTATGTATAATAAATGTGAAAAAATTAATAGTAAACCTCTTTATGTATATAATGTTTCGTATAGACCCGATGGTGAGGGGTGAATCTGTAAACAGTGGCCGTTGCTAGGTAACGCCCGCATCATATACACACGCAACAGTAGATCAACGGGATTATGCAACCCGTTTCTAAACAATGGCTCGATAAACACGTTTCCGCGGAAAAGAACACCCGCACAACACTAGTAGGATGGTGTTTTCTGTTGAGTTCTCTCAGAGGCTATAAGCGAGAACCCCAGGCCGCCTGCGCTCAAGTGACTGTACACTGCCGTTGTAGCGGAAGCTACTAGAAATAGGGCATAATCTTCTGTACTGAGCCTGGGTTCACAGAGGTCCTGTGTATATTTTATATACATTTATTAACATGCATAATATGCAAAATTTGAATATCCTTTACAGTATGACAAGAAACTTACTACTGCAGACAACGACTCTGATAAAAGACAGACCCGTCCTCTCGTTACAAGTGGCGCTACACATTAACAAGACCGTAACTGTCAAACAGTAAAAAATATCTGGTCATGAGTCCAAGATTCGACTACAGATTTCAACAGATTCCGTAATCATCAAGTGGTGAATATCAGACAGGAAACTTTGTTACTCAACTACTGCCTTTATGAACGTTGAAGCATTTTTAATGTTTTCATAGCATCATAAAATAATTGATAATATATGATGTACATGCTAACAACCGATTTTTATGTCCTAATTTTTTTTATTAGTTGAATATATCTATGTATTATATACTGATGATTTATTTATTTTTAAAAATTTTGAAGGAAACATAGACTATCACTCCATAATGTATATTGTTAGTCTTCGTGTGGCCACTAAATTAATTAGGAAATATTCCGTTTATGTTATAACCAACAGTGTAAGGCACAGTCCTTATACAGCTGTGCCAATGTCGCTATCATTTCATGTTGGTTTCTTGATATTTTTAATAGTATTACGGTTTTCCTGGAAGATACTTTCCGTTGTGTAATTCTAGTTAAATTGTTACTTTTTTCCTGTTACCTTCGCATTATCTTATTTCTTATTTTATTTTATTTGTTTGCCTGTACTAGGTCAATATTATTGGCAAGCACATTAAAAATGACCTTCAATTACTATTATTAATTCTTCCCTCCGCCTCTACAGCCCCCTTGGGCCCTAGCCTATAATTTTCAGTTTCATAATCGTTTTGAAGACAGGAAGACTCCTTGGACGAGTGATCAGCTCGCCGCAAGGCCTCTACCTAAACACACGACAATATAAATACAGAATAAACACATACACGTACCAAACATCCATGCCTTGTGTGGGATTCGAACCCACGATCCCGGCTTCCGAGTGAGCGAAGACAGTACATGCATTAGACCGCTCAGCTACCGTGACAAGTACTATTATTAATACTGCTGTTAAAAACCTATGTACGCATAAATTTAGATAATATTGATTTAGTTTTCTTCTTTTAATGTTTTTGTATTGGATGAATGGATTTATTGCGCCTTGTACATTCAAACAGTTAGGGACTGCAGGCAATTATAGCTATATCGCTATTCTACACACCTTCCTGTTCACCGTTATACACGCACTAGGGTACTCAGACTTCACTAGTCGTATCCTGGCAACGGATGTACAACTGTTTCACTGGCACTTCAAATCACACATTGAGGTTCTTTCTCAGTCTAATTCCGTTCTTGCCATTATTCTGCATCTGTCAGTTACAAAGACTCCACTCAGTTCAATTCCTCTGCTCCCAAGCTCATATCCCGGCAGGCGGCGTCTCGAAACTCGACTACTACTTTTTTACTTTGTCTCTTTTCCTTTGTCCTTTTATAACCCCTCGGCACGGACCACGTAACAATCTCCACTGTTGACGAGGCATGTTTACCGCACGGTTGCCTAGCAATATGCTCCTACTGCAGCAAGCGTACGCCTCGCGGGAATGCTTTTTCTGTCGTTGCGTAGCAATGTGTACAAATGGCACGATATATATATCGAATATTTTTCTGTCCCACAATTTTCCTTAAAGAACAAACGTAGGCTTATAACATAATCATACTATCTGTGTGTATTCCCCCGTTTTAGATACTGAACCAGTAGAAAGATTTTAACGGAATTCAGTGTCAATGTTCCGCAGTTGGAAGTAACGCCATTTTCATAATCTGTTTCTCGCAATCAGGAACTGGAACACAAGGAGCCCGAGTAATTTTGAGATAGGAGCAACAGTAAAAAAAAAAAAAAGTAAAAATAAAGGTATCCTAGAAAGTTAATAGAATTTTCCGTCCAGTGCGGCAATTAACTTTCTAACTTAATAGTGCAGCGGACCAGAATGAGACAATTCATAATAATGGTATCCCTTAACAGGCCGTGGAGGCCCATAGGGTTGTGAGTTGTTAGGTTCCCACATTTTCTAGAAAATAGGCTCATGGATGTCGGCAAGACTGTCAGCCCTACGCACCGGTTGCCCTTTACCACCAAGAACATTCCAAGAATATTCCTGGTGCTCATTTCTGTTAGAGGTTGAGTCGACCCCAGGGCCATAGTGCGGCTGAAGGATTAGGTCAATTGAAAAAAGTCCAATGGCCTCATCGGGACTTGAACCCGCGACCTTCCGGCTTGTAGCATAGTGCCTCAACTAACTACGCTACTGCGTGCCCCATGTAGCAACACTTAATAATAATAATAATAATAATAATAATAATAATAATAATAATAATAATAATAAAATATACTGAAATTATATGCAGTAGAATACTATACCCTTGAAAATTATGCACTTTTCTTAGGACAATTATTCTCTGAAATACAAAACAGCACAGAGTCAGTACAAAATTTCAGTTCCAGTTTGATAGCCGTAAGCAACGATCCTGGGAACTAGGAATATTACATTTTGAATGAGGATAGATTATAAAGATTCTTATAAATCATGTGTAACTTATTCTTTATAAGGAGATTTCTATCTTCTGTGAGACAACGCCTTGTAGTCATGTGAAAGTCAACGCACAATTCGGACGAACATGTCGCCTACATCTTCACGGCTGAAGATAGTTTACTGCCTCCTTCTTGCTGGTTTTCTTATTGGGCTTACCCTTCAGCCTTAACGATGGAGGCTAAATATTTATCCCAAACGTTCATTTACTTTCAACTGACTGCATGGCTTCATGTCCCAGAAGATGGAACTCCTCACTGTCATTGCTGTTACAAAATCGTATCTTACATATACTTTGTAAGTAAAAAAACTGCTAACATGGTAACAGAGCTAAACTTGAAGATCTGTAAAACAAGACGAATGAAGAGAATACCTGTCCTTAACTAACAAGTGCTTGAGAGAAAGAAAACACTAATTCTAATACTGCTACTAATAATTATAGAAGAAAACATGCGCAAAATATTAATAATTATTGATATGAAAAGAATTCCTTTTGGAGTAGATTTCGATGTAATGACGATTTACGAACGAGCCCAGGAAGTGAACACAAAAGCTAAATTTCATTTTACATTAATTATAAGAAATGTCTAAATACAACATTATCAAAACAGGATTTGTAACACCGGAAGTCTGTGCGCCAGGAAAGCAGGCTTTATGAATTATACACAGAACACTCTGTATTTGCTGAGAATAAAAACGTAAAAAGGTAAAATAAAAGGTCAAGCTATCCCTGTAACAGGCCGTGAAGGTAAATCGGGTTGTAAGAGGTCGGGATTCCTACATTTTCCAGACAGCCGGCTCACAGATTGTGGAAAACTGTAAATTGTGTAAATCAGGGATAGCGCTGTATTAACTGCAATTATGAGAGCGAGAGAGTAACCGAAGTGCTAATGAATTCAATCACCCGAACTAGAACCCGTTATTTTCATCACGCGTACCACTCCACACGTGACAATTTGTACTTAGCTTCAGGATCACTAGCTATAAGGATGGAACCATCTGTAAATCTTGTAAGGAGGAAAAATCCTAAACACGGGATATCTACAGTTTCTAAGAAGACATATCATAAATATTCCCCCAAATTAGATTTTCACATTTACAAGTAGGGTAGTGGTGTGAATCTTTGACAATGTGACAAGTGAATCCTTTGCGTAGGTAGCGACTTTTGAACAGACGTCTCGTAAGCAACGTAGATGTTCCCTGCACAAAGGAGATATCGTTTTCATGACAACAGCTGGGTAAATGTTTGTTCTCACAGCAACGAAGGTGTCGTTTTCGTGACAAAGGAGGGATGAATTGTTCGATTCGGTGTCCTCTATTCGGTACGCCAAACAGGAATGAAACAGAGTGCATTCGTGAATAGACGCAGAGTTATTACTGAAGATAAGACTCAAGGGATCTACTTCTCTCGCAGTCGTCGTCCGCCTGTGTGTCATTATATTGCATGGAAGATAGTGTAAAATATCTCGGCGTAATCTTCGATCGGAGGGCTACATGGAGATTGCACATAGAAATGATCGAAGCCAAGGCCTTCAGAACATTAATAAGATTGTATTCCCTATTGAAAAGTGAGCGAATAAGTGAGCGAAACTTTAAGCTGACTCTTCACAAAACTCTCATTAGATCTGTAATGACTTATGCCAGTCCCGCCTGGGAATTCGCGGCAGATGCAAATCTAATGAATTTGCAGTGCCTACAAAACAAGGTTCTCCACACCATTGGCAATTTTCCAAGGCAAACGTCGGTTCGAGATTTACACATGGCTTTCGGAATTCCGTACGTATATGATTCTATAACAAAAGTATACACGCAACAAACAGAAGTCATCAAAACTATGATAACGAAAATGTTCGCAATATTCGAAAGGAGAAGCTTGACATAGAAAGTATAAAAGGCTTAAACTTGGCGGCGGTCAAGCATACGACCGTTCAAGTGACTAGACTGCCGTTGTAGCGGAAGCTAATAAAAATAAAGCATAATCTGCTGTACTGAGCCTGGACTGACAGGGGCACTCCATATATTTTATATACATATATTAATATGTTTAACATGTAAAATATAAATATCATTTACATTATGACAAATGACTTACTACTGCAGACAATGACTCTGACAAAAGACAGACCCGTCCTCCTGCCAGAGAGGGCGCCCCATAAAAACAAGACTGAAACTGTCAAACAGTAATAAATATCTGGTCATGAGCCCCAAATTTGGCTCGACACCAAGACTGAGTGACTGACCGTCAGTCG
Source organism: Cryptotermes secundus (assembly GCF_002891405.2). Classification (NCBI taxonomy): domain Eukaryota; kingdom Metazoa; phylum Arthropoda; class Insecta; order Blattodea; family Kalotermitidae; genus Cryptotermes; species Cryptotermes secundus. The sequence goes on along the minus strand of NW_019743156.1, from coordinate 46,183 downwards.
CAATGTAACTTTGACTCTGACTCTGAATAGACGCAGAGTTAAGCAGAATACGAGAGAACACCGAGAGGCCAATGAAGTGACTCGGTAGTGAATAAACGTGCTTTCGAGACCGAAACAGAGCTAAAGAGAGGGATTCGATATCCAGAACAGCTGCGTGTGTGTACTGTTATAAACGCGCGTGATTGTAACAGTGACGTCAAATAAACCTAATCATCAAATATAGAATCCATAATTATTAGTCACGGAACCCCGAACACGTGACATTAGTTTATTGGACAAATAACATATGTAAGATTTGAGGTTCTCACAGAGATGGTTATGAAGAGTTCTGCCTTGTGGGATATATTCCGTATATTTCGGTGAAAATAAACCGGTCTGTCGGAGGCACATTTCGCCTTCATCTTCAGAGTTGAAAAATAATCCAAGTAAGAAAGCAACAGGAAAAAGAACGTGGCACTCTGATATATTATTTTTTTTTTATTGCTAGTGGGGTTGGACTAAGTCCCTTGTACTGCGGCCACTTCTGGCCTATTGTACCAGCCCCAGATGATAGGTGAGGGTGATTGTGGAGCAATTGGTGGGATGAAGATTGGCAAGGGAAACCGAAGTACTCGGAGAAAACGTGCCCCAGTGCCACTTTTGTCCACCACAAATCCCACTTGACCAGACTTGGGATCGAACCCGGGCCGCCGCGATGGGAAGCCAGCGACTAACCGCTTGAGCTATGGCGCGGCCTCACTCTGATATATGCTAGAAGACAGAACTCTTCAAATTGAAAATGATTAGAACCCGCAATTTTGGAAGTTGCGTACGGAAATGATTCACTGAATTGTCGTGCTATCAACAGATATTTCTTGCTAGTCTTAGTAGATATAAGGCCTAAAGGGCACAAAAAGTCTCAATAAACTCATTTTGAATACATGGGTGGTCCAAATTCTATTCTTGTTTCCCATCAGCGACTGTTTCCTGTCTAGCTGACACGGCCAATAATCGTCACGACAGCCGTCACTGTGTCAACAGAAACTGCAACATGACATCAGCGTCACTGCTTAGCGTAATCAAGAAATATTTGTATATCACATGATATAGCCCTCAGAGGCTGGTCGCAAACCAGAGGTTCGGGCCGAAGCCCTTCTCACTGAGTACATGTTTTTCGGAGTTTTGCTCTGATCTATTATAAAGACTTTAATGTAGAGACGGTAATGCAACAAGGTAAATTATCCTCGGGCTTCATAAATTAAGCACAAAGTCATGAAGGCAGACGAGATGTATAGCTCGACCACTGCTAACGTCGGTACTACATGCAGTTAACTGGTCAGCTTCACGGCCCTGTCATTTTAAGCCCGGGGAAACAGCCCTAGATACCCATTGGACATGTGGCTGAATGGGTACCATAACTGACCTTGACGTTAGGGAGAAGAAAAAGATCTCTAATCCAACTGCAGATCGAACCTCGACTATCCGATCGTCCAGCCTGTAGCCTAGTAACTATACCCAAGGAATTCTATGGCATCTCCAAAGGGACTTATTATTGTAAATCATATTAAATCGTGAATATAGAGGCCACAGTGCCTAATCCTTGAAAGATGTAGTAGTAGTAGTAGTAGTAGTAGTAGTAGTAGTAGTAGTAGTAGGAGGAGGAGGAGGAGGAGGAGGAGGAGGGGAAGAGGAGGAAGAGGAGCAATAGCAACTATTGCCGCAGTAACAACTGAGGAAAAATTTAAGATGTAATTTCTTGTGCAAGATTCATGATTTCATATTACCTTTCTATTATTTCTCATACAATTTGTGTAATTTTAATTAAGGGTTCCTATGAGAAGATTAATTAAGAAAAATTCTTCTTGAAGAAATGTGCTTCCGTATTTTACTCTGCATCTAGCAAATCAAGAAGAATGAGACAGGAGTGGTTCGAACAAAGGAATTCAGAGTAACGCTCTGGAACGTAGAAAACGATAAGACAAGCGTAGCTTGGAGAAAAATTAAATATAAACAACGTTTGGTTTAGAAAATGTCTTGGCAAGAGATTCATTTTGAGATCTAGGTACACAAGGAAAATAATGTTAATGTCAGAGGAAAGGTTATGAAGAAAAGTAGACCGCCCTAGCTCAAGAAAAATTCTGATAGTTATTGTGATGAATGTGATAAAACTCCGGCTTCCATGACAGGGAATATTTTATGAACTGGAAAGCTATTAACTCTTCAGACAAGACAACTAAATTAGCAGATAAGAGGCTACTTAATATTCAACTTGTGACAATGTGCTGAGTGCTGAGTCTCGTGGACAAATGACAGTGGATATATTGATGGCTCTGTGTTATTACAGAACGCTGCTCAAAATTTCATATACAAGAAATCCTTGTTTTAAATCTCTTCCCGGAGATCGGATATTTTTACTGAAAATTTGAAAAATTTTCCTCAGTACCTCCTTGTATCAGACTACTACCGTTTTGATATAGTGGGTTTTTGGACATTATCCATCGTCCTGGTTTTTTAAGATAACTAATAAAAACACGACGTTTCGGAAACTGGATCTGTTTCCGTCCTCAGGTGAAGGAAAAACCTATTCTGTTGGGTCCGTTAGAAAGAGCTAGCCCCAATCACTGGACCATAACAGATTTATAACAGAACTGGACGGAAACAGATCAAGTTTCCGAAATGTCGTGTTTTTATTAGTTATCTTAAAAAACCAGGACGATGGATAATGTCCAAAAACCCAATATATCAATGTGTTATACACCATCGTCAGAATCCTATAGTAACTACTACCGTTTTCTTCTACAACTGCTGAAATTCATGAGCTTTCACCCTTTCGATGCTACAAAATTTAATCAATTTAAAGCTTCGTTAAGCAAACAAGGAATAAAAGAATAACGCCATATTATCAAAATGGAAGGAAAAGATTTCAGTATTTTACACGGTATTACTGCGGGTATACAAGAAAATAAGCAGTTAAATCAATATAAGTCGGAAGTGACGAAGTGAGTGACTGTATATATAATTTAAGGGAACACGGTTGCACTATATCTCATCAACTGTCTGCACTCTCATTAACCTCGATTCAGAAACACAGCATGTCGTTAATCACGGCGTCTTCTGTCGATAAATGCAGGCATCAACATAATTCACAAAATGGTTCCTGTTGGCTGCCTCTAAAAAATCTATAAGCCGCCTGTGCATCCGTGGGCAAGCACCACGTGACAGATTAGAGAGATTCGTATGTGAAATGTACCGGATATTTATATTAACACGTGTTCTTGTATACGCTTTGAGACTCTCACTGCAGTGATTGTGCTGATATGCTTTTCTGAGTTGTGACACCATGCAGAGTCTTCATGAGAAGGAAACAATATGCTCTACCGAGTTATCCACCTGCAAGGTATAGTCCAGAAGAACATAATACGAAGTAGATTATCCGTAAATAAGATCGAAAAGTCTGTGACGATAGTACATTAATACAGTATTATGTTTCTGGACATTATCCATCGTCCTGTTTTTATCTGAAACACCGCTCTGTTTATATTTCAAAACCCAACGTTTTGGAGACTGGATTCTGTCTCTTTCTTTAAGTAAAACGTACTCAGTTGCCAATTGATAGAGCTAGCCTCAACTAACTGAGTAGATTTTACCTGAATCCAGCCTCCGAAAAGTTGTGTTTTGAAATACACACACACACATATATATATATAAATCGATATCGGAAGAATTTTTCGAGCGAGATTACAAGCTTTTTTCTTTTTTTGATTTGTTTGTTTCCGAAAGTATTCATACCCTATGAGGATGATCCGTAAGGGTCGAAACATGTAAGGGAGATAAATCCTCCAGTGATAAAACTTAAACAGTCACATTAGACGGTATTAATTTTGCCTTTGGAGATTACAAGCATGTTTAAAACACCGTCGACTAGTAGTCCGCTCCTCTTTATTCTTAAGTACATAACCGCTCTTGTACATTATCAGTGCTCGACTGTTGAAATACTTACAAATGTTCTTATCAACTCGTTTAGGTATAAGAATATTTACAGTCATATCTCTTTACACTAAAAACAGGCATCTCTCTATGTGAGATAAGTTCTTGATATTCAAGTAATAAGAAATATGAAACACATTTTTAAACTTAATATATATTTATATGTGATTAAATTATATATTATGATAATAACTCAGCCTATGGAGGGTTGAGTGGTTGGATGATGGTGAAAAATAAACAGAGAAGATGCGGAAGAAAGTGGTTGTGTCCTAATTTAAAGTACTATCCCAGCATCTTCATGGTGGAACTGAGGAAAGCCACTAAAATCTTCAGTGGGGATAGTTCTGGTGTCCCGTCTGAGATTCAAGCAGGACACCGTCAGGACACAAACAGGATATGTTACAGCTTTCCCTGTCTAAGCTTACAAGACATGAGTCAGTTTTGCACGGGGCATTTGTGTTTCCTTCTCACTTCTGCGAACACAGTATCGGGCTCACCTGTTTGTAATTTACATAACTTTATCCGACCTCGCTTTCCTTCCTAAGGAATAGGATCAGAATTTACGTACTAAAGACACCACGTATCTAATATTACAGTTTAGGTATCATGTAACGTAAAAGATAGATGCAGTATTTGAATTAGAGAGCAACATTCTGCTTAATAACATACATACATGATATGATAATTGTTGTTGTTTACATTACGTACATATCCCAGCTATGAAGGTTAGTTTATATTTTTCAGATTTTAGTAACATTGTTAATATTCGGAATTACTTGGGTTTTAGACTTTGTCCATCGTCCGGTAGAAACTAGAAACTAGAAAACGTTTCGGAAACTGGCTCTGTTTCCGTCCTCAGATGAGACGGGATACATCTATCCTGCTGTGAATGATTAGAAAGAATCTCTGGACAACCCCCCCCCCCTCACCTGAGGACGGAAACAGATCCAGTTTCCGAAACGTCGTGTTTTATATATTTTCTAGAATACCGGACGATGGAAGAAGTCCAAAAACATAGTAATTCTGAGTATTACACATCACCGTCAGAACCCTTTAGAATCTACATGATTAAAATTATTTTAATCCCTACAACAGCGGACAATTAAAATCCGGCCAGCTGCACTTTCAACTATATAAGCACGACGGGACTTAAGTATCCACAGGTCATAAGGTAACACAGATAAAGCAGACAGTAAGATAATGATATAGCCTATCGAAAGAAGTCATTGTCGAGATATAATTCGCACACGGGACCATACGGCACCGTCCAGCATTCGGCTATGATTCATGGCCTCCTGCGATAATTAAAAAACAGGAAGCATGGCCTGAACAGACATTATAATCTCACCCTTTACCAACTTTATAGATTGCTTCCTGTTGTGTATATAATATGTAATCCCTTATAGTGTGACCGTCGACACAAGTAATATGGGAATTTCTTCATTACAGACAATTGGTGTTGGTATATAGCTTACGTGTTTAATATAAAGGTAACTGTTCTTCAAGTTTCGACCCTCCTTTTTATCATACCAAAACACGTCAGTTGAAAATTGCACGTGACCAAGCAGAGCATCTAACCTGGATTTTAAATACAATATAAAATTAATTTTAATGTTTTTATATTTTTAATATATTTCTATTTTCACATATTTATTTTGTCTTTGTCTTTATGTTTTTAATCATATCATAATATTAATTGTATACTAAATTGTAGATATGTACCTAATACATAAATATTTATTCGCTAGCAGCGCAGCCATCAGTTGCAAGAATACTGATCCGTATTATAAACAATTTTAATCTCTTGAGTTATGTTAATGAGTGCCTGATGATGACCTAATTATATTGTCGAAACACGTAGCACAGTTACGTTTACATTATACACGTAAGATATAGACCAACACCCGCAAGCGAATTATACCGACCAAGCGACCGCCGTAAGTCGGCGAAACTAGTACTAACTTTAGCGCAACGAACCCCACAACCGGTAATTTCGGTTTTATAGACCTTGAAATAGCTCCTCAATTATCGTCACGAGGCCGAGTAGACCCCGTTCCAGAGCCACTACTTCTCAGAAAATCTGCTAAGTAAGTAAGTAATTAAGTAAGTATTTATTATTATTATTATTATTATTAGAGGGGGTGGGTTTCCCCATGCACTTAGACCAGTTATTGGGCCATTGTGCTTCCCCCTTTAATTTCTACTGTCCCCATACCCTACCGGTACTGGTGCGTGCTATCAGTCCCGTTCAGCCAACTAGGTCGGCCGTCGGTACCTGATATTTCCTCCATCTACCAGAGGCATTGGAAACTACTTGGGCGGGAAGTTGTTGCCTAATTTAGCTCAGAGGTCTCCTAGAGACATGAGGATCTTTTACGTGCCGTAAATCTACGACACGGGACACACGGCTTAAAGTCCCTCCCGGAGGACTTGTTCCCTGAATTTTTCCGCCCTTAAAAATTCCACGACCTCCGCCGGGTTTGAACCCGCATACCTTGAGTCATGAGGTGGGAACGTTACCCCTAGACTACGGAGGCCGTTAAGTAAGTAAGTAAGCAAAGGTATCCCTGTAACAGGCCATGGAGGCCCATAGGGTTGTGAGACGTTGAGGGTCCCACATTATCTAGACAAACGGCTCAAAGATGATCTGGTAGCGCCAGGAATCGAAGCCGGACCTCTGAATCTGTAGCCAGGATCTCTGACCACTAGACCACAGAGGCGGTACCTAATGCCACGGCATATTCAAACGCTGATAAGAGAGGAAGAGAGGAAATGAGAGGAATGGATCTGTAAAGGAAGGTCAGGGTCAGGGTCAAATTATGCAGTTATGAGGTCCCAAGTTAAGGCTCAGGTGTTCTGTATATTAACTGCATTCTTGAAGACGTGCCAGTATCATTCCCAAGACGAGAGGAAATGAGATGGATGAAGTCAGAGCTCAGCGAAGAGCTTCGGAATGTTTTGTTTCCGGTAATCGGAAGAGGCCGCGCAACGACAATTCTCTGCCTTAAGATACAACTTTCTAGGTCAAACGCTACTTTCCGGTTTGAATATAGAGGAGAGAAGTTTGGTTGCCAAATTGTCCGAACTATCTTATTCGCTATGTCTTGCATACGTCTGTAAATTCCTTAATAGAGAAGTACTGAATGGACAAACATAGCTCACCACAGTCTTCTTAGCCTCCGACTACACATCCTTAGAGTGACAAATCTGTAACTTATCTTCGTAAAGTGGCGAACTTGGTCGCGAAAGAACGGCCGTACTGTGAATAGAGCTGATAGTTCTCTAGGTAGGACAGCGTAGTCGGTATAGCGACTGGCTACGGGTTTGACGATCGAGGAATCGCAGTTCTAGTCCCGGTAGAGTCAAGAATTTTCTATTCTTCACGTCGTCCAGACCGGCTCTGGGGCCCATCTGACCATCTATCCAATGGATATCGGGGGCTCTCCTTCGGGGACGTTTCCCCGGGGGTAAAGCGGCCGGGGCGTGAAGCTCACCACTAACCTCCAACTAGTGCCGAGGTCAAGAAAATGTGGATCTATACATCCACTCTACCATAAGCCTTCATGGCGTAGTGCTTAACTAGTTGAGCATAAGACAACTTTACTTTTTTATAGTTGTCCAGGTAAAATTACTAGAAAACAAAGCATAATACGTTCCGTAATTTAAAAAAGATACAAACACTGAAATATTATAAGAAAATTACTCAATTGACTTTTGAATTTGTACTTAATATTGTATCCATTAAAAAGGCTCTGAAACAATTTCTTTCCCATATTTTCCTGCAGAATTTCCTTATTCCAATATATTTATATTATCATTCTTCCCGTTGTACAACTGCGACTAATCACATGATGCAACTTTAAAAACAAACCTATCTATTATGTAAAATCTCAGACGACGAAAATTAATTAAGGTAATATGAAAGCAGCCGGTCACGGTAGTCGAGCGGTCTAAGGCATGAAATGTCTTCGCTCGCTCGGAAGCCGGGATCGTGGGTTCGAATCCCACTCAGGGCATGGATGTTTAGTTGGTGTGTGTGCGTTTTTCTGTGTTTGTGTACAGGTAGAGGCCTTGCGACGAGCTAATCACCCGCCCAAGGAGCCCTACCGTATGTCTTAAGATCTAGAAAAACCGAAGTGAGCGGAGAAATTCATGGAGGTAGGCCTAGGCCCACTGGGGCTGTAGTGCTAAGGAAAAAATAAAATATGAAAGCCCCAATTATGATAACTACTGCTAACAACTGTTTATTACGAATCACTTACAATGTTAAATTATATCGATACTATTAGAAGCCACAGATAATTACAGAAGTGAGACGGCAGTGATTGAAGTTAGTCGATTCACTCACTCATGGAGCTGAGCCATTCTTGAGAAGTTTCCAACTGTGCAGTTACTCAAAAACTTTCCAGCTCCTTACGGAACCCATTACCGTGTTCACAAGATCCCGCCACTGGTCCCTATCCTGAGCCAGATCAATCCAATCCGTACCATCCCATCCTATTTCTCTAAGATCCATTCTAATATTGTTCACCCACCTACGACTTTGTCTTCCCAGTGGTCTATTTCCTTCTGGCTTTCCCACCAATACCATACATGCATCCCTCTTCTCCCCATTCGTGCTACATGCCCAGCCCATCGCATCCTCCTTGACTTGATCATTCTAATTATACTTGGAGATGAGTACAAGTTATAAAGCTCCTCGTTATGCAGTTTTCTCCAAACTCTCGTCTCTTCATCTCTATTCGTTCCAAAGATTGTCCTCAACACCTTGTTCTAGTGGGTGAGTTACTCTTCAGTATATATGAAATATACTTCTGCACAAAATTAAATGTCTCCAGGCCACAGAACAATAGAACAAGGAGGACGGGGAGAAAATGATTAGACTGAACTGAAAGAGACGTACGAATGCCTTGAATTAGTAAGCGGAAGGAAAAATCGCTGAAAGAAATTAATGGATGCGCACGGTTAACTAGTTCAAGGTCCGCACTGGGCTGCAGAGCGACAGAAACTGTTTACTTTTCCAATATTGCTTGAGTTATTTGACTATACTGTTATAGTCAAGAGAAATGTTTCTGTGGACAGTTGCTGCTCCAAACAAGCACAAGCAAAAGAAATTCATGAAGATAATGTCTTTTGGGAAACCCCGTATTCTGAAAGATCGTTACAAACATTTCGGGGAAGCACCCTGTTTCCTCATTCGCGGTACTCTGAAGATGGAGGTAGTAGGTACCTCAGAAATTTTGCTAAATATCAGTCTGTACGGTGTTACATTCCGAAATACAGTAGTATCCACTGTCACCCCGTGAGAAAATGTGTCACACAGATGCTTTCAATTTCTGATGGACATGTGCTTGCAACCCTGACAGTAGAGGTGCGATATCTACAGCGAATGATGTAACAGTGAAAGGTTTCAGTAAACTGAAGATTAGGGCCGCGCCATAGCTCAAGCGGTTAGTCGTTGGCTTCCACCGCGGCGGCCCGGGTTCTATCCCGGGTCTGGATAAGTGGGATTTGTGGTGGACAAGGTGGCGGTGGGGCAGGTTTTCTCCGAGTACATCGGTATCCCCTGCCAATCTTCATTACACCACCTGCTCCACAATCACCCTCACCTATCATCTGGGGCTGGTCCAATAGGCCAGAAGTGGCCGCAGTACAAGGGACTTAGTCCCACCCCACTAGCAATAAAAAAACCCGCAAATTACCAGCATCTTTATCATCATTATCACCATCATCTGCTCCTTCTATCCTTTTCCCCACAGATGTCCCAGGCCAATTTCTTCCGAAAAGGTTCTGAGAACAACAGAACTCTGTCAACTGGAAATATATTGTGGTTTACTTAAAGACACCTCCAGTAGCTCAAACTATACACGGCCTGATAGTGGGAATAATGGAATATAAAAAAAAGGAATGCGATTAAAAGTGGTCGTGGCTTATTTCCAGTTATCTTGACATTTGCCTGCAGAGACCTCGAAAAATCGCAAAAAAAAAAAAAAAAAAACTAATTCAAGATAGTCAATATCTCGCCGGGATTCGAACCGCACATTTCCTGGCACAGTTTCAATTCATGGATCAGCGTTGGTTTAGAGATGATGTTATTATTTCTGAACTGTGGAGAAACGAATTACTTATTGAAAGAACATAATTATAACAAAATAAGCCAAAGAAAACAAAGCATGACGTGGTTCTTGTGGCCGAATGGAGAGTGATTTGTCCCGCTACAGACTGGGTTAGAATAATTTGGAATGCAGTAAGTCATTAATTAGTGAAGAGAATATAAATTCTTGGCTCCAAAATTCGAATTTAATGCTTAATACGTAACTGTCCGTGAAAACTCTTCATGCGCTTCCTCGTGGCCCAGCTCATGCTATCAGTTATTAGTCTCTCATTAAAGAGGACCTGGTTCGGCCCCACGTTAAGGTGGTAAGAGAATGATGCTATGGCAGATCTTACTCCGAACTCTTTGCTTTTCTCTGACAATTACAATTCTACTAAGGCTCCATTCCCAGCGGCTAACCAAATTGGCTCATTTGAGGCAGCAGTGCGGCAGGACTTTCTCCCATCCCATTCTCGCAATCAAGAATGCGCCTGCGCGAAAGCTTTCGATTATTGCTATGAAGTACTTGGATAAAATTCTAAGAAAATGGCTACAGTAGCTGGGACTGTTCGCAAATGTTTTATTACACTCTGTTAAATGAGATTAAGGACATTACTCCTTCCGTTATTTCCTACGTGTTGTTCATGACCGTCTTATCAACCATAAACGAAAAAAAGAATCAAACGATGAAAGGTGATACGTTTAATGGCTACCGGGGTATGTGTTGCTGTCACGTAACCAAAATGCAGGGCAACATAGAAACAGGCAACGGAAGTTTTGAAAACGTGGCGCAGTTCAGATATTTGGGAACTACTATAACAAATCAAAACCTGATTCAAGAGGAAATTAAGAGGAGATTGAACTCGGGTAATGCTTGCTACCATTCAGTCCGGAAGTTTTTGTCTAGTCTGCTGTGTAAAAACATAAAAAATACAATATACAAAACTATAATTTTGCCTGCAGTTCTGTATGGGTGTGAAACTTTGTCTCTGACATTAAGGGAGGAACATAGACTGAGAGTGTTTGATAACAGGGTGCTGAGGGGAATATTTAGCCCAGAGAGATGAAGTGACAGGAGGTTGGAGAGAACTGCATAATGAGGAGCTTCATAACTTGTACTCTTCTCCAAGTATAATTAGAATGATCATGTCAAGGAGGGGGAGATAGGAAGGGCATGTAGCACGAATGGGGAGAAGAGGAATGCATGTAGGATACTGGTGGGAAAGCCAGAAGGAGAGAGACCGCTGGAAAGGAGAAGGCGTAGGTGGTTGGACAATATTAAAATGGATCTTAGAGAGATTGGATGGGATGATATAGATTGGATTGATCTGGCTTAGGATAGGGACAATGGGAGGGCTCTTGTGAACACGGTAATAAACCTTCGGGTTCCATAAAATTCTGGAAAGTTCTTGAGTAGCTGCAGAATTTGCGGCTTCTCAAGACGGTCTCAGCTCCATGAGCGAGGGAGTGGCTACCGTGGTGTCTTTCCCCGGGGTAAAACTCCCGAGGTGTGGAGACGTCCACTGACCATTTTCTATTGTGAGTTCAAGAATGGTGGCGTTAGACCTCCAGTCCCTCACACATCTTCATAGCGTGGTTCTTAATTGATTAAGTACGGAGACAAATTTACCTTTAAGCATTAGAAAGAGAGACAGGAATGGTACAGATCTTCTAACCCATTATGTTATAAGGATATGTCGTTTTTAATAATTCCTACGTATGAATTTTTACGGAGAAGGATATTCTGGAATCCAAGTTAGTCATTATGCGACCGATTAAAGTCATCATACTGGCTCCCAAATATTAAACGACAATTATAAAATGTTGCCTTTTTATTGTGTATTATAATACAATACTTAATAGCTGTCATCATGTTAACCTGACATATGGCGCACCAAATGCATGACACCCAGGGACTAGTTCGGAATACGTTACCTCCTTAAATGCATTCATTATTCTTCCCTGAAAGCCAGAAGGGCCAGTATATGCCTTTTAAATTTTCATTAAAATAAATTGTGATATTTTATTTTAATCCTACATATTATCCTTAAAGAGAAATTGAAGATAAACTTTCCACTTTCGGCCCCAGAAGTAGGACACACCATTAGTTAGAGGTTGTAAATATCTTTTACCTAATCCCTTCCGATTTATAATTCAAACAGCATTATCTCCATAATACCTGTCACACTACATAATTTAATACCAACCAACTATGTGTAACTTACTTATCAATAATTCGCAATCACAATAGACAAGTCACCTCGTTTCAGGTCTCGTAAAATGCATAATTCATAACGAACTAACAACATGTTAATAGCTTAAATGGATATACTAATTAGTGAACAAGAGTATCACTGTCAGCTTCAGGAGAATTTTCCTAAGACCATAGTGATGCTGCATACGTGTTTATACAGTATACAGCTGTGGTACTGTTGAAACTGCGTTATAAAAAATAATAGAGTATTGATATTTTATGGTTATATATTCTTGAATTTTACTGAATATTATGATGAAGGAGCTGCATAGAACCTCACAGTCTGATTTTACTGTCATGTGACAGCGCTGTTGCAAGTGCATACGTCATAAGTTACTGCTCAAATTAACAATGGATCCAGTGATTGAGATTAGCTCTTTCTAAGAGGCCCAACTGAGTAGGTGTCTTCCTTTCTCACCTGAAGAAGGAAACAGATCCAGTTTCCGAAACGTCGTGTCCTCTATTACCTAGAATCCGGACAATGGAGTAAGTCCAAAAACCCAGTAATTCTGTGTGTCATCCACCATCGTCAGAACCGTTTAGAATCTACTTGTATAGTCTTGACATTGATAGCGATAAATAGAGAAAAAAAGTGACACTGAACTGAATTTGTTATCATATTAACACCAGTCCTGCTGTCTAATGGGCATTGGTGTTCCTTATCAGGGATAAAAATCTGCATATCAATGAATTACAATTTTTACTTGATTCTAATGCTGATTAGGCGGAACGTCACAACCATGCCCGCCATACACGAGTATTACAAGGTAAATTGTGCAGATCTTAGAAAGAGATCCAAATACAAATTATTATATTTATTACACTTAATGTTCTCCGTTCTTTTTAAATCTCTGGTTACCGTAATGACAAGGGATATTTTACGAAATAATTAATTGTCAACTTCTGATGGGACACCTGGTACCATGGAGTTAGTTGGGCGTAATAATGCTTTGCGATTAAATTACTTTTTTCTCACATGACTAATGTACCAGGATTATTCGCACAGAGCAATTTATTCCGTATGACATCTCTCTTTAGACTATCCATATTTCATGGATTATGTAATTTACTAACTTGTTATTGATGCAGTAGGATAATTGACAAGTGAGGACTTTCACCTCGTAGACCAGGTGTGTCGGTGAAGGTAACGAAAATTCTAAATTCGCATATTAGCACTAATCCTATTATAACACATAGCTATTGTACAAAAATACCGCAGACGCAAACTGAACAAACGTTTAGCAGTCTAACCATTATGGAGTGTACTTATATTGCGTGATAGTGGCAAGGTAAAGGAAATACAAGCGAGGATTTGAATTTACCTTCATGCACACAATTATATATTTATATTGAGGCCTGATTATCATATAAATTGAAGTCGGAGACATTCTTTGGTCGGTAAAGTCATCACGCCTTTACCCACTTATCCACTTTCATTTATGAGATTACCTTTAAATATGTAGCTAAGATGTCTGAGCAAGTAATTAGGGAACAGGTTATGCAGTGTGATCACATACGTTTTCTTTTTTTTTTAATTCTGAAGAGTATCCGTTTCGAATATCGGACTGGGTATCCACTATGATCTTGTTAGATATCCTCGGTGATTTTAAGAAAACATCGAGGCTTTATTTTGGATCAATCATAATAAATTTCCAAAACACTCTTTACTTTATTACGCAAAGACCTAATCATGGACTCATCCAATTTCACATGTATGATCTTCAACGTAATGCCGAGTCCTTAAAGTAACCATAAGAAAATAAGTCTATAAATGATAATAATACAAATTAAATTCTCTTCAATATATTCCTAGGGGTAAAGGGCAGCCGGCGCTTAAGGCTGACAACCTCACCGCCATCTGTGAGCTGAATGTCTAGAAAATGTGGGAGCCTCAACGTCTCACAACCTTATGGGCCTTCACGGCCTGTACAGGAATAGCTTTACTTTTACTTTATTTATTTACGTCATCATTCAGCAGCCTAAAGGCCGATGATGATGATGAAATGTTGGGAGTTCGTGCGTAATTTCTGCTAGAACGATTTTTGTGTAAAGTTTGTTTCCTTGCTTTACGAGTAGAGTAGAGAGTGAGTGTTTCTGAAGAGCGTTTGGTTCTTAGAAGGTGAAACTACTGAGCGAATGAAGAAAACTGCACAGTGAAGATCCTTATAAAATATTCTTAGAGTGATCATAACTAGGACGATGAGATAGGTGGGGGCATGTACCATAACGCATGGAAGAAATGAGCAATGCACGCAGAGATCTAGTTAGAATTCCTGAAAAGGGAAGAGGTTATTTACAGGCGATAAATGTCAGGCAGAACAGCATTAGCCCGGATCTCAAAGTGGTAAGGTATGGGAGTCTAGACTGGATTCATCTTACTTAAGATGGGATCAGAGGCAGGCTCTTGTGAAAATTTTCGCCTGAGTTGCTTAATGACGATGTATTTTAATTAATTCCTTATAGTAACTAAACTAAACTCCATGGCTTGAGTCTTCAAGCGAACCATACCGACCGCCTCTGTGGCCTAGTGGTCAGAGTTCATGGCTACAGATTCAGAGGACCCGGGTTCCATTCTGGGCGCTACCAGATTTTCTGAGAAGTAGTGGGTCTGAAACCGGGCCCACTCAGCCTCGTGAGAATAATTAAGGAGCTATTTCAATGAAATAGCAGCTCTGATCTAGAAAACCGAAATTAACGGCCGTGGGGATTCGTTGCGATGACCACGCGATACCCTCTATCCGCTAAAGTTGGCACTAACTTCGCCGACAAGCTGCGGTCGCTCGGTCGGTATAGTTCACTATAGTAGCAGCTTCTTTAAATAAACACTAACAACTCCTTCAATATCGTTACTATACAACTTCAAATGGCAGGATGCTTGGAAAGAGTTTGGAAACAGAGCGTCATGACTTAATGGAGATACTACCGCAACATTTAGGTGAGCGGGCTGAGGAAATCCACAAGAAACAGCACTCACAATAGCCGATGTCCCTGCTTAGATGAAAATTTTCCGAATATGATTCTAGACCACTATTTATTCTGACTCTTATGAGTCACCTCTAAATAGTGCCGAGGTCAAGAAAATGTGGATCTATAGATTCACTCTCACATACGCCTTCATGACATAGTGCTTAATTAGTTAACTACAAGGACAACACTACCTACCTCGTGAACAGTAATATTTCGGTTCCATAAAAGCGCAATATTTTTAAGAAGCCGAGAGATTACTGACTTGACAAAGAAGACTCCGATCGAATGAGTTAGTTATAGAGTTCCAGCAACGGTGCCTGTAATTTTGTAATTCGCTTAGTCGGGGGTGGAGCCCAACTGGGTCCACTGGGCACGGCGGCCACTGATTGTAGCCTGCCCCGGGTGATTATGATGACGGAGAATTTGGTGGAATGAAGATTTGCAAAGGAAACCGAAGTACTCGGAGAAAACCCGCCCCAGTGCCACTTTGTCCACCACAAATCCCACTTGACCAGGGAGATCGAACACGGGCCGCCGCGGGGGGAAGCCAGCGACTAACCGCTTGAGCTATGGCGCGGCCCACGGTACCTGTACCTACCTGCAGTGGTGGGACTTGAGAATCTTAATGATCTTGAGAGTTCTAGTGGCAAGAGCTTAGCTACCAGTAGGGATTTCCAAGCTTGCAGATCAGTTCAGAAGGATGTCGGAGAGATGAGGAGGTATCGACACACAGAAGTTTTACGTTTCGTCGAGAAGGAAAACCCTTTCGATAGAGTAATGCTGGAAGATGTATTAAACATACAGGAGAAGAAAAATGTGAGAAGAAACGTCATCAAGATTATGAAATAAATTTACGCTGAAAACGAAATACTAATTAAAACTGAAAGCAGAACATCTAGACAAATACAGGCGGTCCGAGCTGTACGAGTCTTCATTAGTCGTGTATCTGCAATCCAAGGAAAAGAAACTGAAGGAAACTCAAACAAGTAGTCCCAAACTTCAATGATTTTGTTTGCGGATCTTGCTAAAACCGCTGGTTTTACTTAAGTGAAAGATGATGATGTAGATTTACATGATTCTCACACTCAGTAATTAAATGAGGAGGAACCAGCAGAACTAGATCTACTGACGTTGGAAGAAACTAAACTTGATGATCATGAAGATGGTGACAAAGGAGAAATTAACAAAGAGAGGGGATCAGCATTTAATGACCTACGAGTAATTTTTTAGATAACTAACACAATCGTTGATTCTATTAAGGAAAATGATAATTTTTATGACAGAGCAGCAAAGTTTGAATGAGAAGAAAGGACACGCTTCTACTTTACATGCAACATTGGAGGGAGGAAAGAGCCCTTGATTCCTTCTCTAAAAAGCCAGCAAAGGACATAGAAGTTGCGGTAAAGGATCCTAATGACCTCCACCAAGGACCCTGTGGTGTCTATGACACCCGTTAAGGAGAAAGATGAGATAGAAGTGGATAATCTACTTGGTTTTTCTGCCTTAGCTTCATTTTCGGACTAAATCTAAACTAGAAACCACCCATCATCAACTGAAGCTAGCCAAACTCCTTTACGTTTGAAGGTAGGGAAAAATTATGTTGGATTAAATTTTATCAAGATGAGTTATATGCCTTTTCCTTTTACGTATGTTTCTCCATAGATGTGAGTCTCAATTTCAGTGTCATAAACATATTTAATATTTACTTTTTTTGTAGTTCTTACGTATATAGAATATTTAACATATGTTTTCCATTGGTAGGCTGATATTTACTGATGACAGTGGCCGCGCGGTCAAAGGCATGAAAGCTCTTCGCCCGCTCGAACACTGGGATCGTGGGTTCGAATTCCACTCGAGGCATGGATGTCTGTGTTTAGGTTTATTCTGTGTTTGTGTTGTCCTATGTGTAGGTATCGACCTTACGAAGGGCTGATCCCCCGTCAAAGGAGTCCTACTGAATGTGTATAGATTAAGAAACTGAAAAAGCGGACAAGGTGCCCAGGAACTATAGAGTCATAGATAGATGTCTGTCTTTTCCCCCGTCACGATCCCAATTTAAGCTTAATTACATAAATTCTTATGAAATTTTGTCATCACTACAAGTGGATTCACTATCAGTGGTCATTTCTTGGTCCTCGTTATCAACTTATAACGAGAACATACGACATGGAGGGCTCCATAAGGCCAGTCAGCTTGAACCTTCTTATGTAAATCATCAGCGAAATGTATGACAAGTAAAACGCAGTACTAAAATGTGAAATAAAGAAGAGAAAGTAGTAAGTTACAAAGGTGAAACAGTACTTCTAACATAGACTAAGGTGATTTGCTGATAATGTTGTATATGTTTAAGCTAACTACATCAAAATAAAGCATAATCATTTTTGTAAATAAAATTGCTAACAGCATCCAAAAGGGCCTACAAGATACAAACTGGAATTAGAAGGAAGAAAACTGAGTAGGCAATGAAATTTATATATTTAGGAGTATAAATTCAAGTAGCAATGGATCAGTCGAATAAATTAAAATTCAAGGAGACAATGCCAGCAGGATATCCGGATATTTGAATAGCTCAATATGAAATAAAAAGACCCTGAGGAAAGGAACACAAAAACAAGGATATGTACATCATCAATATGGCCCGTAGCGGAACACAAAAACAAGCGAATCAATAAAATTAAAGAGATGAAAATATTACGAAAAATCATGCAGAAATCGTTAAGGGATAAAGTTAAAAAATTCTACGAGGAGGTTGTAAAATTTGACCTCAAAACAAATGGTTTAATAACAGAGGAACAGAATGAACACACTGGTCGAATACGGAGTGGCAAACAATTGACAAAAATCGAGAGACTGCATATCAAAATGTAAAAACAAATTTGGACGAGAAAAAATGGGGTGGAAGGATACTGTTAAGCAGGAAGACTGAATGGGCGCAACAAAGTTCATCACAGAAAAGAATAAAAATAAGACTTTGTGAAATTTATCAGATATACGAATCAAAATTTGAAGCTGTGACCACAATTGCTGAACACACATTTCATATCACACGACATACTCCTGTGTCAAATTACGAATGCCTGTCTAAACTTGGTCATCAATAATGGCTCAGAGGCTGACAGCTAATCTGGATGTCGCGTGAACGCCGTGGTTCCATTTACTTTGTATACAACCAGAAATTCTGGGAAAGGTATCATTTATGCCTGCCTTGTAATTCTTGCAGAACCTAGCAACGTTTATAAATTAATAATAATGCAATCGTGTAATCTCTTTCTGTGGGTAAATTGAAGGTATATCCTATCCATATCTGACCTATACAGAACGCACAAGAAACAAACTTCCATTAACTTACAGAAAACCTGTCCCAGCTTTAAGTACAGACATCTAAAAAAAAGTTTTTTGTGTATTTCTACACCTCTCAATGACCTTCGTGTTAATTCATCGCAAACACACGCCCCTTCTCGAAATGAGTCAATGAGGTGTTGAAAATATACTACATACATGTATAAATTATATTCCTGACAAATCTTATTATCAATAACTAACTTCATGGAGTTGAACCCTTCTGAGGAGTCGCCAATTTTGTAGCTACTAGAAAACTTCCCAATATTTTATGGAACCCGAAGGTTCATTACCGTGTTCACAAGAGCCCTCCACTGGTCCCCTTCCTGAGCCAGATCATATCAGCAATAGAGATGGTAAATTGGACACAGCCATAAATGTATTTCTAATTCTATTAGACTACATTTCTTATTTTGAAAAAGTAGAAGTAGGCGTATAGGCAACAACACTTTGTCTGTGTCTGCGTACGTATCCCCCCTCAACAACTTTAGAATGCCTGCACCGAACTCCATGAAACTTGGTACTTATGACATGCCACCCGAAACCATATCAACGGCATATGTTATAGATTCTTCCAAAAAATGATACCAACATTGCAGTGCCTGAAATTGTTGAGGTGATATTCTTATTATTACTTAAATGCCTTGTATCTAATACTCAAATTGTAGTGAAAGGAAAGTAGTTCATTAGTTTGTCCCAGAACTTATTTGTTAAATATATATAATAAAGAAAATTATCAAATATAAGAAAATAATGTTATCTATGTCTTTTCGTAGGTGCACAGTTTGTGTACGATGAACCGTTTCTGAGAAATCACATGTAGTTATATATGAACTTTAAGTAAATTACCGGATGTAGCTGACCGAACTTGAAAACGGAAGCACAGCAAGATGAAAAATTCACTTGACTATAAACGGAACTTAAAAAAAATACGATTCCTTTTTTATAAGACTCTGCAGCTCTTCTTAGAGAATCGTTCATTTAGATGGATCTGTTTCTATAGAGTCACACAATGTTTCGCTCAGATACGTCACAAATACAAATGGAAGAGCTGTTTAAGCCTGTGGCCAAACAAAACGATTCGACACAGAATTACTGGGTTTTTGGACGTTGTCCGTCTCTGACATTCTAAAAAGCACAAGAAGAAGAACAGAGATTCGGAAAAACAACCTATTTCATTATCCATGTGAGGTTTGGGAGACATCTACACTGCTGGGTCTGTTAGAAGAGCTAACCTCAGTCACTGCCCTTGAGGTTAGGTCTCTGTAACAGATCCAGCAGTGTAGATGCCTCCCAAACCTCACGTGAGTGCGGATACAGTCAGTTTCTGAAATATATATATTTTTTTAACACCGGAAGATGGACGAAGTCCAAAGCCCAGTAATTCTGAGTGCTATATTTCATCGTCAGAAGCATAAACCGAATCGAGTCGAGCTTAATAGAAACAAATGTGACCGACTAGAATGTTCGTAGTGAAAATCGTTTATTTTGGGGTAGAATTCTTGTGTATCTTCTTGACAATGCATGGACTGAGTCGACTAGGCTGGTGATTGCCATAAGATGCAGAAAACCTTCTAATGAAACCTCTGATGGCACGATTAAATATGTGGCTATACCAGTAGCATAACGACATAAGCTTTTCAGACGCCGTTCACTTTTGCACTAATTACTAACGAGTACATACATAAACGGTAATATTCTCTCAGACAACTGGTCAATTCGATATGTTGTAATCTTATAATCTTAAGTCTCCACGGATGAGATAATGACTGGTGCAATATATTTATGACTTCAATTATTTTAGATTTTTATTAATTTAAGGAAACCTCCAATGGAGCCTAGTCGACATAGCGACTAGATACGGGATGGGGTCTGAGCTCGAGTGCCGGAGGGGTTAAGAACTTTCTTTTCCTCACGTCGTCCAGACCGGCTTTAGAACCCACCAAAACTCCTAACAAATGGGTACCGGGGGCTCTTCCTCAGGGGTAAAGCGGCCGGGGTGTGAAGTTGAACATTCATCTCCAAAAACTGACGATGTCAAAAAATGTGGATCTATATATCGATTCCCCCATATGCCTTCATGGCGTAGTGCTTAATTAGTTAAGCACAGGGACAACTTTACCTTTTTTTTAAGGAATCCTTCAATATGGAACATATAATTCGCCTGGGCAACATCCAGTGTGGATGACGCCCACAAGATTTTAGCGAAATGAGTTAAACAACATGGATGATAATACGTGAGTATGAACAAAAATAATATTCTCTTACGGTGTTCACCTCATTAATGTCGTTAAAAATATCGCGTACTGTAAGCACAGCAAATATGAGACACACAAATTCATAACATCATACATTTCTATGAGGTCAGACAATTTTCGTCCTAATTTTCTCCGCCGTTTCATCTCATTTTCATTGTTATTTTTATTTCCTTGACTAGCAACTGCAAATTAATGTGCAGCTTGGATTCCGAGGAACGACCTCTAAGCTTGTAGGAACAATGTTTAATATTCATGAATGCGAAGAAACTTGCAAACATTGTTCGGTCTCGTGAATAAATGGACTCTTTGTTCAATTTGTCACTTTTTAAATTGCAGAGTTGCTTTGAATTAAAGTTGTTAATCTCCTTTCATACCGATTACAGTGGCCGCGCGGTCTAGGGCATGAACTGTCTTCGCTCGCTCGTATGCCGAGATCGTGGGTTCGGATCCCATTCAAAGCATGGATGTCTGTGTGTGCGTTTATTCTGTTTGTGATTACCTGTGTGTGGTAGCGGCCTTGAGACGGGCTGATCACTCGTCCAAGGAGACCTATCATCTGTGTAAAAAGGAATACGAAACTGAAGAAAAGACCAGGGCCCAAGAAAGGGCTCTAGAGCCACTGATGAGTGAATGAATGGGATTGATGGATAGATGAATGAATGAATGGAAGAATGAATGTTCTTTCATGCCGATCACATAGGCCGCGCAATCCGAGGCGCTTAGTATCTTCAAGCGGTCGAGTACTGAGATCTATTCCCATTCGGGCCAAGTCTATATTTCAGCTTTTCTCCTGGTATTATTGTGAGTAGATACAGAGGCCTTATGATAGTCCGATCACTGAAGTAAATTCCGTACGATGTTCATACGGTTCATATTACGGGAGTTAGTTCTGAATTAGATCAGATCTGAGAGCCTAAGAAATGAAGATCAGATCTGAGAGCCTAAGAAATGAAGATCAGATCTGAGAGCCTAAGAAATGAAATAACATTTCCTTTGATTTAGAAGGAAAGACAGGTTTATGACGCATCATGCCGGTCTGTGTGTGCCCGTCATTTCATAGGCCCCCTTAAAATTTTTGAACGATTTAACAGATAATGGCAAAGCTTGGTATTAATATCATCCACCCTACAGACCACCCCTTCATTCTATCCTTTATATTCTATCACAAATTCGACAAGAATGACACTGTGCGAATTTTGGGAGTGGGAGCCTCGATATATGGTTTTCAGATATTTTGCTACATTGTCTGTGTTAAATATCTTTGATGGTAGTTATCATAATTGGGCGACCTTGTAGAAGGAAATTCCTGCTTGTTCGTGGAGACCTCTATTTCGGTTCTGTTTCTATTTCTATTCTGGAAATAGACTTAAGAAACATTCTGATAATGACATAACTATCTACCTTATGATGATGACGCAAACTGGGAGATTTCAGTAAAGCTTAAAAAAACAACGAACTTCTTCTGTTTCTTTTAAGACGTAAAACAAGAAGATGGCAGCCGCGCGAATTCCATATCTATCATTCAATTTTCTGTAGATAAAAAATCAACCATTATGACTATGTGGAACTAGACTTTTAAATACATTACTGTAGTATTATCTACGTTATGGGCATGAAATCCATTTTATAATTCATCACTTAACATACACGGTGGTAAATTTATTCCAATAAATTTAGTACCGGAAATCTGTAAGAGCTAAAATGTTGTTATATTTCTCGATAACATGACCATTTATATTAAAATAACTTAAAAGAAGTTGGGACCTTTTGTTCTTCCCGAAAACTCTTTTTATACTTGTTACTAAATATTATTAACATTGCATTTATATACTCGATGGCCTACATGTCCGTGTGTCTGTAATATATCCGATCATTACATTTGGTCTTTCAAGTTATGAAACCTTGTACTTTGATGGATGGTAACCAAGGGGTCAGAGAAACCTGCCATTTGCTTCTTCAGGGCAGAAGAGACATTAAACTGCTATCTAGAATATTCATCTCCGTAATTAAACAGAGGGTGGAAAGAGCGTGAATAAACAGGCAGAACAGCGGACGTGCGAAAAACACAAAAATTTCTCTAAATCGTTGTCCAGAAGCAGAAACTACTAAATGTAAAAAAAGAAGATATCCTTGTGTCTAGCTGAGCACTACAATAAGAAGATATATGGATGAGTGGATTTATATATCCACGTTTTCTTGGCCTCGGCATTAGCTGTTATGTGAGTGGTCAGGTGCATGTACCAGCGGCTTTATCCACAGAGAAAGGGTCCCCGGTACCCATTGGATAGGAGGCTGAGTGGGACCCACAGCCGGCCTGGATGACGTGAAGAAGAGAAAATTCTTTGCCCTACCGCGACTCCAAATCCGACCCCTCGGAAGAAGAAACTCCTAAATAAGGTAAAGTGGGTGCAAACAGAATTATTGGAAAGAAAGGGCGTAGAAACCTCGACTGCACTCTTTATCGCTGATAACTCTCTGCCACGCCTTCCCGGCGATCCATAACTGAAAAGTGCGCCAAGAAGCACTGCATTAGTGTTAGCGAGGAGGTCGTGACGTGTGTAGAATGCAAACTCAAACAGAGGCTTATAAACTCCAGGCAGAAAGATTCAAATGCATCTCTTCAGGATTCCTAATATTGAGCTCGATTGCTCAGACGGTAAAACTTCTCATTGGTGGTGGGAAGTTCCCGGCTCGATTCCCGGCGGGACACCGACTCTCTTGATTGAAGATTTTCAAGGTTGTCCCCATTCTCTACCGGTAAATGCAGGAATACCTTGAAACTAGGCCACAATCTCTGCATTCAATGTCCTTTACAATTAATTGTTCGCTATTAACTGAGCACTCTATGCTATGTTTCAGTTATTGACACCATCGTTAAATAAATAATGGTAAATTGAAGTTGCCCATCACAGTAGTCGAGCGGGCAGAGGTAGGCCGCACACCGACATGCGTCAAGTCATGTAAGAACCAAGACACGATGTCTGAGACATGACGCAAAAAAGAAGCACAGCCGAAACGAATGAGATTATGAAAACCGCTGCACACCGGTCTGCGTCATGATGCTGACGTCAGGTTCATGCTGACGAATCACGAATGAAGCAAGACTGCGTATTTTATCTCATGTCTTGACGCAGTTGGTGTGCGGCCCCCTTAAGGCATGCACTGACTTCGGTCGCTCGGAAGCCGGGATCGTGGGGTTCGGATCCCACTCAGGGCATGGCTATTTGATGTTTGTGTGTGTGTCTGTGTGCGTGCGCGCATTTTTCTGTGTTTCTGTACAGGCAGAGGCCTTGCAACGAGCTAATCACACGCCCAAGGAGTCCTACCGAATGCCTAAGATCTAGTAAACTGAAGTGAAACGGAGAGTTTCATGGAGGTAAGCCAAGGCCCAAATTGGGACTATAGCGCCAAAGGAAGAAAAAGGTAACGTTGTCCTTGTGCTTAACTAATTAAGCACTATGCCATAACGGCTTATCGGGGAGTGGATGTATACACCCATGTTTTCTTGACCTCGGCACTCGTTGGAGGTGAATGGTCAGCTTCACGCCCCCGCGCCTTACCACGGGAGAAAGAACCCCCGGCATTCATTGGCTGGGTGGGCCCCAGAGCCGGTCGGGACGTAGTGGAGAAGAGAAAACTCTTGACCCAACCGGGACTCGAACTCCGACCCTGGATCATCCAGCCCTTAGCAAATCGCTATACTGACCACTCTATTCCGGTCCCCAAATATTTTTTTTTCTGTGGCGCTATAGCCCCAATTTGGGCCTAGGCCTACCTCCATGAAACTCTCCCTTTCACTTCGGTTTACTAGATCTTACACATTCGGTAGGACTGCTTGGGCGAGAGATTAGCTCGTCGCAAGGCTTCTACCTGTAGACAAACACAGAAAAACGCACACAAATATCCATGCCCCGAGTGGGATTCGAACACACGGTCCCGGCTTCCAAGCGAGCGAAGACAGTGCATGCCTTAGACCGCTCGGCTACCGTGACCGGCCCCAAATAAATACCCACAGTAATTTTTATTTTGTTCTTAACGAGACTTGCCTCAAGCCTGATCAGATTTTATAGCCACCAAAAATAATGAGGATGGGCAGAGCAAGGAGCACGAGATGAACAAATATGTAACACCCAAAGCTGTAAGAAATTCACTGAATAACCCATTCGAAATATCTGACGGGAGGGGATTTAGTGAGACATCTTAGTCCTAGACACCATTACATTACTATAAAGAATATTTTATATTGTATGAGAGTGTAGATTGGATTCAACTGACTTCATTATATTAGATTATATCCATTTGCAAAAATGTTTTGTTGTTGCAATAGCAGAATTGTGCCTGTATTTTGCTGGTCATACTTAGAGACATATAAACTTGCCTTAGCTTCTTGGCTTCCAAATTCTCTAATATGTATAACAAATTATTCAAAAGAATTATAAAATCCGGTATTTATACGTCCCATCAAAATAACTGCCATCTGAAATATGAAATAATAGGATATAAAGAACTGTTCAACATTATTGTTTTTCGCATACTGTTTCTGCAACGAGAACACTTATTTAATTTTGCAGTTACAGTTCGTTCTTACCATAAACCTGACATCAGAACTTGCCAGCGTAACTACTGATTCACTGAAGCATCTTTTATTATCTGATCAGTCTGTAGACTCGCAACATACACTTAAAACGAGTTATTACATAATTTTCGCTGATCAAGACGTTAAGATGTCTAATACAACCCTCTGTTATCTTCAACTCATACCTTAATACGTCTTAATAATGGAAGGGCCGCGCCATATCTCAAGCGGTTAGTCGCTGGCTTCACACAGCGGCGGCCCGGGTTCGATCCCAGGTCTGGTCAAGTGGGATTTGTGGTGGACAAAGTGGCGCTGGGACAGGTTTTCTCCGAGTACTTCAGTTTCCCCTGCCAATCTTCATTCCACCAATTGCTCCACAATCACCCTCACCTATCATCTGGGGCTGGTACAATAGGCCAGAAGTGGCCGCAGTACAAGGAACTTAGTCCCACCCCACTAGCAATAAAACATAATGGAAGAAATCTGAGACGACTAACGTTCCTGAAACGATTTTAAATAACCGAGTAACAAATTACCTTTCTACATAATATTATCGTAACAGTGTTCTGGTTACATGTTGTCCTTATTCTGCCGAAAGGTGGATTTAGCAACAATAGTCTCTCTAGCGCCAACTGACGTCTTCAGGTAAAATGCTTATTTAGAAGTGATGTTAGAGACCCGCATTTGAAATATTTCCATTATTGGATATTTTTATTGGATTGTGAAAACATGAAGCGATGCCACTCCTGTTTCATAAAGGAAATGTAAAAATATAATCATATGAGAGCCAGATGATGATGGCATGTAAATTTCTAATTGTTGCTATCAAAATATGATACGGTGTTTTGTTTAATAAGGGTGTTATTTATCATTGGCTACAATAACTTGGCACTTATGATGCAAGGTTTATTAAATAGTGCCTGTTATTCCCAGGTTATAACCATAAATATGAACCACATACAAAAGCCAAATTTAATGTACGTGTATGTATATCTACATTTCATGTTAACGAACTTGCATGGTATTTAAACCTGCACTCATAACCTGGAATATGTATCGCAATAAAGTGAGATATTTTACGAGTTACAAAATATCAGAAACTATAAATGTTCGCACAAATACTGAATGCAGGAGACAATATGTATTCATGAGACGATGAAATACTTAAATATATAGTCCCTTATAATCATAATTATCATTATGATTACTTCCGTACTTCATGAAGACGCAACAAATACGTAGAAATGCACTTGTCCGTGGTAGGTATTTAAAATATGAATTATTCATGTAATTGCTTATAAATAGCTACAACAGGAATCTCTGAAAAGTAACATCAATCACACAAGATATAATTATAAGTGGACTAGAGATTTAGATACGCGAATTATTTAAGATAAATAAGAGACTGTCCAAAATTATACATATATAAATACATTTTTGTAACGATCAATAACACTTAAAACTAAGATCAAATACCCTTTCCACACTCCTTTCCATAAGATATATATATATATATATATATAAACTAAGTTATATCATGGGCCGCGCCACAGCTCAAGCGGTTAGTCACTGGCTTCCCACCGAGGCGGCCCTGGTTCGATCCCGGGTCTGGTCAAGTGGGATTTGTGGTGGACAAAGTGACGCTGGGGTAGGTTTTCTCCGAGTACTTCGGTTTCCCCTGCCAATCTTCATTCCACCAATTACTCCACAATCACCCTCACCTATCATCTGGGGCTGGTACAACAGGCCAGAAGTGGCCGCAGTATGGGATGGGACTTAGTCCCATCCCACTTGTAATAAAAAAAATATATCACTGTCATTGTTGTAAATTTTATATAGTTGCATTAATTACGTCTAGAAATATGTGTGCAAAGTCTTCTGGCTCACAATTAATACAGACGTAATAAATATTGAGTTTACCAGTTGGGTAATCAGACTAGCAGAAAGTACAGGACATTGAACTCAAATGGAAACAAACAACTCTACGTTACAGTTTGTGCCGTATTCTCATTAATACTGCATAACCTTCTTCTCGAAACAAAACTGAGTGCACTAGTTTAGTCCTACTATTTAAAACAATGTGAAGATACTACACAACTATGCTTTAGTCTTTAATTGTGTCTGTTATGAAACTTTTAATTACAAACTACAACACCTGTCATATTTACATTTTACGTTGGATTGTTCTTGAACGTGCAGTTCTTCTATGAAACCTGGGGCGATTTTTGAAGAGCTTTTATTGAGTATGTGTTGAAAGTTGTGTTTGTCGGGGGGGTGTGCGGTGAAAGCAAATAAACAAGGCCACACGACACTACACGACACGACTTCGGAAGGCTTTCGTGATTCTTATTGCATCTTTGGTAATATGAATTGATTTTTATACAGCCAGCTCGAACACTGCCACTAGCTCACGGTCGCAGCTTACAAAAGTTCAGGGGAAACAAAATACGACTATGAGACGCACTCTACATTTAATTACTACTGAAACCTGAAACTCTAAATCACATTTAACTGTTATTGGATTTTCGTCCTTTTAAACTGAAGTTTACACTACACTAACAGATGTCTGTTTATTCTGACATAACCTATATCTTTCTAAGTAACAGAAAAAAATTATACTGTAATTAATCACTTAGGATATTTATTCTCTGTAATGATTTAACCCGTATATTTCGAAAGCACGTATTTGTGTATGGTATATACGGAACGTTTTTTTATTTTTAATTAGGACTCAATTTATCACTGCTCACGTGCTAGTTTGTAAAAGAGAATTAATAGTCAAACTCGAATACGTACGAATTTCCGAACCACGGGAATATATTTGTTCCTTTACGTCTTCCAAATTTCAAAACATATCGGTCCTTAACTGAATAGAAAACACTTTATTTGTCACGAGAGTATTTTCTGTTGTGGTGCGATCCGTACAAAAGTGTTTACCCACGGTATGAAGACACATACACAGAAAATAAGCACTTGTAACACTTATAAACACTTGCGACGAGACAGCGCGAAACACGAAAAGGAAGAAGCGGTTAGGTTACGTATGGCACAAGTGAAGCTCCAAGAGGAGGTCCGGGGTTTGTGGCCGGATTAGGGCAGGACCGGTACGGTCGACCATGAAGCGGGACTAGCAGGGGGAGGGGAAGAGGAGTCTTCTCTGCGCCGGCCTGCGGCCCCACATTGCAAAGAGCCTTCCGACGCCGGGCCAACAAACT
The DNA here is from genome assembly GCF_002891405.2 of Cryptotermes secundus. Classification (NCBI taxonomy): domain Eukaryota; kingdom Metazoa; phylum Arthropoda; class Insecta; order Blattodea; family Kalotermitidae; genus Cryptotermes; species Cryptotermes secundus. The sequence continues at coordinate 17,514 of NW_019743156.1, read as the reverse complement.
CCTGCGCAATAGCGCGTACTGTCGTTCCCATGATGCAACTAAAACGGACAGACAGACAAGGTAAAGCGTCTTGATGGTAATCTTCCTAACATTTATTACATACAAGTACACGCTTGCTGACTGTTCCATTCTTTCATTAAATGAACATAGACGATCAAAGGCAAAACATGTCAGTTATACGAGACGTCGGGACTCAGAGCGTGAAGTTGACAGCTGTTGCTGTGAATTATACATTGTTTCTGCTGTCAGGGGCAACGTAAAAGAGTGCAAGAAGAACCTACACTTCATATGCATGTCTAACAGTGGGTCTAGACAGGTTCCCCGCAGGTTCTCATGGCTCTCCTCTTATTTACCTCTCCATTACAACCAGCGTTTATCCATTAATAAAGAAAATACAGAGGTAGACTGAAGGATACTATTAAAAACAACCTTATATGTTTATGTTGGAGGGTATAGACAATTCATCTGACACATTATAGGAATAAGTCGCGGGGCTGTTGTGTACACGGTAAGAAATCTTCTTGTTCCATAAAAAGCGGGGAGTTTCTTAAGTAACTGAGCAACTACCAGCTCCTTGAGAAGGAGTTCCTTATAATATATGTCTAATGTCTGAAAATACGAGGGTAAGTCAATAAGTAAGTTACAAAAGGATATAGAACTTAAATAAGAGTACTGATTTGAAAAATGCTTTTATTTATCAACATAATCTCCCTGTACATTGAGGCACTTGTCCCATCGTTTCACAAGCCCCTGAAAACCAGCAGCATAAAATTCTTTGGGCTGCTGTCGGAACCAGGCGGTGACTTCCCTACAGAATGGTAACTATAGACACTATAGCTGCTGCTATTGGTTGTTCACACAGCGTGGCCTACCTCATAATGCATGACAGGTTAGGTTTTCACAAAGTCTGTGCGCGATGGGTGCCTCGCATGCTGACCCCATAACAAAAATGCAAAGAATGGGTCTGGTATTACACCATCTCAATCGCTACCATGATGAAGGACACGATATGCTAGCCCGAATTGTCACAGGTGATGAGTCTTGGATTGACCATTACCAGCCCCAGACAAAGCGTGTGTCAATGCAGTGGAAACATCCTGCGTCGCCTGCCAAAAAAAAAAAAGTTTAAGGTGACACCATCCTTCAGGAAAGTGATGCTCACAGTCTTCTGGGATCACGAAGGCATACTGCTCACCGCATTCCAGCCTCAAGGACAAACCGTAAATGCCGACTCCTACTGTAACATCCTCAGGAAACTTCGTAAGGCCATTCAACGGAAGCATGCAACCCGTCATGCATTGTGAGGTAGGCCATGCCGTGTGAACTCGCCTGGTTCCGAGAGCAGCCCAAAGAATGTTATGCTCCTGGTTTTCAGGGGCTTCTGAAACGATGAGACAAGTGCCTCAATGTACAGGGAGATTATGTTGAGAAAAAAAGGCATTTTTCAAATCAGTACTCTTATTTGTTTGTTCTATATCCATTTGTATCTTACTTATTGACTTACATACGTATTATACACATATCACTAAGTTTCAAGAAAATTTTCCATTGTTAAACTAACAATTAAGGCTTTAGTGCAGTCCCAGTTTATATAGAATAAATTTTATGTGTTGGGTATCTCCAAAGTGGTATTTCAAGTATGAGTCATCACTCATGGAGCTGAGCCCTTCTTGAGAAGCTGCCAATTGTGCAACTATTCAAGAACTTCCCAGGATTTTATGGAACCTGAAGGTTTATTACCGTGTCCACAAGAGCCATCCACCGGTCCCAATCCTGAGCCAGTTCAATCCAATCTATACCATCCCACCTTATCTCTCTAAGATCAATTTTAATATTGTCCACCCAACTACGTTTTGGTTTTCCCAGTCATTTTCCTTCTAGCTTTACGACCAATATCCTATACGCATTCCTTTCTCCCCATTCGTGCTACATACCCTGCCCAGCTGATCTTCCTTGACTTGATCATTCTAATTATGCTTGGGGAAGAGTACAAGTTATGAAGCTACCAATTATGCAGTTTTTTTCAAATACGAATTTCGTATTTAGATTTTTGTATGGATGTATTAATTACTTCTAAAGCAGAAATTCTTGAATGAATATTACTTGATTTTCTGTCCCTTCCAGAGAAGTCTAATCTATGCTAATGTAGTCTGTATTCCAAAAACTTCCTTATTTCACAAGTTTTTAGTCTTGAAATTCTAATTATACTTTTTTCTTTGTAACTTAATTTTAACTTGTGATGAAACCTATAATTATATCCCTTTTTCCCTTTATGTCTTCTCCAGTTTCGTTCATTAACATATTAAACAAAGTGATAAGGCCAAAAATACAATAAATAACTCATTAGTCCCTAAGATGGAAACTCAAAATATAATTATTAGGAAAGTAATGAGTTTTACAGAAATTTGAGTTCAATAACGCGAATAACAGAAAACTGAGCCCAACAAACAAAAATAAAACAAGATGAAATTGAGGCAACCAAATTATCTGAATGTTTAAGTGACACACTTTATGAAATAAAAAAAGTACATGGAGACCCGAGAATGTTCTCAGGTCCACTCTGGCCTAAGCTACTGGAACAAAAGAATATAGCACAGAAACAAAGCGACAATAAGTAAAATTGGGAATAAACATGTGAGAAGCCGTGACGTCAGGAGCATATGGGGTACGGTGTCCAAGAAACAGGAGAATCAGTGAAGAAAGGAAAGGCAAGAAGAATCTAGCAGATTGAGCAAACAGGCGACAGAGCTTCTAAAGGGGAACGAATCTTGGAAGAGCACATAAGTGTTGGCGGGTTCCAACTCTGATGAAAAGAGCATAGGAGAAAACATTTTACTTAATACACATTTCGTCGGCGTAAATGTGTCAATATAATCTTCAAAATTCGCATCACAGCAATGCCTGTAACTGTTTTCTTAGAGACTGCTTTTTATTTATAATGTGGAAACTACTTAATGATCTCTGTACCAGATTTCACCAGCTCCTTCCAATGCTTCATTAGTAAACACATGAAACTGAAAGATAAAGAAATTTTACGCACGGCCACACATGTTGTTATTTTACAGTCTTCAAAATAGTTACCACAATGAAAGTTACATAACTTACTTTGGATCTATTATCAAATATCATTTCAGAATTCTAAATTAATTGGAGCTAATGTGACTATCGCCGGTCACGGTAGCTGAGCGGTCTAAGGCATGCACTGTCTTCGCTCGCTTGGAAACCGGGATCGTGGGTTCGAATCCCACTCAGAGCATGGATGTTTAGTTTGTGTGTGTGCGTTTTTCTGTGTTTGTGTACAGGTAGAGGCCTTGCGACGAGCTGATCACCCGGCCAAGGAGTCCTACCGAATGTGCAAGATCTAGAAAAACCGAAAGTGAACGGAGAAATTCATGGAGGTAGGCCTAGGCCCACTGGGGCTGTAGTGCCAAGGGAAAAAAATGTGACTATCACTTCACCAGTTTGCGCGTCATCTATATTGTTAATATTCATTGTAGGGAATTGAAATTTTCAACACTGGTGGAGCTTCCAATGCCATATACCATATATTTCGTGAAAATGCGTCAATTTTCTCAAAAAATGATATGCGTAAACAAACACAGACATTTGATTTGTTTCATTCTGGTCTGTCATACTAATGTTATGAAAAAGTTAAATAGTTCAGTTCAGATTTTATTATTTAAATTATTCATGCCCTTACATGTTTCGGTCTTCAGAGACCATCTTCAGAGGGACCTCTTTACATCAGTACAG
>NW_019743156.1:11873-13708 GCF_002891405.2 Cryptotermes secundus | reverse complement strand
TACATATTCTAATGTATTGGAACGCCCGCTGTAGTTGTAAAGACTTTAGATTTTACAGCCAATTGTATATTCATGATATGTATGCAGTGGCCGTCTTGTAGTGCACTCAATTTCACCTTTCACTTCACAACATGTTTCGGCAACATAGTGCCACATCAGGTATCCCAATTACGTCAATCTATTGCATTGTTTGCCCTCACATGTTTTCACAACACCATTTAAAAAGTATTTTAAAAGTGCGTATTTGTCAACTATGATAAATTTACACTCGCTAAAACTTGTTAAAATAATTCATCTTATTTGTCTTAATTAAAACTTGCCATGTGGTTCGTTCACTATGGGGTCGTTTTTCTTATTTTCTGTGTAAACCTCGTCTTGTGATGTGTGTTACCTTCTTAGCTGCGAGTGCAACAGGACGCTAAAATATAACATTATCAATTTATATTATTTATATTGTATTTAGAATATGTATTGTAATAGTGGTTTCTAACAGTATTGATGTAAAGGTGTCCCTCTGAAGACCGAAACATGTAAGGGCATGAATAATTGAAATAAGAAAATCTGGACGGAACTATTTAACTTTTTCAAAATACAGACATACCACAGGAACGCACATAGAGGATGGTAATCTCATAAGCCAACTTTCATTTCCTTCAGAAAGGAAAGTAGGCTAAAAAACGCAACTTTCTTTCGTACCACGCTCGTAATACAGAACACCCAAATATATTATTAAACTGAAGCGTACTCTTACCAATATGTGCGGTATTCGAGTCTGTGAAAATTATTTGCAAGTATTACGGTAAAAGTTTTTCGATGCAACTCGAATTTTCATTATAATTTCTTTAAATTATATTCTTTTATTTCTTAATCTGAAAAGTCCCGGGAGAAAAGCGGGTACTGCTGTTTGTCTGATGCAAAGCTGTCCCTGTCGGCTACTCACAGGTCCACCGATCGATGTCCGAGTGTCTTGTTAACCGAGTGCATAATGCATCAGCTCCTGAAGATACATCGGCGAAACACAAGGACAATATTTGCTTTTAAGGCAAAATTTCAGTTGCGAGTAACCGATACTGTCGATCAGCAAACAGCATTACACGAAGTTTGTTAAGCAAATAACAAGCACAGTAACATATGGGCAACACAGAATGACAAATTTATGTATTGATTATTTGTTTAATTTTATAATCAGGGCAGTGATCGGTAATAATATTTGGGACTTCACCATTATCATTTTGACTGAAGCCCCTCTCATTACACAAAACTTTCACAAAGTATCACTACCTTTAACTAGACTCATCATTTAAAAATTTGTGATTTCGACCATTTGAAGATTCTGCAGCCCTTGCGCCTTTGTGTGACTTTATATGTTTCGACTTGCACTGTGTGTACCTTGTTTTTTCAAGGAGGATGAGGTGGGCAGGGCATGTAGCATGAATTTGGGAGAAGAGGAATGTATGTAGAATATTGGTGGGAAAGCCAGAAGGAAAGACACCAGTGGGAAGACCAAGGCGTAGGTGGTTGGACAATATTGAAATGGATCTTAGAGAGATAGGATGGGATGATATGGATTGGATTGATCTGGCTCAGAATAGGGATCAGTGGAGGGCTCTTGTGAACGCGGTAATGAATATTCGAGTTCCATAAAATGCTGCGAAATTCTTGAGTAGCTGCAGAATTGAAGGCTTCTCAATAAGGGCTCAGCTCCATGAGTAAGTTAGTAAGTACTTTGTTTATTGTATGTACTTTGTGATGTTCCCTTTATGTATAGTCTTTTCTTGTTAAGATCTACTGCCACGGGGTGAACACACAATTGCAGTATAATAATAATAATAATA
>NW_019743156.1:0-11827 GCF_002891405.2 Cryptotermes secundus | reverse complement strand
TGTCTCCGTCTTCAGGAGTGATTGGTCCAGTGATTGAGACTAGCTCTTTCTAAGGGGCCCAACTGAGTAGGTTTATCCTTCCCTATCCACCTGAAGACGGAGACAGATCCAGTCTCCGAAACGTCGTAGTTCTTTGTCTTTTACATACCAGACGATGGGTGAAGTCCAGAATAAGCCAAAAGAAGTAAAGTAACTTAATGATAATGTGACGTTACCGAATAGCTTAAAAAGAGATGTCATCCGTTGCTAGGATGTGGCACAGTGAACACGCTCTTATATCTTCAAACAAGCGAGGAATTTCCGAGGAACGAATAAACAGGCAACAATAGGGAAACCGTTGGAGACGGCGTTTTTTGTGTGCGGTCCGATCCGCGGCTGTATAATGACGACCAGAAAAAAGAGAATTAAATTCATAGTTATGAGACGGTAGGCAACCTGCAATGACGTCAGCACGAGAGCTGGGCATCGTAACCGACAGACGCTTGTTCAAGACAGTAGTTTCAATGTTTGGAGCAGTGATTGTAGGATCGGTAGATCCGCGAGGCTGTTAACAGTTACCTGCACTTTAGAGTTATATGACAGCTATAAACCCAGTTACTAACCCAAACTCCCTTTCCAGTCATTAACACATGACAATATAAAATACAGAAATAAATTGAACACTGACAATTTGTATTCATTCTTTCCGTGATCAATCCTTGAAATATTATTATTTTTGTAAGATTTGAGGCTTTCACGGCGGTGACTGCAGACTGCAGTCTGCTTTTACCGGTTCTTACGGTCTCTTCGCTTGCAGATTTCTTATATTTTTTCGTCTACCCTGAAGATGGAAGCGATACGTTCCTCCGAAACGTCGGTTAACACCACATATACACGGTGCCAAATCCCAGAAGACTGCTTTCTTCATTATTATTTTTCATTATTCTTAGTGGGGTAGAACTAAGTCCCTTGTACTGCAGCCACTTCTGGCCTATTGTACCAGCCTCAGATGATAAGTGAGGGTGATTGTGGAGCAATTTGTGGAATGAAGATTGGCAAGGGAAACCGAAGTACTTGGATAAAACCTGCCCCAGCGCCACTTTGTCCACCACAAAGCCCACTTAACCAGACCTGGGCTCGAACCCGGGCCGTCGCGGTGGGAAAACAGCGACTAAACGCTTGAGCTATGGCGCGGCCTTTGACAGTTATATTTATATCTTCATTCTGGTTCTGAGGTTCTTACGACGGCAAGTATGAAGATTATTGTCTTCTAGAATGTGATTCAATTTAGTCTGGCAAATCTTCACTGATATTTCGGTGCCTGCACAAAGTACATCTCAGCAGGCAGTAATTCTTGTGACTCTAAATTACCATAAACAGAAGTCGGAAGTCTTACAAACATAACTCATCACCACACTTCTGCAACAATGAATGAAAGGAAGAGCTGTAGCAACTACAGGCGCAAGAATAACAAGTTCCCAACAATTCTGAATTTAACAAAGCTTCAGCCGCAACAAAGACTAGAATTTTCAGACTTGAAGCTCATGAATATTTGTGTGTGTGTGTCACAAAATTTATTTAAAAAAGACAAGTCATATGGGACACGCGGTAACGTAGTTGGTTGAAGCACTATGCTACAAGCCGGTGGGTCGCGGGTTCGATTTCCGATGAGGTTATTGGATTTTTCCAATTGAATTAATCTTTCCAACCGTAGTACGGCACAGGGGTCGACTCAGCGTCTAACAGAAATGAGTACCAGGAATCTTCCTGGGGGTTAAGCGCGGCTCGTTCGTAAAGCTGACAACCTCACCGCCATCTGTGAGCTATAAAACGCGGAAGCCTTGACGTCTCACTACCCTAATGGCCTTCACGGCCTGTAACATATATAGCTTTGCCTAAGTTTATTATATTTTATAGACAAATCACATATATTTTATTGTGTAATGAGAGGTTTTAACCAAGTTGAGTGAAGTAGAGGTAACGCTCTAACTATGAAATCGGGAGGTTCAGTTTCTGAATCTCGTTCGGGACATCAGATGTCCTGTATGAGATATTTCGTCGGTTTCCTCGGCCTCTATAAGCAAATGCCGGGATAATACCACGATTAGGATACGACCTATCTTCCAAATCCTTTATCACTCACGGTGTACAGTCCAAATAGACACAGCTTCGTGAATTAAAAGACAAAATAAGAAACTATAGAAAATAGTGCGTGAAGATACATGTGCATGTATTAAATTCATAAGAAGAACTTATTTATAAAAAAGTCAAGGCCTTGTTTGAGCCATTAGCAGCAGGTTCATGACACAGTTCGTCTTCGCTGAGTCTGCTCAAACAGTCCGACGAATTGTGTAGATGACGCTCAAGATTCTGCCTCTTTTCCCTACCGTTTCTTTTCTCTCTATCCTTCTGTAGCCTATGTTAGCAAGCCCAAAGCACTTGTCGCTGCTGAAAGTTGTCGCTTCCAACGTAGTGGCTGGGGTACTCGAAGGGATTACCAGGGTATCACTCCGTAGGGGTAAACCTAACAGCTCTTCGGAGACGTGGAGGTTTATCCATGGGTCCTCTCCGCAGTATTAACGATACGGCAAACACAGTTATACCTTCTGAACATCAGTTACATTACATCATTTCAGAAACTTAAATTAAGTGACGATTGTCTCTCGCATGTCACAGGTTAGCTCGTCCACCATGTTCATATCACTTACTTACTCATGGAGCTGAACCCTTCTTGAGAAAAAGCCAAATCTGTAGCTACTCAAGAATTTCCCAGCATTTTATGGAACCCGAAGGTTCATTACCGTGTTCACAAGATCCCTCCGCTGATCCCTATCCTGAGCCAGATCAATCCAATCCATAAAATTCCTTCCTTTCTCTCTAAGATTCATTTTAATATTGTCCACCTACCTACGCCTTAGTCTTCCCAGTGGTATCTTTCCTTCTGGCTTTCCCACCAATATCCTATATGCATTCCTGTTCTCACCCATTCGTGTTGCATGTCCTGCCCACCTCATCCTCCTTGACTTGATCATTTTAGTTATACTTGGAGAAGAATACAAGTTATGAAGCTCCTCATTATGAAGTTTCCTCCAACCTCATGTCACTTCATCTCTCTTCTATCCAAATTTTCTCCTCAACACCCTGTTCTCAAACACCCTCAGTCTATGGTCCTCCCTTAATGTCAGAGACCAAGTTCACATCCATGCTTAATTATAGGCAAAATTATAGTTGTGTGTATTCTATTTTTTATGTTTCTGGACAGGAGACGAGGAGACAAAAGGTTCTGGAATGAATTGTAGTGTTAATATCACTGGTTGTGGAAAATTAAAAGTACGTAACATACTGTGGTGGCCTCATACTTAGTTTCGTGAAAATCGTTCTAATAGTTAATAAACTCAAATTTTAGGACAAAAAAATACAGACATAGAAAGAATTTGTCTCATAAGAGTATTTTACTTACATATAAAGGAAAAGTAGGACGAAAATTACGACTACATATCAATGTGATTTTGCATATAATTTTCAATTTGAATAAAAATATTTTCTCGTAAAAAGATTTTTGGTCGAACTTTACTCTAAGACTAATGCGATACAAACGGTGGATTTATGACACTCATTCTTAGAGCATAAAGATAATTTGCAGGTTATAAATCGTGCTAAAATTCAAAAAGTTATACTTAATGACGTCGGTTCCTCTAAAGTAGGCTGACTCTTACTGGATCTTACCATAAGACATAGAGTTCTTCATTTTTTAAAGGAAAAGCAATTTATTACTCTCCCAGACGATATAAATTAATTTAACTTGAGGCCTATAGCGCAAAATTTAGTGGACTGTGTGAATGACGTAAATCACAGCGTTAAAGACAATTGATCTTAAGTTTGCCCTCGACATGAAACATTTATTATTTCAGTGTAAAATTCTATGGCGTAAATCATGATGTTTGAGCATGGCAGTAAATTTGAAAGTAATCTATCGTAGTCTAAGGTCATATTTCTGAGTTAGCGGCTTGAGATTCACATTCAAAAAATACGCTATCAGATGTACGATTGATTGGGTAGGCTATTACTCATAGGCATCATTAATGGATGGAAAGAGAATCTACGTCATTCGCAGAGATGTTCATACATTGCTTCAGAGCTAAAGAGTATTCTTTCTTTTCTCAAGGATATCTTCACAGATTGATGTTTTTTCTTTTCGTGATTTTATGTAGTAGCTCCAGGCGAGATTTAGGATACGCCATCTCTGTCAAAGCACTGTAACATCCATCAATCACTACTTGATACGAGATAAGGTTCCAAGGGCTCAGGGCTCACCGAGGATTATAACCGTGACAGCAAAAGATGAGATCAAAATCTGAGTATGTAAATGACCTACATATTCAGGGTCGGACATGAAAAAGGCTATAGCATGTTCCTGCATCGTATTACAAGCTGTCATATCCCAGACGACCGCAGTCCTTAAACATTTACCGATCTTAAATCAGCAGCGTAATCTTGCTGAAGTCTTACCAACACCCACATCAACTAACCTAGCGTGATATAAAGAACTCAATGTGAGAAGATTTATATAGAAATTCATGTGCAAGAGGTATCGAAAAATCGTAACGTTAGGCCAAAGGCACCTTTACCGTCTCACATATCTCGTAACCAAAGGGAACTTTATCGAATATATTTCAAGATAAAAAGAAACCCAACCCATAGACATAAATTTCTTAAGCTGATATGGACACCAACGTCATAGCTGTCTTCGAAAGTGGTCATAGAAGTGGACATACTGACAATGAAAAATCTTATAAATTTAAGGACACATAATCCCCAAACCTCCGTCATATGAAGCGACATAGCCTAATCCTAATGCAATGTAACGACTTGGCTTTAAGTCGCCGAATAATTTTCTCAACTAAGTTGAAAACCTTTATCTGATTTTATGGAACTTTAATGCCGTCTATGTGCTACGTCGTTAATTATTCTTTCTTCGTAGTCTTTTATTGGACACTACGTGTTTCGGTCTAACTGGCCATCTTCAGGTGTACAGGTTGATGAGGTTATGCATACTGTTGCTCGTTGTAATGCTGTTTTCTCTCCTCCTATATTAGTTGCCTCTCGTTATCTTGGTTATGTGGGTTACTTACTTACCTACTTATGGAGCTGAGCCCTTCTTGGGGAGAAGCCAAATCTGCAGCTACTCAAGAATTTCCCACCATCTTATGGAACCCGAAGTTTCATTGCCGTGTTCACAAGAACCCTCCACTGGTCCCTATCCTGAGCCAGATCAGTCCAATCTATACTATTCCATCCTTTCTCTCTAAAATCCATTTTAATATTGTCCACCCACCTACACGTTGGTCTTCGCAGTGGTCTCTTTCCTTCTGGCTTTCCCACCAATATCCTATATGCATTCCTCTTCGCCATCATTCGTGCTACATGCCCTGTCCACCTCATCACCATCAGTTCTATAAGCACTAAACAGAAGGAAAGAAACCAGCATTACAGTGTTCCATGATGCTATTAAGGAGTACAGGACATTACCGGTAAAAGGGCCCAAGACTAGAGTGTCAACTTATACCATGCAGTTAATATGAATCTTCGTTATCGCCATAGCTCAAGCGGTTACTCGCTGGCTTCCCACAGCGACGACCCGGGTTCGATCCCGAGGTCTGGTCAAGTGGGATTTGTGGTGGACAAAGTGGCGCTGGGGTAGGTTTTCTCCGACTACTTCGGTTTCCCCTGCCAATCTTCATTCCACCAATTGCTCCACAATCACCCTCACCTATCATCTGGGGCTGGTACAATAGGCCAGAAGTAGCCGCAGTACAAGGGACATAGTCCCACAAGACTAGCAATAAAAATAAATCTTCGTATCGTGCAGGTTAGTGTAGTGTTAATGCTGCAGACTTGTAGCCGGAAAGTACTGGGTTTGAATCTCGGCCGGGACGTCGGAATGCTGACTGAGATTTTTCTTGATGTTTCACAGTTTCTCCAGTCAAATAACGGGACAGTAGCTCATTAAGTCACGACCTCGTCCTCCCAAATCCTTTCCGATTCATTATTCATCTTTCATCTTATGAACTGACGTTGTACCTATATTCCATGATACTGAGAGAGACATAAAGAGTACCACCAAGCCATCATCTCTGTGAAAATAGGTCAACTTTTTCAAAATCTTATAAGGGGCCACACATACAGATACATATGCGCGCTTGCACACACATACACACACATACACGCAGAATGGTGATCCCATAACATTATACTTTCTTTCCAATTGCAAAGAAAAGTAAAACAGAAATCTCAGGTGTAATGATCAGTAACACATTAGTCGAAGGAGTCCTACCGTCTGTGTAAAAATAATTACGAAACTGATGAAGAAGCCAGGGCCCAAAAAAAGGGCTGTAGAGCCACTGATGAATGAATGAATAGCCACTAATCACCTGATGATAACACAAGGTTACATATATAACACATGCCGAATACAATGAGAATCTCCAATCTAATCAAATTTTTAGCTAATAAAATAATATATTCCTCTTCAGATTTCTAGGGCATAATTTATCACTTTATAGACACGCGAGTTGTCACGCCGACATTTCGGAGGTGTACACTGTCTCGGTTTTTGCGGATGAAATGAAATAAGAGTTGTAATAACACACATGCCTGTACATCATTACACGTGTCTGCTATGAACACTGTAACATCCGGAAGACTTCTATCTCCTGGGATATAGCGCCGTGTATTTCGTTGAAAATCAACGGACTTTTCGGAGGTACATGAGTTGACTTTCACCGGTCCACATGGCGATATATCCCAGGAGACAGAACATCACAGTCAGTGCTGTGAGTACCTCAAATCACACATACGTAGATATAATGCCCGATTTGGAGAATGATGCGTGTCTGCATTTTGAAACAGGTAACCCCCATTTACGTGTTCTGTGAGCTTGAATTACTTTTCCTGGAAACCACGTTATGGTCCGTTATATAAATAATTCAATTTGAATCTCTCATTGTAACAGAATCTGAACGCTGTGGCATGTGCTTTAGACATGTGACGTGGTGTTTTACTAAATAACATTACTATTCCAACGGACAGAATTAACATTCCCCAAAGGGTTGGGGGGGGCGGGGGGAGACAGGACAAGCGACATGTGAAAGCGTTACGACAGCCCAACAAGTTACAGCTGGAAAGAGAAGTATGAAACTTTCACGTGTACTATGGAAACTGTTTTCGGAACAGGAAAGCAATCCGTGGCTGTCCCTTAGTTAATAGCATTTACATACATTCGAAGTTTTCAAATGACCCATTCACAGAATTATGACCATCGCAATGGTCGCGGCGTTCAAGACTCCCTTCCCAGGAGTGCTGGGAGCACATCTTAGCCAATCATTGATTTAAATGGAGCTGTTTCTACAGAGCCACACTACTGATCAATGGTTCATTATAGCGTGCCACAAATGCTCCCGCACTATGAGCCTAAGTTGCATTTTACTCGTATCGCCAACCGCATTGAGATCATTGTATTGTATTGTATTGGAGAGTGTGGGTTTCCCCATGCACTTAGACCAACTGTTGGTCCATTGTACGTCCCCCTATGATATTCTACCAGTCTCTATTCCCTACCGGTACTGGTGCGTGCCATCAGTCCCGACTCAGCCAGCGAGTTCGGCCTCTACTGGCTCAGCGGTACCTCGATGCTTCCCCCATCTACCAGAGGCGTTACAGACTACTGTTGGGCGGGAAATGTCCTGAATTTGGCTCAGTGGTCCCCTTGGGACATGAGGTTCTTTTACGTGCCGTAAAGCTACGACACGGGACCCACGGCTTAAAGTCCCTCCCGGAGGACTTGTTCCCTGAATTTTTCCGCCCTTAAAAATTCCACGACCTCCGCCGGGTTTGAACCCGCGTACCTTGAGTCACGAGGGCATTGAGATCATACTCTCAGTTCTCATTTTGTGCATGGATGAATTACTGTGCTTTTGGTTTAAGTAGAGACCTTGCTACAAGTCGATCCCCCGTCCAAGAAGTCCTACTAAATGTCTAGAAACAATATTCTAAAATTCAGGAAACAAGAGTCCATGAACACCATTGGTCTGTGGTTACGTACGAATGAAAGAGGAAGAGGAAGTAGAGGAAGAAAAGGTACGCTTAGTATGGTGGCTTTATATACTCGTGTACAAGTAGATATATTAATAGAAAAAATATATAACTACTTTGAGGCGCTCTAAAGCATTTTGGTCTAAAATACGTACAGGAAATGAGCAAGATGACCATCCTTCTTCGAAATACAGGTTGTCACGGCGGTAAGAGGAATGTGTAGTGTGATAAATAGTCATCTAAGTATTGATGGAACATGCTGCTCCCAACTTCAGTGTAATCCACACCCTACACTACTGTATTCGTATACCCTGAAGAAGGAAGCAGCACATTCCCTGAAACGTTGGTAACAATCCGTAAATATGAATAGGGTCACAGGCCTGATAACAGGAATACTCAAACAGCTTTTAGACTGTTTCTTTTTTAAATGATAATAACTTCATACGCAGAGCATAAAATTGGAAATTGACGTAATAAGAGGAGTAAAGTATAATTTATTCTTTGAACAAAATATTTTTTGTTGTCTCTGTGTTAAGAAATGCACAAATCCAAAAGAGATTGCAGACAAATGTAATTTACTATCGGTATTCTTAATTGGATCACTTCTTAGAAATATATAAAAAAATATGTTTTTATACTAATTCGACCTATCCTCCAGTCTTTCAGCTGTTGACTCTTGTAGATTAAAGAACTAGCAGTATCAAGGAATGTGTTCCTTTGAAAATCTCTTGATTTTTCGGAGCAATTTATCACCCTCACCTTTAGAATAGAAGAATAAATCAAGCGCGAAACCAGCATTGAGCACCAAGCATCAAGTTTCAAGCAGGTGACAAATAGGGCTACTTCCTTCTTGATCGCTTTTTACTTGGTTTATTCTCCAACCTTGAAGATTGAAGCGGCCTATTCATTCGAAACAGCGACTTATTTTCAAGAGTGTTATATCCCAAACGACAGAACGTTTTGTAACAACCTCTATAAGGGCCTCAAATCCTACGTATTAGCAAGAGTAAAATCGCAAGAAATTTCTGAATGCAATAATTAAATTAATGAATTTTTTTTTCATACTATTTTGCACTCATCCAGACTAGAGATTGTCATCGCGACTTGCTGCATTCGGCGTTACGTTCCTCGGGACATCTTTATTTCCGGAGAATTATGTAACCATTTCCGGCGGAAGTGAAGTGATTGGAAGGAAATTTAGTTTTGAAAACTTTTCTAAGTTCATGTCGCTGCTTGCCAAACGTGGAAGTGAAACATCGCCATAAAAGCATCAGATAATTCAGGATTTTAACGCAGAATAACCCTATTACAGAAATTCTGCTTAAATAAATTATTAGACTTTCATGAAATCACCTTCTGCGCCTAAATCACATCATATAAAAGGGAAAATATTTTTCTGTGAGAGTACGTAAGTTGCAAAGTATATTCCTCCCACATCCAAAAAACTATTAATTATAAACTGCGACACATCGGTGATACCAAAAGATATTCCAACTGATATTTCGAAGATATTACTTTCGTGGCACTTTTTAGTGTTCTATTTACTTTCTGTCAGTGTAGAGAGACCCTATTGTCGGTGATAGGATAATTAAGGTACAAAGAGCAGTTGGTGAAATTAGAAATGTCACAGGAAACCTATGCTAGTGCCACTTTGTGACCCACAAATCCGAAACACCGTGTTGGGAATCGGTCGGCTTACCACAGGAGCTATGGCGCGGCCTGGGCGGTGTAATGGGGCAGACATTATAAACGCACTCTTGTAGTCGAATTTTACTAGCGTGACAACTTGGTTCACGGCATTCTTATTCCTCCCCCGGATCTAATTTTATTCCTAGCACGTACAGGGGTTGGACAAAGCAATGGAAACACTACAGATACTGTCCTCATTTCTTTATTAATATGGCGTTGCACCAACTTTTGTCTTCAGTACAGCCACAGTTCCTGGAATGGACTCCTACAAGTTCCGAACAGTCTCTAGCAGCATTCTGTACCATTCTTCTTGATGAACAACTTCAAGTTGCTTTAGAGATATTGGAGGGGTGAATCTGTTCTTCACTCTAGTCTCCAGAACTTACAAGAGTGGTTCACTGTTGTTCAAATCTTGTGATTGTGGTGACCAGGGAAGATGATGAAGTTCTCTTTCATGCTATTCAAACCATGGCTGAATAGCTCCAGCTCTGTAAATGGGGACACTGAAGTCTTGCAAAACTGCATCGTTGTTCGGAAATAACGTCTGGACCATGGGATGCACCTGATTACTTAACCTGTCCACGTAATCCCTTGCAGAAATTTTGCCATGAAGTGTAATAATGGGACCAACAGAATAATGTATCACGGCATTGCTGTCCGAACAATGAGAGAACCTCCCAGCATTTCACTGTTGGAAGAAGGCATTCCGGACTGTAGGCTTCTTCGGGTGTTTCCAAACGTAAACTCTTCCTGATGTAGGGAACAGCGTGAAGGATGACTCTTCTGAACATAGCACGCGCGCGTTTCCAGTTGTGTGATGAGATGTCCAGTTTTATGGTCGTGACACCATCGTTTACATGTGTGTGCATTACTTTTAGCAATCAAAGGTTCAGCAGTTGCAGTCCTACCGTGGATGTTGAGATTGTGAAGCTCACGTCGGACAGTTTTTGTGGAAACAGGGTCTTAGAAATGAATTTTCAGTTCTGCTGTCACCTGAACTGCTGTAATTCTGTGATTTTTCGAAATAATCCTTCTAAATTTACGATGGTTTCTTTGTTTCAATGTTGATTCTCACCCGCTGTTAATCTTCATTGATGTTGCCTTCCTATGATTTGTGTATGCCGACATAACCTTAGAAACTGTCTCTCGATACATCTAACATGTGACAGTTTTTGTCACAGATGCTCAAACTAAACACGCAAAAACGATCAGTCCGCTTTCAAAACCGGAGAAGTCTCCCATTTTCCGATCCTTTCAAACGGACTGTCACACAATCACTAATGCACTGACACAAGCACTATAGAATGTAAACAAAGGGAAGGACATTCAATGTTGCCAACTGAGGTTCTTTCATTATAGCCAACGTAAACAAATAGTATTCACAGTTTCTCAGCGTTTCCATTATTTCGTCCACCTCCTGAATACACATAACCGAAAGACGCAAAAATAGCAAATCGGACACTAATGCTCAAGTTTGTAAGCATTTTTCGAGAAAATAAAAAAAATGTGTTCAAAATATAACATCAGGTATAAATATATATGATAAAAGTGTTATGTCCAAAGGTGTCTCTAAGACCTAAGAAAAGAAATTTTAGGAGAGTAAAATTGTTTACTTTCAGAAATATGAGAAAGGGTGGTTTATACATATTGTGACGTATTTGCACTATACAGGACACCCAGCCCCCTCCAGCGGTGACGTAACAGCATCAGAGCAACTGCCGCTGCTACGGTAACAGGTCAGTCAACACTCCGTCTCCCACCCTCGCGGCGACGTAACAGGGGACACCGCGGTTACTACGCAGCAATAAACAACTCTAGGCAGCGTTCCCCAGCAACGCTTGTAAACACGGCGTTTACGCAACAGTGAAGCGATGTGGGTTTTCCGCTGTCCGACTGAGGGTTTATAAGAGTAACTAGATAGGGAGTAACCAGTCAGTTGCAGTCTAGCATTCGCTGGAGTGAGTTGAAGTCCATTGTTCTTGAGTTATATCGAGTGAATGGCAGTGACTCCAGTAGCAGAAGTAAGTGTGATACTGCAGATGGCAGTACTTGTGAAATTGTGAATTGT
>NW_019743155.1:537836-625593 GCF_002891405.2 Cryptotermes secundus | reverse complement strand
CCGCGTCACTGCTGGTGTGGGGGGGGCCTCGGCTTTTCGCACATGTCACAATATATAA
Source organism: Cryptotermes secundus (assembly GCF_002891405.2). Classification (NCBI taxonomy): domain Eukaryota; kingdom Metazoa; phylum Arthropoda; class Insecta; order Blattodea; family Kalotermitidae; genus Cryptotermes; species Cryptotermes secundus. Next base: position 625,535 of record NW_019743155.1, on the reverse strand, counting down.
GAGGGGGTGAGACTTAAGATTTTCACGGAAGTGAAGGTTTGGATTGTTGGCTTCATTGTTAGTATACCGTGCACTCTGGATGTCGTTACCAGCATTTTGGAGAAGCCTGCTGTGTACATCTTCACAGTAAATGTGAAAATGAAGCAGCAGGTTTGTCTGAAATGTTAGCAGCATTCAGGTTACATGGTGTTTTTGTGTCTGCTCTTCCTGCCACTTCTGATACTAAAATGAACACACTTCTAACCGAATGGTGTTTCACAAATACACGCAACACAGTTGGCATATACTGTTTATTGCTTCACCATAATACAGTGCTGCTATAAATGATTCATTCGTTTTTAGAACGCTATATTTTCCCAAGCATTACACGTACAAATATGATTGATATGTAAAAAGCACCGTAAACTCACCAAGTTTTCTTCACACTCTACAAATGTTCTATGTGTGCCCCTTGGGGTCACACGTCCAGGCGGTAGTCGAGCTTGTTCCACATTTTGTAGCATCATCCTGTCAATGCTCATCACTGCAGCATCGATGCGTTCCCTCAGCTCTACTAGTGTTCTTGGCAATGGGGGTACATAAACACGATCCTTAATGTACCCCCAAAGGAAGAAGTCACAAGGTGTTAGATCAGGTGATCTGGGGTGCCAAGTGAACAGAGCTACGTCATTCTCACCAACATGCCCAATCCAGCGATGCCGAAGTTCATTGTTTAGGTAGCGACGAACATTGATGTTCCAATGAGGGGGTCCCCCGTCTTGTTGGAAGACAAAATCCCTGGAATCAGCAGCCAGTTGTGGAAACAACCATAACTGCAACATATCTAGGTAAGATGTACCAGTCACAGTTTTCTCACAAAAGAAAAATGGCCCATACGGCTTTGTCTGTGACTTTGCACAGAAAACATTCAGTTTTGGTGAATGTCTTGCAAGTGCTACAATTGCACAAGGATTTTCAGTGCCCCACAATCTCACATTGTGACGATTAACCTTCTCGGATAAATGGAATGTTGCTTCATCGCTGAATATCAACTTGGCGGCAAAATCTTCATCCTCCAATGCTTCCTGCATTGTGATGCAAAATTCCAGGCACCAGCCATAATCTTCCGGTTTTAATTGTTGCAGGAGCTGCAGACGGTACGGTTTGAAATGTAACCGTCATTGCAAAATCTTCCATACAGTTTGCTGCGGTAGTCCAAGTTTGCGTCTTGCTCGGACCGTTGATTTTTGTGGACTACACAAAAAAAAATTCCCCTCACTCTCCACTGTTTCATCTGGCACATTTGGTGGACCGGTGCTTTTCCATTTACACAGATAACCAGTGTCCTTAAATTGCCAATACCACTGCAAAATGCTTTGTTTACATGGCGGTTCTTTTCCGTACACTATTTTGAATGCGCGTTGCACTGCTATAACCGACGAACATCTTGCATATTCCAACAAACAAAAATTCTTTTCTTGCTTTGTCACCATTTTGTAAAGGCACTGAACTGGTGCACACAATATATCAATCATATTTGTACGTATAATATTTTGGAAAGTTTAGCGTTTTAAAAACAAATCATTTATAGTAGCCCTGTACTTCACATTCTTGAGCACCAAAACTTGTTTCTGACAGTGAAGTACTCATGCTGATGGCATGCATTTATGTTTATGAGCCTGATTAGAAAACCACTGTTGCTCCCACAGATGTAGTAGTTTTTCTTGAGAGTGGTGTGATCAGCACAGATGCTGGGTTATTAAGTGTACAGCAAACCGACATGCACCATTCAAATTGAAATGTGTGTCACGGAGAACATTTGATGTCAGATAGTGTCTGTCCTTTTCATTTTGGTGAAGACAACTGTGTACTTTGTACAGTATGCAATACTGCAAATTCAGGATGCTTAGTTTTGTCTGCCAATCCTCATTGGTCACATGATAGGCACAATTTCTTGAGTGGTAAGGGAGCTCCAATACCTTAGCGTTATTCCCCAGATATTACATCAAATTACATTTTGCATGCACATGTGTTTGTTAAAAGTGTTCTCAGCTTCATTTGCCACAGCAGTGCCAGATATAGTTGCACGCACAAGGCAGACATCTCTGCCATATTCAGCAAAATGACATGTATGGCAGAGTAGGCAGAACTCATTGATTCTGTCACTTTTGTTATGCAAACTAAACGTCTGGCTTGTTTGCAGAATCTGATCTACATAACTCATAACTTGAAACCAACTGAAACATTTTATTTAAAAAATAATTGCAAAGTTGTGAAAGTCATGAGTAAGAAGGGATGGTACAGGTATTGAATACACCGATGGGTTAATTAACAGTAACTTGAATTCTGGAATAGTTGCAGTGATCAATGAACTAGCCAAACTCATGGGTAGCATTTTCGTATTTCGGCTTATAATATTTCATTCTTTGCCTTGTATGACTCAGTTAATTGCGTGTTTTATTTCAGTCAGTTTACTGAAAGCTAACATGCTAATGAGAATTTTTATATGTACCTTATATCACTTACGGTTTGTTGTTTAATGTACATAGTGTGCATGTTGTTAGTCTTGGTAGATGTTCTACCTGGGCATTCTCCATAATCAGAATTGTAAAATTCCTGTGATCTACACGCAATGATGTAAATCTTAATGCTAGATCAGTTTGTGGGTGTGAATCGTTTTGATTCTTACCTTTTGATCGGTGTTGCATTTGTCATAGTTACTCTGAGCGTGTTCAGGTTCCACTGTTTTCTTATTTCATTTTGTTATACTGCAAGTGCTAAAACAAAAATTGAGGCGGCAGTTATATTCATACTGTGCAAAGAAACAGTGGAAACTGGTGTTTGTAAACTGACAGACACTTTAGTAAATATTGATAAGAGCCCTCCAAAATTACTCATTTTGCATGGTGTAATATGGTTGGTGCAGTTCATAAATCCTGTTTTGTTGTCATTATATATGTACAAACTCTTTATATTTTAGTCTATTTTCAGTGCTTCTCTTGTGATTATTGAATTTGAGACACTGGACGTTGAGATTAAATGTATTAGATTAGTTCAGTTTTAATAAGAGCTTGAGATTCTACAGTGGAATATCTGAGTACCATTCCGGTCTCTTGTTTGAATGTTTTCAGCTTGCATCTCAAGTCGTCCAGGACAGTGTGGTCGAGCTGATGGCTACATACTGGAAGGAAAAGAACTTGAATTCTACATGAGAAAGATTAAAGCAAAGAAAGGAAAATAAATTAATAATGTTACATACTGTATGTATTGAAAGGGTCTGAGAAATAAAATCCTTTGTCAGACACCACGGTGGAGAACAGTAATATCCATTTCCTATGTAATAAGGGACATAACATACCTTATTTTTGTGCCCGGGGTCACATTTTTCATTCTGAAGTTTATCTGAAATGAGGGATGTGACATGTACACAAGTCATTTGGTTCTCATTCAAACCTTACTGGAAGTTTGACAGGTGCCCTTTTTCAGAACACTTGCCTACAGAAGGCACCAGTTTGTGCACATGCTCAGTGTACAGAAATTGAAGAGACCGATGTCAGATAGTTTTATGAATACCTGAAGGACTGGTTTGAAAAAAAAATGAGGTTCAATTTTTTCATGGCTTCTTGCAGAATAAAGTGTTTCGAAATTAAAGTGTTCTGACAATGGTGTACTACATTTTGAATTACTTAGTTCCTGGACAATGTCCATTGTATTCTAACATCTCAGAAATTGGATCCATCTACATCTTAGGTGAAAGGGTGGGAAGACATTTACTCGATTGGATCTGCTAGATAGGGCTAATCTGGAAGAGCTATATTTTCTGGGGTATAACACTGAAGTCTGTTCAAAGACTACTAACCATTGGAGAAACATCTGGCCTCCATCTGCAGGGTAAAGAATAAGCCAGTCCAGAAACCAGCATGAAGCAGATGGCAGGCTATTATTCCCCATCACCACTGCTGTGTGAACTTCATATCCCATGTAGAACTAGCTAATCCGTTCATCCTGACAACTTGACAAAGCGTATGCTTTTGTACTGTCTGTTCAGATTGAATGAAGCTACCGATGTGCAATAATGAGGGTTGTTTTGATTATGTCTAGTACTTTACATGGATAAACCAAACAAAGCAGTAAGGGGAAGGTTGATGTCAACTGACAAATGGATTCAGCTTTACGTGTTTTGGGATCTTTATTACAATGTGAGCAAATTTAATTTTGGTTTATCCAGAAAACCGAAATTAATGGCCGTGGGGATTCATTGCGCTGACCACATTACATGCTCTGTCAGCAAAAGTTGGCACTAACTTCGCCGACAAGCAGCGGTCACTCAGTTGGTATAGTGCGCTTGCAGACTAAGACCGCGGAGTTAGTTTTAACTATGATTTATTCTAACCGTCTTACAGTGCATACATTTATTCACCTTACTCTTCTCTCTTGCACTACATGTTTCAGCACAAAAGTGCTATCTTCAGGTGCTTTTCGTTGTACGTCAAACTACTTCATTGCATGCCCTGTTGTCTTTATACTAAAATATATACTGCGTGTGTTATCNTTGAGGTACAACGAAAAGCACCTGAAGATGGCACTTTTGTGCTGAAACATGTAGTGCAAGAGAGAAGAGTAAGGTGAATAAATGTATGCACTGTAAGACGGTTAGAATAAATCATGGACATAAATCAGTGCAACAGGACGCTAAAATATAACATTAGTTTGAACTAGTATATGGAGATGTAAGAAATACAAGGAAAAGTGATTACTGAAGAGGTATTATGTATAGCTTTGTAAGAAAGTATCTGCAATACAATTGTTTATGTTGAAAACTTGCATTTATGCACTTTAATAGAAAATTGACTACAATAATTTGACACTGAAAGGTTGGATGTTTATGAGATTCAAGGTTTAAATATGTATGAATGATACAGCTGTGGAGGAATCTAACCTTTTGCATGCCACAAGATGATTAGATTGGTTCTGCATGCTTGCATTGTAACTACCGTGTTCAGAGAGCTGAGCATGATGTCATCACTTGCTAGAGCATTTCAGTTAACAGATGGCACCGAGTGTTATGCACACGTTTTCAGAGGAAAGTCTTTAAAAGAGAACTTGAGCCATTACACTTCTTAACATATGAATCAGTATTAAGGTCCAGGTGCAACAGTTTATATCATCTTTTATATTAAACATAAGGCACTTGATGGACCTTAGTAACGTGTATATATGTATATATATATAAGGGAAGAGCAAGCCTTGATGTTTGTAGTCTGTGACAGCTTGGCAGTCAGAGGGTTAAGGCTGGGGCCACACAAGCGCCCAAAATGCTACACTTTCTTCTGGCTCCATTGCAGACAAAAAAAAAACTATGCACCGCATTCTGCAACTGTGTGGTGTCCTCAGCAACGTCCATCGTAAAGTACGTTCATTGCAACAGACGTACTTTGTGTGCTCATGTGGCCCCAGCCTAAACGTGGATTGCTGAGGTAAAGGATTTCATGGTTTTTGACAGGTTCTAGACATGAGATTTTTAAGTCACATATTTAATTGTCCACATACAAGTGTTGCATGAGCAATAAATAAAACCTTCGAGGTATGTACTCATAAAATTGCTGGAACAAGGCTCATGAATTCTGCTTTTTTATAGGATTCATTTTCCTCTATACTATCTATGAAATTTAAGATGCAAGTCACTGTATATCTTGTTCATTGCTTATGTCAACTACAAGTTACTGAGACCCCCAGCATGTTTCAGTCTTAAAAAAAATATCAGGGTGGGTGTACCATATTGAAAGGAAAGTTCACAAAGCATGTATGTAACACCAATGAATTACAGTATCTGGGACTTAAATCTCCCTTATATTAAGATTGACCTTATGTTACAGAATAGTGATGCAGGTTGTAGTTATTGTTTTGTATCATACTGTCTCACACTTTCTTTTTACTGGTGCCTGTAAATATTTACTGATGCATGAAGCTGTATGGCTTTGTCATTGTGGTTAAGTGTTGAAATGTTGGGTACTGGCAATATGTGTGCTTGTATGTGGTTGGGCTTGTTTATGCACACCATAAAGTGTCATGGGGGTTAAAGCTGTGTCAGAGAGGTAGTTTGTTTTTACTTTGGATTTTTATTCCTGCTTTTTGTATGTATAAATGTAGACATTTTCTTGCTGGGGATTTTTTTTATTAGTTATTTGTTTAATCTGTTTTATTAGGTTTTATATAACCAAAAAGCCTTAAAATTTATTGTTCAAATACAATACATCAAGTAGTCTATACGGACAACAGGAACAAAATGAATCAAAAGTAGGCTCAGCAAGAAAAGGTCAAATAATGAACATGAAAGAAAATATCCATATTTATATGTATGAAGCAGGAACAGGAATCTGAAATAAGAACTAACTACCTCTTTGACACAGCGCTAACTCTTCCAATCGTGCATGCACACAGTTCTGACTTCAGCATTTCATCCTCCAGGAACCATGACAAAGTTATTGATATATGTATTATGGGGCATGCGGTAGCATACTTGGTTGAGGGGCTATGCCACAAGTCGGAAGGTCGTGGGTTCAAGTCCAGAAATGAGTACCAGGAATTAAATAATTTTCTGGGGAGTAAAGCGCAGCCGGCGCGTAAGGCTGACTACCTTACTGCCATGTTTGAGCCAATTGTCTAGATCAGGGGTCTCCAAACTTTTTGAAACGCAGGCCACATAGGTAATTCAGCACTTTCAACGGGCCGGATAAAATGAGAAATTAATAACCCTAGGTATATGAGTTTTATTGAAAGCACAGAATTTCATAAACTAAATACAAAGTACGTGAGAATAAATTACCGTATATTAATGACAACAGACAGCAGCAGCAAATGCTCATATTCTCATCACAAATTATAATAAAACAATGTGAATGATGGAACTCTTTCTGCATTCTTAAAATCTGATTAAATTGAGGTTCAAATTTTGAAACACTAATCACAAGTAGCGACTTTAAATGTTCATTGGATAAATTTGCCCTGTATTTCGACTTGATGTACTTCATCTGGGAAAAAGTTTGTTCACACAGATATGTCATCCCAAAAATGAAAATAAATTTACAAGCAAATATTTGGCTTTAAAATTATAATTTTCCTGAAGTTGAGTAATTTCCATTTGAATTTGACATGGGACATCTGCAGCATCACAGTCAAATGGATTTTGAAACAATCTAATTTCCTGAGCACTGGCATCCAAATCAGCAAATCGCTTCAGAAATTGTTCTTTCAAATCTGAAATTACTAAATTTGCAAACAAGGAAGGAAATTGTGCTTCACACTTTCTATGCAGCTCTGCACAGAATAGCATATGAACAAAGTTACAGTTTTTCACTTGGCTTTCCAGAAGTATCACCTTTGCTCCAAGCAAAACTTGGCATAAGTTGCCTTTAATACAAAAATGGTAATAAGTACGACACCGGCAGTGGTGATGATGATCTGTTACAATTACACTGCACCACTGCAAGAAGTCTTGTGTGCAAAATGGCTAGTAACAAACTGCTCGCGCTACCTACATTGCCACGAAGTGACACTGCCCATCGAGGCCGAACAGGTACAAAGAAATACCGCGCAGTATACAGTCCAGAATTAGTAAAATTGTGAATAATATCAATATTAACTTAATGTGGAAGATCAGTATATTTTAAACACAATTTGAATTTGAAATCTATGAACAAGTATTTTTCTTACCAGTACTCTTTGGGAAATTATTTCAATTTCCACATTTCTGCACAATTCTTTCGCGGGTCGTAGTTTGGAGACCCTTGGTCTAAATAATGTGGGACCCTCAANTTTATTTAGATATATTGTATTTTGCTAATGAGGAACAATACCTTTAATCTGATCATAAAATAGAAGCATTAGGAAAGTAGAACCTGATATTACTGTGTTATATTTACAGATCACTAGAAAGCAAGTATGAAGCATCACGCAGCATGATATGAAACAGTACAAGTGTGATTAATATAGTTTTCTCTTAATAATGTTCACCCCTTTATAATGGTCTTTTAAATACAAAATATGGCGGAATTGTAGTAGCATGTCAATATAAGAAGGAATGCACGTTGGATGGTGACTTGCATCTTCATTCATATTAGCTACATACTGAACCTTGGTACTAAATGGAGATGAGTGGTTGGCTCCATTCTGTGGGAGGGGCTTGCTAGGCCCAAGAGCCATCTGACATTGACAAAGAGAGAAGTTTGCCTCTGCTTGGAATCAGGAAACCAATTTTATGATGGCTCTTTTAAGACTGACAAAAAAATTTTATGTTGATGAAGAGGTTTATATTCTGCAGGCCAAGTTTGAGACAATGTATGTGGAATTCGGTTGGTTGTGTATTTTTCCATGACTCCTAGAATTTAGGGGGCAGCTGTCTTTTCATGAATACTGATCATTAGTATATCCTAGAATTTAGTGGGTCAACTATCTTTCCAGCCATGAGGGCAATGTGGGTGTCCGTGTCCAAGACAAAGTAGAGAAAGGGATGTGTGACAACAAATCTCTCGGTTGCTGCTCTGGCCGCCATTGTTCCTGGAAAAGAAAGTTTCCATAGCTTCAGCATGATCATGTTATTGAGTTTTGCAGTTCTTTATAAAACCATTATGCCTGTAGTGAATTAAATTTTTTCTTTGCCTGAAAATATAGAAAACAAAATACTGTATTCTGCCTCTTGTAAACATGGTAGAAAATACAATAAGAACATTGCAGTCTGTTTGTGCAACTCCACATGGCAGTATTTACATAATTTGAAGGTGCTTACCACAAAGGTATTGAAAATTCATGCTCAGAATGGAGCTGTGTGGGTCCCCTCCCCCCTTTCAAAATTACAACTACATGGAGCTGAGCCCTTTTTGAAAAGCCACCAATTGTGCATCTACTCAAGAATTTCTCAACATTGTGTGGAACCCAGAAGTTCAATACCGTGTTCACAAGGGCCCTTCACTGGTCACTACCGTTAACCAGATCAATCCAGTTCATACCACCCTATCATTTCTCAAAGATCTATTTTAATATACTCCCACCTACGTCTAGGTCTGATAGTGGTGTGTCTGCCACTGAAATCCTATATGCATGCTACATACCCTGACCATCTCATTGTCCTTGATGTGATCATTCTAATTATACTTTGTGAAGAGTATGAGTTATGAAACTCCTCATGATGCAGTTTTCTTCAACCACCTGTCACTTGATCCCATTTCGGTTCAAATAATCTCAGCGCCACATTCTTAAACCCCCTCAGTCTGTGTTCCTCCCCTAATGTCAGACCACATTTCACAAAAACCACAGGCAAAATTATATATTTTTATTCTGATTTTTACATTTTTAGACAGATGATTAAGATGAAATATTCTGGACTGACTGGTAGGAAGCATTGCCCGAATTCGATCTCTCATTCCTCCCAAAACAAATTTTGATTTGATACCATCACTGCCAAGTATTTGAACTGAGCCTCATTTTCAAATGATCTGTTGGCTATCTTTGTGTATTTTGGTGACAAGATATCAAAATATACTTTTCTCCTTTTGCTTATAGACAAGCTTCCTTACTAGTGTCAGAATTCCTGTTTCTTTATGATTCCGCTGTTATCTCCCAGTAGATACATATCAGTATAGACCAGCAGCTGATTTGTCCCATTTAATTTCAGTCCCACGAGGTTTTCTGGACCTTCCTAGTGGCATATTCTAAATCAAATGTTTTAAACCATTTTGGATAGGAAACATCAGACAAATGCTCACATTATGTTTAAACATAGGCACGTGTATGAGTATGACTATAGAAGGGGTTTGGACTGGTAATTGGATTTATTGAACTCTTGCAACTTGTAACTACAAGTAAGGCTTGTGATCGCACTGTTCTGCGCACTTCACAAATCACAATAGGACACACTAGGTCTCAGTGTTAAGTTTTGTAGTAGCTCTTGCTTTATATCGGCTCTCAAAGGCGTACGTTGTAACATCTCGGCACGGAACGTACAGAATACACCGTTCCTCTTTGTGGGCCGTTGTCTAGCAAGATCGCCACCTAGCAACAGATCTACATGTCACATTGCCCCCCTCCTTAAGATTAGTCATATCGGGAGCATACAGGTGTACGGCCGTTTCTTCAAGGGCTATGCTTTTGATATCTGTGATTGTCCTCGCCTTCCTTTCCCGTGGCTTGGTTGTCGGTGATTACTCCCCACCTGCTCCCTCCTTAAGCCCGCTCGTCCCGAGAGGTGTCCTGATCAAGTGCGAACCAGTCCATGTATACCACCATCCATCTATGATTCGGCTGGATCCTATGTGCCACAACATTTATCCCAGTGACTACCTTGTATGGGCCCTCCCACGAGGATTGGAGTTTGGACTATTTCCCTTTCGTGCCAGTTGGTCAAAAGAGCAGCACTTCGTAGCACGCGCAGGTGGCCTGCCCTAACTTATGTAGCCGTACCACTGACACCGCCATCTTTATTTGTAATCAAGATTTCTTTTTAGAGTAATGAAGCATAGGATGTAGTAAGGAACATTCAAGGGTGACTTAGCCCGATTCTTGGTTTCAAGAATAGGGCCTGCTTCAGTGCTACAAAGACCAGGCAGGAAGCACCCCGCAGAGTTTTCCTGGAAATTCAGTTCGAAAGTTGACCGGTGGGATCCTTTGGTAAAGTTACACTTGACAGGTTTTGAACTCCGTAAGTCAAAAGTGTGAAGGCCAGCAACCCATGCTACTGGTATAATTTTTCAAGCAGCTGTCAAAAACGACGTTAGGACTTTAAGGTCCAAAGTCCCAAATTAAAGCTAGGTGATTGGATCAGTGAGAATTATGGTTAACTCCCCAAATTCGAATTGTTCCAATCAGCCGAAATTAGGGTAGTAACTTGGAGGCGGAGTTGAAGCCGTAAAGATTTCTAGCTTCGAAGCAGAGTCAGTCTGCGAGAGCAGTCTCTGGACAACTCTCCAAGTGTACAGCCGAAAAATTAGCGTCACTTGCAGTTGGGTTTAAAAAGTCAACGTTAAAACAGAATTAGGTTTAAGTGTGTTACGGAAACAATCCCTGAATAACACTGCAAAATTTAATGGGAATCTTACTTTGTGTTAAAAGTTTAAGCGAAAGTGTTACTTCTATGTGTTGTGCTAAAAGAAGCAGTCGCGATTTCAAGGTGTTTTAAGGGATTAAGGACAAATGCTGTTACATGTATATCAAGATCTGCTCATTAAACAGTGTCTGGTAGAGCCTAGCTATAAACACTCTTATTTTTCCTGCTGACGCGAGGCCCGTATTCACCCTGAGACAGAATCTCATCGCTCTAGTGCGAATGCAGTACCTGTCACCTGTAGTTTCCGGTTGATCCCCCCCCCTCCCCGTTTTCCTGAAATGTAAGCCATTATAGTAAGCTTACTGGCGCCCAGCATTCAGATAACCCATACCCCGCAAACAATTATCCACAACAACAACAAAAAAGGGGAAGCAGAACTGGATAAGAAGGACGCAGCAGCAACCTGCAAACTCGGAGTACCAACAGGTGAGAGGGAACGACTAGAGGAACAACTGCAACCAAGGGGCCAAAAGGACGGTAAGAGAAGGAAGGTGGCACCAACGTGAGAGTAGAACGGTTACAGAGGGAAAGTGGCGCACAACGTAAAAGGGCCCAACGGAGTAAACGGTTACACTTTCATCTGGTTACTGACAGCTTGAGGTGTTGGTCATAATTGTGGATGACATGTAGATAGTCAAATAAATTTGCTGCATGATCGATCGTGGGTCGTTTTGTTGTGGGGTGCTCCAAACAGCAGGTGGCATGGCAGTGGGAGTTATCTTCCAAACGCTGGGCCAGACGGGGTCAAGCCCGTAGCGTCGTGAGTGGATGACCTTGGTCCCGAGAAAGATGAGTAATCTTGCCTCCCCACCCCTCTGGTGAGATGCGACGACTTTTCTTTCGGGCTTCACTGTTGTGACGTAGCGATCAACCATGCCGTCCGATTGTGGTTGCAGGAGAGTGGTGTGCGCCTTAAAGTTACGACCCTGATCACTATGTAGCTCTCGCGGTATTCCAGTCATCAGAAGAAGTTTGTAACCAGCGCTTCCGCCACTGTCGAAATCTGGTTGGAAAATGGCATAGGCTTCCGGCCACTTTTTAGAATAGGCTATAGCGATCAGGAGGTACCGCTTTCCTTGGTCGATCAGTCGCAAGGGCCCTGCTACATCGATGGCTATCCTTTCGAAAGGGGCCGCGACGTCCTGCTGCATTTGGCCCCTATTCCTGGTTCGGGGGACGCGACTGGCTCCACAGGGGTCGCACTGCCGGCACTACTTCTCAACATCATTTCTTGCCTGGAGCCGGACCTTATCTAGGGTCTTCTCGACACCAAACTGGCCTGACGGCCCACCATTTTCGGTCAGCACGTCTTTAATCCTGAGGGAGAACTATCTGGACTATTTTAAATCGTCCATTGGCAGATTTCCAGTGGCGCTCTAGTATGCCGTTCCTCGCAGCAAGGGATTTCCATTGGAGTCCTAAATAAGACATCTTAACAAAGTCTTCACTAACATCCCTGGATCGTTGCAGAGGTCAAAAGGTATGACTGAACTGCCGTAGCCCTTGACCCGTCGATGTCGCAGTCCTTTCTCAGGATAGAGATCCACATGCCAATAACCGCTCTTCAAGTTCAGAGTGAGGAACCACTTGGCTCCAGCGAGCGTGTTCAGAGTGTTGTCAGTCAGGGCCAGTGGGAAACAGCCTTTCCTTCTGACACTGTTTAGTTTCCTGTAGTCTACATAGAAGCGGAGGTCTCCTTTCTTCTGGACGACGACGGAGGAAGAACTGAGACTGACTCTTCGATAACCCCACGTCGTTGCATGTCTTCGTGCATCTCGCTTGTTTTGCTAGGGGGAGCCTCGATTTTTGGCGAATCGGTCAGATCTTTCCTGCATTTATGAGTCACTCAGATTTGGCCTGACCCCTGCAATCAGGTCCCGTAACTTCGGGATAGTGTCTCGGACCTGTAGTTGTTAAACGTCAGGTGTGGTCACAAGCGTGACTCACAGTGTGCCAGGGATATTCTTTCATGTGCCTCTGGTCGCGACGTACTATAGCATACAGGACTCTCACTGGTACCTCCCGGCGGTCTCGGACCAGGGTCCTGGCTATGTAGAGTCCTTCGGACCGATTTGCCTCTGGACTTGGTTGTAACAGTCCATTTTCCACTCCAAAGGGGCTCTCACTTCGAACCATTACCACTCCCTCGCATTCTGCAGGTATCACCTGATCATTCGCCATTCCCAGGCTGTAAGACGGGGCTCCATAGCAATAACTCTTCCCTGCAAGACGCTGCGTTTGGCTCCCTAGGTGTACAGATGCATCATATCCGCTCAGGATTTACTCGTTTGTGATAATTTCAGTGGGCGCCGCCCCAGGGTCAGTGTCAGGAAAACATCATTCGATATGGGGAGGGCATCCCCAGATACTGTCTGCAGCTTTAGCATTGGTTCGGCTGTCTTTCGGGCCACCTGGCGACGATGTCGGGCCTGTTGACAGTCACGTACGCCTCAGTGTTGACGTCACGAGGGATAGTTTACTGAAATTGAGAATGGCTTGTGGACTTGATGGTAATCCAAATGAATGGCTTAGGCATCTTCCAAAAAGATCACTGGTACATATGACACATTTATTTAATCACTGCCTTTGGCTGTCCTATTTTCCAAAGCCTTGGAAGGAAGCAAAAATTATAACGTTACCGAAACTCTGTAAGGACTCAAAATTTACGTCAGATTTGCCTCTTGTTCACAACAGGTATCTAATCGAGAAAGTTATTCTGAAAATAGCCCAAAGACACGTGGAAGAGAGAGACCTGCCTGATTCAAGCCAGTTTGGTTTCCGTGCCCGTCGCAGCACATTTCAGTGTATGAGGCTTATGGACCACGTCACCTTAAATTTCAATAATAACATGTCTACGGTCGGCTGGTTAATTTGCTGCTGGTCTTCGCCAGCACAGTCCTTTCGGGCTTCAGTCTGGCATAGTCATGTACGTGTTTCGAAATGGGCCTCCTCTTCGACGAAGGAGTCGGTTCTATGTAGGCGCTACATTTATTGCACAATAGCTTCAGCGCGAGTATACATGTACTCGCTTTCACGGCGTCCAGGTCACTATGAACACTGTACATCCTTTTGCGCTGTACTAAGTAACATTCCTACAAGATATACAGAGGTTTCCTGTCAATAAATGCTTGTGCAGCAGGGTCTACGAATGCTAATTGGCCTACTTATAACATCTCGGCACGGACTGCACATGAAACGTCGTTCCTCTGTTGCTTAGCGTACTGCGCAGAAAGCACCATACCTCTATTGTCTGCAGGCCGCTGCCGTGCAACGCTGTACAGATGCCAATCCAGCCGGCGCCCTCTAGCGAACGGTCTAGCATGCCATCAGCCTAAATAGTATCACGGGTACCTCAAACTCTATGAGAATATTGTACAGTATTTCCTTCCCAACTGAATCACAGGCTCTCTTGAAGTCTGTGAATAGGTGCTGTACTGTCTCATTGTACTCCCCCCTCCCCAGTATCTGACAAATGCAAAAAAAAAAAAAAAATTTGATCAGTAGTTCATCTGTTACGTCGAAACCTATGCTGATGATCCCCAATAATTTCATCTATACTATGTTAACTTAACCTTGAGAGAAGGATATTGGATAAAATTGTGAATGAAGTTGATAACACTATAATTACTAGTAAGCTTTATCGCCCTTCTTATAAATTGGTACAATAAAAGACTCCGTCCATTGAAAAGGCAATTCTTCCTCAATCCAAATAAAATGAATGAGTTTATGAAGCTTAACCTGTAATGGTTCACTCCTACTTCAATCAGTCCTGCCAGAATTTGATTATTACCTGACAGTTTATAGTTTCTCAAATGTGCAGTAGCAATTTCAAACGGAAAAGGAATATGTTGTGGTACCAACGGCTCAGCTATGTGTACTTCTGTCTGCCTAATATCACTGATCCTATGTGCAGTCAGTAGCTGAAAGAAGTAGTTCTTCCTCACTCACTCATGGAGCTGAGCCCTTCTTGAGAAACCGCCAATTGTGCAGCTACTGAAGAATTTCGCAGCATTTTATGGAACCCGAAGGTTCACTTTCGTGTTCACACAAGTCCTCCACTGAACCAGATCAATCCAATCCTATCTCTCTAAGATCCGTTTTAATATTGCCCACCCACCTACCTCTTGGTCGTCCCAGTGGTCTCTCTCCTTCTGGCTTTGCCACCAATATCCTATATGCATTCCTCATCTCCCCCATTCGTGCTACATGCCCTGCCCAACTCATTCTCCTTGACTTGAACATTCTACGTGTAATTATACTTGGAGAAGAGTACAAGTTATGAAGCTCCTCATTATACAGTTTTCTCCAACTTCCTGTAACTTCATCTCTCTTCGGTCCAAATATTCTCCTCAATCTATTTTCCTTCCTTAATGTCAGAGACCAAGTTTCACATCCATACAGAACCACAGGTAAAATTATAGTTTTGTATATTCTAATTTTTATGTAGTTCTTCCACCTATTCAAAATGTAGGAATCTGGAAGCAGATCACAATATTCGTTCTATATTAAGTTAGCTCTAGGGTGTTTTCCCCTTGGGGTGGGTTAGATAGTCCATTTTTACGTAGGCCAGTACCAGCCCAATATGAAAGGTGAGTATGGAGCATCTGGTGGAATGAGGGGAAACCGAAGTACTCGGTGAAAACCTGCCCCATTGTTACTTTGTCCACAACCTGGGATCGAAGCCGGCGACTAACCACATGAGCTATGGCACGGCCTAGTTTTTTAATTTCATCCTTTATACAGGTCTATAATGTTCTTGTTTTTACTGTGATTTGCTGGTTCATTATTTTTGCCTTGCAGATATTCCCACTGATTATTCATGAAATTCCTGCTGGTTTTGCGTCTTGTATTATTCAGGTTGACCCCATTTATTTGGCTTGTTTCCTTTGATCTAGTAGTCCTGACATTCCTTGGTCATACCATGGCTTATATTTCTTAAATTCTTAATAGCCTAGACTGTCTTTGAAATGTTTAGTCACATATAGTGACTCAAATAGTTTCCCAAGTTCAGTTAATACTCGTACCTACATCACTGCCTAAGTTTTCCAAAGCTGAGAACTAATTTCAGATTTCAACACGATTCTGCCCTATTCCCTCCACCACTTTTAATTTCTTGTGATTTTGAACCTCTCCATATCAAATTTTCGTGTTGTTTGTTGACTCACTGCCAGTCTGTCCATAAATTCGGCCACCACCAGATAGCGATCAGTATCTCAGTGCACTCCCCTGAATGAACGGACTTCAAGTACACTTGAATGCCGTCCCCTGTCTGTTAAAATGTGGTCAGTTTGGACGTGAGTCTTTCCAGTTGGAGATGTCCAAGTACATTTATGAATGTTACGATGTGGGAACCTTACTTTTGACAGTCGTATTTTTGGATGTGCAGAGTTTACTATTGTGTCTCTATTATCGTTATTAATTTCGTTTAAACTCTCGTTCCGAATTATTGGTTTGAAAATTTCTTCCCCACTTACTTTGGCATTGAAATATCTTTACAACATTTTCATATGGTATGCAGGTAATTCATCGAATCCATATGCTGCTTCCTTATTCCAAGCAGAGCAAAAATTCATCGAGACCTGACTGGTAAATATTTTCTTTGTCCTCCACGAGGGGTCATGGGATCTGCCACATGATTGCCCCTGCAGGGTTAATATATCATGCAGCTGTGTAGTTGATATCTTGGTGCTCAACGATCATTCTTTCTTCGTTAGATATGGGAAGTTATCTATATGTTACGGTGAGAGGGTTGAGAAATGCACAGAATTTTGAGAAGTAATTCTCTTTGGAAAATGACTACCTGAAAGACAGAACGATATGAAAATACGTATTATCAAAATGGATGTTACAGAGATAAGTCGTGAGGATTAGAGGTGGCTGGAACTGGCTCAGAATCATACCCAGCGATAGTCCTTGGTATTAACAGTGCTGAATTTGCAGATTTATGCCACCACAGTGTACCTCGGACTTGAACTTGATGCGTTCCCGAAAACGGGTCATAAGTCAAGTTCATTATAACGTGATGCGTAAGGTGATTCCAATTTGTTCAATATCCTAACCATTATGACGCCATAATTCATGGAGCCGAGATGGCCCAATCACTTTAGCAACGAACCCAGGATAGGATGGCGGGAGTTCTATTCCCGTCCTTTCCAGACGGTCCCTGGTGCTCACTCAATCTCCTCTCTAATGGGTATGGGTGTGAAGCTGACCACTTTTCTGCTCTATTGTTGAGGTCATGAATGATGAAAATGCCTCTACTCTCCCATGCGTCTTCATGGCGTGGTACATACAGGGACCGCTTTACTTTACGCTTATCATAATTCTGTTGTTTTTCGGTGTTACAAAGAACAAGGAACTCCTGGGCGCCAATTATTGCGCTGAGCCACACTGACTCAGCAACGTGTGACGGACTCGAGAACGGGACATGGCGGGCCAGATAGTAGGTGTTGATCTGTTGGGCTCCGAAGTCGGGAAGTTCTAGTTCACGATACTACTGATGCACGCAGTATACAATGTGTAAAACCTTCGATATTACGCACTGTTTCCACGTATTTATTAGAGGTTCGTCCACACCTTGGATTAAATTTAATATATTTACGGTGCCTGCGTTACAGTCTCTAAGGTTTACTGCATAACCTGGGAGCTTAGGAAGATAATAACCCCTTACTCTAACTAGGTACAGGCTTAAGCAAAATGGTGAGCAGCCTGGCGTTGCTTGAATGCCCAGTGTGACATCATGCTATTGTTTCATTGGCTCACACCCAACTGGATACCACAGTTTACAAGTGAAAAGTTGTAGTGCAAAGGCCATAGTTCCTGTCTCACATTCCCTCCAAGTAAGACAAAAGCATTTCTAGATACTCTAATTGTAGATGAGTAATTTTGTATGACCTTGAAAATGTCAACGCCAAGACCAACAGGTTCTCTCTCTAGCCTTGGAACTCCACATGCGATTCAGTGGCTCACAGGTCTATGAAATACTCATCCTCATTCTAATGGACACTAATTTCACGGTTGTCAGCTTGGAACAGTTGCATCACTATAACCGACTTATTTAATTGGTTACAAATTTGTACTCAGGACTGATGGTTACTTTCAATTTAATTTGATTTTAAGTACTGTGTTATGTCAAAGTTCCAAGGCTGCCTCTAATAATGGCATGCAGAAAATTTTATTGTAATTATGAAGGCTGTGGAGAAATATCATACTTAATGAAGAGTATCAGGAAGGTTTCATTCAGGAAACTGTTTCTTACTGGTTTGGATGTCCAAGATTTTAATGTAGTTCCGTATGACAACGGTGACAGACTGTTCGATGTTCCTCACATACAGCTCTGGGTCATTAGACATGCCAGATAGGTTGGCCCGGCGAGGATCGAACACATCCCAGATACCAAGCTGGAACAAGGTTATTCATAGCAAATCATAAGGCATGAATGCCCTTTCCTTTCTTTTCTTACACTGAATTTGCTTTTAACATGTTTACTCAAACACTAAGGAAAATATAATTTTTAAGATGTACTCTTGTGCGATATCCACACCAAACTTAAACCTGTTGTCTTCATGGACATTTTTAGGTACTTATT
The DNA here is from genome assembly GCF_002891405.2 of Cryptotermes secundus. Lineage (NCBI taxonomy): Eukaryota > Metazoa > Arthropoda > Insecta > Blattodea > Kalotermitidae > Cryptotermes > Cryptotermes secundus. Next base: position 606,870 of record NW_019743155.1, on the reverse strand, counting down.
CTGTGAATTTCTACCAAATCGAAATTTTGAAACTCTGTTATTACCCATTCTGTTAAGGTAGATTAACCATTTGTAAGAACAAATCAGTTTCTCAAAACCATGCGTCTTTCTATTTCTATCTTCCCTCTCTAAAATGGAAAGTAGATCGTTACAATATCCCACGTTTTATATATTAACTGAGCCATTTCTTTAAGATCCGTGGTGATATTATTCTCCAATATTCACTTATGGTACCCAAGTAATCTTATCATTTCAGATTTTCTGTCTGAAATTTTATATGCATTTCTTATTTTCGTCATTTATTAGGCTAAAGACGGATGCAATCCCGTTGAGAAAAGTAAGCACATGATAAGATCTAAAAGTTTGTGACGATGGGTATTGTCCAAAAACATAATACTTGCAGTAAGTACATGATGCCAGAAAATTGAATATATGTGTAATACTGGTTACATGTTGCCACTGAGTGTGACGTAGAACAGTACCTGCTGCAGTGTGGGCGTGAGAATCACAGAGCCCTCCACCATGAAGCTGGGTATGACGGCCTGCACTCTGGTGTACCGAAGAGCTTGGTAGATCTGACGGAGCGGGCAAGAGGTCAGATCGTATATGAGTTGTCGCAGCCCCCTTTTCTCCACAGGCAGCAGAAGTAACAATCTGTAGCGCTCATCCTGCCACATTCCAATAGCATCAGTAACAGCAGTTTGTGATTACACCTGCGTAATGGTTCTTAATGCTTGGAATATTTTGTTGGTGGTAGATACATGTCAGTGAAAGCTAAAATACTGGAAATTTAAGTAATTTTACGTTTCAGTTATAAGAGATTTTCTGTGAGTTGTGACATGCTACTGTGTGGTATGCCAGAACCAGTGCTTTCTCCCAGTGAGTTCACACTGTTTCGGTACAACCTGTTGCTAGACAGCCCAAAGGGTAAAATGAAATTGGAAAATAATAATGCACCATTATCAAGTAGACTCTTGAGGTACGTGATGAATATGGTTTTCCTATGCAGTAACAAATGTAAATAATAACTGTAGAGGCGATCTTTCTACAAAGCTGAAATATTCCGGCCAGATCTTGCCACTGTATGTATTTGCTGCGTTGTTGAGTTCTACTAAAATCACAATATTCTGTTCTCCGGTCATGCGTGGCATATTTTTGTTATGAGACTATTTGAAATCTATGTTGATCTAATCACATTCTGGCCCCCGAATTACACAAAAATCCTGGCACACTGCCTAAGTAACAATGCAAAACTCACGTCCAGAGGAAACTCTAATGCTTGTGCATGCAGACGCTGAATGTAAGCAAAGCGAAATGTCATTGTGTAGGTCATGACAGGCACCAGTTCCTCAGATACCCCGTCTACGAGGAAAGGCCTCTTAGGCAGCTGGGTATACAGCTCGAACCCGCGGGACAGCTGGCTGTCGGACATCCCGTTCTGCAGCTGGAGGCTGATGTCAGGAAACACAACCATAGAATCTGAACAGACAGAATGCATATATCTGCATTTTCATTATAGGCCCTCATTTAATATCAGGTGTGGAGGATGGAAACACAGCGGCAGAAGAAAACATCCCATGCGGAACATGTAAGGTAACTGGTTAGGTTATTATACAGTAAACTCTCGCTAATCCGGTTACAGTTAATGCGGATCGAAATATGAAAAATCCTGGCGTTGCCATAGAATTAAATTTCTGCTCATGCGCAAGTACGTGTACTCCATTCCGGAGGGCCTGGCAAGGCCGCTCGTTTGCACTGTAAAACGTACAAATGTCGAGAAGTGTTATTTAACCTATTAGTAATGTATCATCTTGCAATACCCCTTTTCATACTTCCAAGTCTATTCTTGCTCGCCCAGTGCACAAACATACGAGTATTTCTATTAGGCTGGGGCCACACGAACGCACAAAATGCGTCAGTTGTAACAAACGTCGTTACGTCCGTTGTAGAAATAAACAAGAGAGGCGAATGCTACACTTTCTTCTGGCTCCATCGCAGATAAAAAAAAAACTACGCACCGCATTCTGCAACTATGTGGTGTCCTCAGCAACGTCCGTCATAAAGTACGTTCGTTGCAACGGACGTACTTCGTGGGCTTGTGTGGCCCCAGCCTTAGTGGCTGCAGCTGTAGCAGGATCAGGTATATAGTGAGAATATAAGGGTTAAACCAAGGAGGCTGTGGAACGAGGATTTTTAGGTCCATAGAGGAAATGTCTTCGAAATGTGGTGTTGGAGAAGGATGGAGAAGATCAGTTGGACCGATTATGAGAGAAAAGAAGAAGTGTTAATTAGAGTCAGTGAGCAGAGGAATATCCTACACGAAATAAGAAAACGGAAGGCTAATTGGATTGGTCATATCTTACGCGGTAACTGCCTTCTAAAAGGAGTTATTGAAGGAAAGATAGAGGGGCGGATAGAAGTGACCAGAAGACGAGGAAGAAGACGTAAGAAGATGCTGGATGACCTTGGGGACAGAAGAGGATATTTTAATTTGAAGGAGAAAGCTCTAGATCGCATCAAGTGGAGGAACTGTTTTGGAAGAGACTGTGGACCTGTCGTCTTGACAGATTACTGATGAATGAAGAAATGAATAGGAAATGTGTTATCTAGATATGAGTAAGAAATGACCCAAATAGGATTACGTAAAGCGAAACATCAGCAGTCACTGACGACTGGATATGGGTTTAACTACAGTAAAGAATATCTGATACGCTTATCAGAATACCAACTCCTAAAAGCAGACCTAAACCTAGTGGCTTCCGTCAATAACAGACATCATTCTGTATCGTATCTTGTCTGCCACGTGTTCTTGTAATATTTGGAACTCCTTAATTGCCTCGCCCTATAAGAACAACAACATTTTGAACCTCGCAACAAAATAAAACTAAGTAAAGTCACACAAACAAATATAATGCTTTACCCTCTATTGATCTCCTTGTTCTGTTTCTAGACTCTAGTGTTGTATTTTCACTTGTAGCTGGACTCGACAAGTTGTACGCTAGAGGGAAAGATGTGCCCACTGTCCACCTGACCTCACGAAACCTGCTCATGGATTGTACTAACGCCTCGTCGTTTGTGACAATGCTACTTCCAGAGTCTATTTCCGTCGAGCTTGCTTGTTCTGTTGCATCGTCAGGGATGGTGTTATTGGCTATATCTGCTACTGTTTTCGTAGTCAATGTTTCTGGTCGCTGTTCGATGGATACCACTACTTCTATTTGTTCTGCACCTGCTGGTTGTTCTGTCGGTACCTCTCTTTCTGTTTGTTGTCCTGTCTCTGTCATTTTATCTTCTGATTCTGTCTGTGCCACTGCATCTCCTGGCCGTTCTGTCGGTACAGCTGTTTCTGTTGGCTGTTCTGTCTGTGCCACTGCATCTCCTGGTCGTTCTGTTGGTACTACTGTTTCTGCTGGTTGCTCTGTCGGTACCAGTGTTTCTACTGACTCTACTGTCGTTGGTTGCTCTATCAGCGTTACTCTCTCCGATACTTCTTCTGTCGCTGTCACTGTTACTGCTGGTTGTTCGGTTGGTGCGATTGTCTCTGTTGCTTGTTCTATCGGTGGGACTGTTCCTGGTGGTACTCTTGGTGTTACATTTTCTGTGGATTGTTCTGCGAATATCGTTGCCTCAGTTAGTCCTTTTGGAGGCCCTGCTGTCTGTGTTGTTTGTTCTGTTATTTCATGAGGTACAGTCGATGCTGGCTCTTCAAGTGCTTCTCCCAGCACAACAGTAGAAGTAACTTCCGCCAGCGTGGTAGCTCCGTTCGCCTGCGCACGTGGAACTGACTCCGTTGTAGTGTCCAACATTGGTGTGAATTCCTGTTCTGTTCCCGATTCTGTAGCACTGGTAACATCTCCTGTTGTCACTGTCTCGTCGTCGGAAGGCCCGGGAGAATTAGTGCTTTCTGTTTGGATGGTGAGAGTGGTCGAAGTAAAGCCAGCCTCCGGCGGCATTGTAGTTGCGGAAATCGAAACCTTTTCGGTGTTGTCTTGAGGCCCGTTAGTAGTTTCGTCTGAAAGTGCTGATGTGCTGGGGGCGTCTGTGCCTTCTGTCGTGGCTGCACTCTCTGTCACTGTGCCCTTGGCATCCGTTGTCGTGTTCTCAGTTGTGTCCGGTGTGGAGCCGACGCCTTCAGTGGGTTTGGATGTCGTTGTTGTGGCTGTTGCAGGTGTTGTAGATTTGGTGGGAGGGAAACTGTCTCCTGGAGCCAAGCCCACGTCGTACCCGTAAAACCGAAGGATCCGCCGATATTCCGGCAGCAGGGAAGTATGGTTCTTGTTTAGCGACAGCCCGCTCAGATAGCCCTCGTGGCTGAAGTAGCCCTGTGGAAGAGTGGCGGTTTTTAATCCTTGAAAATTTTTATGTACCAATTACAAAGTGACATGAATATTAAACATGCATTTGGGAAACTATGAAACTTTCATTAAATCAATATGCATTGTTATGTATTCGTATAATTATCTGATAATAGATCGCTAAAACTCAACACAATCAGGATCAAAGCCCACCCGCCGTTAAATTCAATCATCAACTCTTTCAATCCATTTAGTCTGCTCATACTCATTTTCTTTAAGACAGCGAAGGTACTATGCGCGCTACAAAGTCACAACCTTAATGTGGAAGCAGCAGCTTTCTGCGAAACGGTGGTGACGATCTAACCAACCACATGGCGTTACATCCGTTACGCTTTAATGTAGTAGTACATATATATATATATATGTAATCGTTAGAATGCATTTGTTGGAAAGGAGAAGCGTGCGGAGTGTGGGCTTCTCACGGCGGCGACTGTGAAGATTTCTTTTATTGCTAGTGGGGTGGGACTAAGTCCCTTGTACTGCGGCCACTTCTGGCTTACTGTACCAGCCTCAGATGATAGGTGAGGGTGATTGTGGAGCAATTGGTGGAATGAAGATTGGCAGGGGAAACCGAAGTACTCGGAGAAAACCTGCCCCAGCGACACTTTGTCCACCACAAATCCCACTTTACCAGACCCGGGATCGAACCCGGGCCGCCGCGGTGGGAAGCCAGCGACTAACCGCTTGAGCTGTGGCGCGGCTATGCTACTATGAAGATTAATTTCGCGAAGCCTCACCTTTTTCAAGACATGCATTTTTATAATTGTGCAAGTTTTACATGAGTCATTAACTGAAATTATTTTCGAGACCACATATCCACCCAGTTGACGGAACCCCAGCAGAGGGACGAGTCCCACTGCGTGATGTACAGCCGTTTGCTCCACTAGGAATGGGAATAACGTGGTAGCATCCTCAAAAGACCGCGATATCTTCCTCTCCAGTCCTTTCCAATTCAGCAGACATATTCATCCCCTCATCACATTCCAAGCACGCAAACTTTCGGATGTCCTCCGAGAGGTGCTAACCCGCAAATGTCGGTGGATGTCTCGAAAGCCGATGCGAGTGACATCTACATTCCAGGGCAGGCGCAGCGTATTGTGTATCTGCCTTGCGGCTTCGCCTCGTGCCCCTTCATACAACACCACCAGCACTGACGCAACACCATACGGGGAGAATGCGAAGTTGCTTCGGGTGTAAGCGTAATCCTGCAAAGCGACAGACACACGTGGTGAAGTTGTCACATTCATTACAAATAAATACATAATAACAATAATTCAGTTGTTTATTTATTTGTGTACTTCCTCAACAAACCAGAGGCCAATTATAAGGTAAGGACGAACAAAGAGACAAAACACACATACATACTAACAGACGAAACAAAGCAACATGCATAATCTAGACAATACTAATAATAAACACAAACTCCGTGGCTTTAGTCCGCAAACGAACTATACCGACCGAGCTACCGCCGCTTGTTGACGAAGTTAGTGCCAACTTTTGCTGATAGAGGGTGTCGCGTGGTCAGTGCAACGAATCCCCACGGCCGATAATTTCGGTTTATAGCAACAACAACAACAACAACAACAACAACAACAATAATAATAATAATAATAATAATATATTGAATATTGTCTTCGGGCAGTTAGCACTCCTGCCTTTTATTTGAGAGGTCTAGGGTTCAAGTCTCTGACTGAAGATCAACCGTCCTGATGTTCGGTATGGTTCTATTTTTACGCTGTATAAAGTGAGTTACTGAAATAGTATTTAAATAAACCATTAATGATAATGATAATAATAATAATAATAATAATAATAATAATAACAACAACAACAATATGATGATACGCAACGTTAACGCAATATCGTTAAAGCAGAGTAAGATAATGTGGTAACATCTCCATGGACGGCTCGCGAGAATTAAAATTCATTGTCGGTACATTTTGTTGACTCTGGAAGAATGATTCATTCGGAATACGAATATTGTATTGAGCATTTCCCTCGTGCATGAGGTAAAGCTGATACACTCGACGTTTCTGAAATTTACGGAGCTCTCACGTCCGGCGATTGGTTGTCGTTATGCCAAGTGTTTGTTTCCTTATTCAGGATTAGTGATGACTGCTCTGATCAAACTCGGGAAGTTTTGAAAGCTAGGATGATGCCCATCAATCAATATTAATTTTTAACATAAAAATATCTGTCAAAACGACAAATTTTCGCTCAAAAAAGGCAATAGAGCCAATTTCCGAAACGTCGTGAAGGTCTGTATCAAATATTTCTGCGACAATGGAGAATGTCCAAGACAATATTTGTGTATCAGATTTCATTGTGCATATATCGTGGTTATCGGGCCATGACAATGACCTGAGCTAAGGAAAATTGACATGAAATTTGGCGTGTGCAATTTCAGGATAGGGACCAATGGAAGACTCTTGTGAACATGGTAATGAACCTTCGGATTTCATAAAATGTTGGGAAATTCTTAAGTAGCTGGGCGACTTTTGGCTTCTCAAGAAGAACGTAGTTCAATTGCATTTGTTAGTTATGTACCAGAAGAAGACTACAGTGGAACCTCGCTTAACGAGCCCTCTCATAATGAGTGATTCGCATAACGAGCAAAACAAAAATGGCTCGCTTAACGAGCGACGTTTCGCATAACGAGTGACGAGAGGGGAAGTCCCGGATTGTGCGCTTGCTACATCAGTCTGTGTTTAGCACTCGTTCCGCTAGCGTCTTAGTGTCGCTTGTGATCACACATTTTTCCAAACTTGTGTTCAGACATATTATTTGTGATTTTTTTGTGCAAAGTTTAATAACCCTTGCAAAAATGTCCCCGAAGAAAAAGCCGCAAAAAGACAGGCATAAGAGAATAAAAATAACCGTAGAAATGAAACGTAAAATCATTGAAAAGCGAGAACGAGGTGTGAGCGTGGCTGATCTAGCACGCACATACAATCGGTCTACATCAACGATTTCCATGATTTGGAGTTGCATTGTGTTTCACAGCAAGAAGTTGTGGAGGAGAGTTTGTCAGAGGAGGAGGAGGACGAGGAGGTAACAGCAAAGCAACAATCTTCTGGCGCAATAAGAGAAATGCTGAAAGCATGGGAAACTGTTGCATCGTACATTGAGAAGCATCACCCTAATAAGGCAGTGGCTATGCGCGCTACAATTTTATTTAATGGTAATGCTGTGTCGCATTTTCACCAAATTTTGAGGCGTCGGCAAAAACAAATGTCTCTAGACAGCTTTCTAGTAGAAAAGAATTAGATATGTATCATTAATAATAAACTAATTATTTCGATTTTTTTTTTTTTTTTCGTTTTCTGCAAATCAAATTCGCATTCCAGGTTGGTTCATTCCGCATAGAAGAAAAGATGAAGATGATTCACGCTCCTTAACAATGTATATATAATTTTCTTTGAATAAACGTTATACATAAATTTTCTTGAGTATCTTATTCCGCATGGAACGCATTATCGTATTTTACATTAATTTATACGGGAAAATTTTTTTCGCATAACGAGTGTTTCGCATTACGAGTAAGATTCTGGAACGAATTATGGTCGTTAAGCGAGGTGCCACTGCAATCGACTAAATTTATTATTATTTTTTATTACTATTATTGTTATTTATTCACCGAGTGGGTTGACATTGCATTAACATTCTTGCCCCCTATTCGAGAGCAGCTTGGTTCTAATCTCGGCCGGGACATACGATATCCAGACGGATTTCTCGTTTGTTTTCCTCAGTCCCTTCAGAAAAATTCCAGGATTGCACTTCGATTAGGCCACGACAGTTCCTTCCAAATTCTTCCAAATCAACCTTCATCTGTCGTTCCACAATTTGACGCTATAAGGGCTAACTACTGAAAACGTCGTTATATAAATAACAATAAATAAAATAAAGTTCTTTTGTTTTTTTTTATAATTTAGACCTTCTGGCCTGTTGCAATTCAAAATTTCAAAAATTCTGTATGTAGGAATTCTTGGACAGGGGATCGGCCCATCGCAAAGCCTGTGCCTGCACAGGATAGCACAAATAGAAGAAACACAGATCTACAGCATGCGCCAAGTGGAAGTCACACCCACAATCCCAGTGTTGTAGCGGTCGAATGTAGTGTGCGCATTGTGACCGGCCTATATTTCTGTCATCTATTGCTATAGATTGAAGTGGATACAAACAAAAAACAAATTAATGTTCGGTATGAAGTTCTCACAACGATTGTTACAAAGAGTCCTACTATCTGGGATATAATACTGCATAGTTTGTTGAAAATCAGTCGACGTTTCGGAGGAACATATGGCTTTCATCTTTAAGGTCGAAGAATATACCAAGAAAGGAACCAACATTAAGCAGGTAGCAAACAGAGCTTCCTCCGAAACTTCGGTTGATTTTCAAGGGACTGCACTGCGATACATCTCAGAAAACGGCACTCTTCAAACCAGAGATTTTTCAGTGAAAGCAAGAAAGAAACTAACACACTTTTCTCTTGTAATTTCCCCCCATATGTTCAGGTTAAGTTGGAGACTGCTGCAAAGCTGTGGAAGTAAAAGGATTTCAGATTAATATACAATGCAGTAAATTGCAGGTAACACACCTGTAGGACAGCTACGCCTAAATCATTGGTAACGTCCACCATTGCTTCTATAGGGCGTTGGTATACTAGCACTGGCTCAGGGGCGCCCCAGAATGGTGAACTTCCACCCCCCACGAGTGTTGCCGCCAGCAGCAGAAATATGAAAACTGTAACTGATAAAACCCTGTAAGTAGTATTCACAAGAAATTATGTTAACAACAGATATCTTCAAAATTGCACATATATTAATCCTCGAGTGACAAGCCATCCAGGGCAAACAGGCTTAATGTAAACAATCCAATTTTTTTTATGGATATTTTAACTTATTTTGACTTTATGGCTGTGTAACTTTACTCAGGTCCTTAGCAAATATGACGCAAGTTCCTTTTACTGTTGAGCTTTTGAAGACGACCAGGAAGGACCAAAACAGGTAAGGCCGTGTAAATAAGAGGTTTATTTGCGGTAAACCTGTGTACACTGCACGGCTTGTCAATGATGTTTTCATTCAGTGCCTATTTTCAGCCTAATTTCCTAAGGTATGCTTATGCGATCTTCCTCTATGCGTGTCTTTGTACCACGCCTTGTTAACTTTCCATATCCTGAAACAGCCTTCACGATACTTGTATGTATGTATAACATGGCATCTGAGCCGATCTCAGTGACATACTTCATAAATACTGTGTGTCTGTATGTATATGTTGCTAGGCAACGGCTAGGTAAAAATGTTATAGCGGAAATATACACGCAACACTAGAAGAATTGTTGGACGCGTCGTTTTCTATGCCGCCCTTGTTGTATCAAAGAAGAGTCTTCTGGTCTGTCTGTGTTTCCCCTTATCGTTGCTAGGGAACAGCTCAGTAAACAAGTGTCTGCAGCAATGTGGAATTGTTGGAGGCGTCGTTTTATATGCTGTACATGTCGTATCAAAGGAAAATAGGCGACTGGTTCTTCCTAGAACTTCTTGTTTTATTTTGCTTTTTGTTATGACGTCAGTATCTATATAACGTCGATGTTAGGATGACTGACGAATTTGGAAGGAATCGGCCGTGGCCTACTCGAGATGTTATGAAAATATTTGCCTGATAAGACTGACTTGAGTCCCGACTGAGATTCGAATCGAGAATCTTCCGAATACAAATGTTACGTCTACACTAGCCTTCTCTGTTGCCTACTTTCATTTACCTGCTTATGTTGGGCGTGCTAGAGGAAATGATATGTTAGCAATTACACGCCTTAGTGCGTAATTTCCTTTAGGTTTAATACCTGAAAGGCGTAAGGCACAACCTCAAAACTCACGTTTCTTGAACGTCTGCAATTTGTAACCAAAGAACGTATTTCATACGCAGACGTTTCGGTACCTTTATTGCCCAATAAAATATAAATTGTTCATATCTACATAGAGCATAATTGTTAGATTTGAGGTTATCACAGCGGTGGTTACGAAGAGTCCTGTCTTCTAGGATATAACGTCGTGTAGCCCGTTGAAAGTCAACTGATGTTTCGGAGGGACATGTCATTTCCGCCTTCGCTGTCTAATAATAAGACAAGCAAGAAACAAACTTCAAGCATGTATAAAGCGGCTCTGCTTCCTAGTTCAGTCTGGTTCCTTGTTTGGCTTATTGCAACCTGAATATGGAGGCGACAGGCTCTCTGAAAAGGACGTCATGACGTTATATCACAGAACATAGCATTTTTACAGCATAATTGTTCTTAAATTATCGAGTTCAGGAAGAAAGTGAAAATAGTTTCAAAGCGGTCGCCGTATTATTATTTTGTATTATAAGCCTACATGTAAGAAAACTTAATTTTTTGTACTCTTATCAGCACACACAATTATAAGTGCTCTGCAGCACGCCATACTGTGCATGCGTCCCTCTCTCCCCAGACGTTCTCACGGCAGGTAATTGTAAGATGTGAAGTGAGCTGGTTTAGGCTGAGCCCAGTGTCAGGCTCTTGTGACAGAAACGAGAACTATTCTGGCTTTGTAGCATCAGAACGTTTCCTTACCTATCAGCTACTGAAGAAACATTGTGTAAGAGATAACCAACGTGTGTCCTGCTAAATTTAACGTAAACATATCTGCTCAAGTAATGAATTCGTCAAAGAACAGGTGGAGTGCTTGGTTAGAATCTCGGCTGAGACACCGGCTACAATGACTGAGCTTTTTCATAGTTTTCCTTGATCAGTCCAGGAAAATTCTGGGATAGTACCTCAGGTCACGAATGATTCTTTCCAATTAATTTATCGCTATACCACTCGACGGGACTCTGAAGGTGTCAAAAAGTAACCCACGCTTAATTTCATCTCAGAAACCTGAAGATAAAGATAATGATGAAAACGAAAAAAAAAAATTATTATGTGACATGTTTAAAATTGAAAGGAATCGCAGTATTCTGACCTAAATAGGACTCGATCCTTTGCCTGTCTATGCACGAGCCCCGAAAGTTAACCTATGAGATATTTTTTCGCATTTTGTTCTAGAGGTGAGGTGAGACTTTTTGGTCCTGCTGCTGCAAAGGGACCCTGTTGTACCTTTAAGAGTAAATGTAGCGACAACTGGCATTAAACAATCGAAGTACTCGGAGAGAAACCTGCTCCTGTGCCACTGTGTTCTCCACAAATCCCACTACGCTTGGGCTGAACTGGAATCTCCATAGTGTGAAGCCGGCAACTAAAGGCCTGAGCTATGACATGGCCAACCACTGAGCTAAATTGGATTATAAACTTACATAGCCAAAATATAATATTAAATACACGATAAGCCTGTATTAAGGATTAGAATTAGGGTGACCAACTCTTCGCACATTCCGACAATGTCCGCGGAATGACAACGTGGGGGGAAAGGAATGCCAGTAATGTACAGTACAACTTTTCGAAGTTATAGTGCTTAAACTTTAATTTGCATGTGATAATTATCATAGCATATTTTAAAAGTTTTCATTGTCGAACTTTAAAATGAACTAGGATTTTTTTAAGGAAAAAAAATATAGTACTTACCTAGTTACTCATGGAGCTGAGCCCTTCTTGAGGAGCTGTCAATTCTGCAGCTACGTACTCAAGAATTTCCCAGCATTTTATGGAACCCAAAGGTTCATCACCGTGTTCACAAGAGGTCTCCACTGGTCTCTATCCTGCGCCAGATCTATCCAATCCACACAATCCCATCCTATCTCTCCAAGATCCATTCTAATATTGTCCACCCACCTACGCCTTGGTCTTCCCTGTGATCTCTTTCCTTCTGGCTTTCCCACCAATATCCTATACGCATTCCTCGTCTCCCCCATTCGTGCTAAATGACCTGCCCACCTCATCCTCCTTGACTTGATCATTCTAACTATACTTGGAGAAGAGTACAGGCTATGAAGCTCCTCATTATGCAGTTTTCTCCAACCTCCTGTGACTTCATCTCTCTTTGGTCCAATTCTACTCAACACCCTGTTCTCAAACACCCTCAGTCTATGTTCCTCCCTTAATGTCAGAGACCAAGTTTCACACCCATACAGAACCACAGGCAAAATTATAACAAAAAAAATAGTAAAAGGATTAAAATATTTTTATTTAATGAACAAAATACAGACAATTAAAACTGACATATCCATAGAAGTGCATATTATTACTTTTTATAAATGACCAAAAATCAAAATTTTCAGTTTATCAGCTTTGGTTCATTACTGTAATTTAAGAACATCTTTTTATTTGACTTTGCTGCTTCCAGGATTTAGTTTTTCTGAAGCAAAAATGTGTAGAAATTCTTAGAGTTAATTTTTACCGTAATTTCGCCTTCCGTTAATTTTACACCGCTCTCATTGCATTCAAGATCGCCTCTGTGGTCTAGTGGTCAGAGTTCCTGGCTACAGAGCCAGAGGTCCCGGGTTCGATTTCCGGCGCTACCAGATTTTCTGAGAAGTAGTGGGTCTGGAACGGGGTCCACTCAGCCACGTGAGGATAACTGAGGAGCTACTCGAATGGAAAAGTAGCGGCTTCGGTCTAGAGGACCGAGATTAACGACCGTGGAGATTCGTTGCGCTGACCACGCGATACCCTATATCTGCAAAAGTTGGCACTAACTTCTCCGACAAGCGGTGGTCGGTCAGTCGGTATAGTTCGCTTGCGGACCAAAGGTCACGGAGTTTTTTTTTTTTCTTGTTGCATTCATTTCTCCAGTACCTGCAGTTCGTATTTGAGAGAACTCGCTCCACACAAGCGTTGCGCACAAGACTGGGGAGTACAAATGGGAGTAATCGTGCAGCGTTTGGAAGTCTACTGTCTGCTGCCAGAATTATTTGACACCAGTTGTCACTAGCAGAAAGAGCTTGGTTGGATTTGTCGTTAAGCAACAATGCAGATATAGGCTTTTTTTAATTGCTAGTGGGGTGGGACTAAGTCCCTTGTACTAAGGCCACTTCTGGCGCAGACATAGCCTTACTGTGCGAAATTCTTCGTATAATTTATGAAACTTAATGGACGTCTTCAGGTTCAAACTGCAACAGCTTATTTAAAGTCGGAAAATGTAGGTTCCCTTTTCAGGCATAATAACTGGATTTTACTCTGGTATTTTTCATAGAAATGGAACAACTTTTCGACTATTTGAGAGACCGTTTCCCAGTGTGCGGATAGCGGTGCAGTGTGCCCTCAATGTGGTAGCTAAACAGCGCTGCCATTTAGGCCTTATGGAGGAAGGTTGTTTCGCTGACTTCGGGACATTTCAACCCACTTTCGGGACGCAGTGTTCTAAGTGCCTTTTCGGGACCCAACCGCGAAAATTAGGACGGGTTGTCGCGCTGGATGAAATTGTCCCTGTGCTTAAATAATTAAGCACTACATAGAGGTGAGTGGCTAGTTTCACGTCCCGGTCGCTTTATCCCCGGGGAAAGAGCCCCCAGTACTCAATAGATGGGAGGCTTGGTGGGACCTAAAGCCAGTTTAGAGGCTGTGAAGTACTGATGAATCTCATGTCCTTGTCGGAAAACGAACCCCGGCTTCCCAGCCCTTAGCACGTCTCAATGCCGACTCAGGTATCTCGGCTCATAGGCTCCATGAATACTACCCTAAATCACAAGAGTTCTTTTATTGCTAGTGGGGTGGGACTAAGTCCCTTGTACTGCGGCCACTTCTGGCCTATTGTACCAGCCCCAGATGATAGGTGAGGGTGATTGTGGAATAATTGGTGGAATGAAGATTGGCAGGGGAAACCGAAGTACTCGGAGAAAACCTGCCCCAGCGCCACTTTATCCACCATAAATCCTCCTTGACCAGACCCGGGATCGAACCCCGGCCGCCGCGGTGGGAAGCCAGCGACTAACCAATTGAGCTATGGCGCGGCCTCATTATAAGACGTTAGACAGTTTCGTCCAGTGTGACTAGTAAAGATTTTCTTATTTCAATCCTTTTTCCCTTACATGTTTCGGTCTTTACAGACCATCCTCAGAGGGACATCAATACAATCGGAAGCCACTATTACAATATGTTTTTGAAGGTTACAATATATAATATAATGTTGATAAAGTATAATGGGTATTACTACACACCAGTCACACTGGAGGGAACTGTATACCCTCTTATGATAATGTTAGTGTGACGGACCAGAATGAAATGAATCAAATTTACCCGATGTCCTTCTTTGTTTCCTTTTTGTTTACCTCTTTGTTGCGATGTTATTTAACGACCCTCTTTGTATATAATGTCGAATTATGGGATGATTGGTTAATTATTAATTAATTGGGATTTTCTGGAACGAAGCGGCCGTTGCCTAATACTGGTGGTATCTTGGCATCTGTCTGGAGGGATAGGAAGACCACTAAAATCTTCAGTCAGAATATCCGGTACCCGGACCAATATTTGAAATGAGCGCCTCAAGATCACATGTCTAGCGCATTACCGCTCCGTTGTTCATGTCTATATGTTGCAGACGTGAATTAATCTGTTCGTATCTAACTGCCTCCTTGTCCATCTGTCCATGGCCCTACAGACCTCTGTTGGACCTTGGCCTCCTTTTCAGATTTCCAATCCTATACACAGTCGGTAGGCCTCCTTGGACGGGGGATCAGCCCATCGCAAGGACGCTACCTGCAGACAGGACAGCACAAACATAGCACAAACGCACACAGACATCCGTATTTTGAGTGGGATTGGAACCCACGATCCCGGCTTCCAAGCGAGCGAAGACCGTTCATGCCTTAGACCGCGCGGCCACTGTGATCGGCCTTCGCATCCATAGATAATAAATACTTTATACAGTTTTCTGATTCTTATATTTATAAATCAAGTGTGTGCCTGATGTCAAATGTCGGATGCTTGCGATATTTTTCTTCTGTCGTGCCTGTTTTATCTGTCTCTCTCGGATATTACTTCCAAATAGCGAATATGGCTTGAACTTCGGCCAAAGAAAGTAAGAGTTCTACAATCGCGTTCTACCTGTTACATCTGCTACATCCACTTTTACCAAAATCCGTTTTCTTAATTAGGTCTCATATAATTAAGAGCAATGAAAGGTATTATACATCCCGAGGTAAATTAATTTACTTACTTTAAAAATAACTCCTAAGAGGAGACATAAAACACAGATATTCCTTGTGTATTCACCGTATAATTCCAATCCATTTCAATTACTTCTCCGTAAAAGTGATTTGCTCTGGTTAAGCTGCCTGACTGGGTAGGCATCAGCCCTCTCTCTCTCTCTCTTTCTGTTTTGATCTTGTCTGAAGACAGGGCACAAATAATAGGCAAAGTCTCTGCGTCATGACTGCGGACCATTGTCTCAGACCTTTAGAACTAAAGTGCTTAATATAATTGTAACTAGGTCTGTATATAGGATCTGAGGTTCTCACAACAATAGTTATGAAGAGTTCTGTTTTCTGGGATCCGTTGAATTTAAACGGACGTTTCGAAGGATTAAGTCACCTCCATATTCAGGGTCGAAAGATAAGCCAAGCAAGAGACCAGTGTGAGCAAACAAAGCTTACCCCCTGCTTCATGCTGGTATATCGCTTGGATTATTCTTCGACCCTAAAGATGGAGGCAGCATTTCCATTCGAAACGTCGGCTGGCTTTCAACGGACTACACGGCCTTAATCCCAACAACTGGAATTATTTTTAGGTCTGTATAAATTACAAGTGTTGTCCGTCCGTCTCTCATCCGCGCGATATACCTTTTTTGGCAGTTCTGAATTTCTGGGTACACAAACGACACACGACAAATGAAAATGAAAAGGCTGCCCCACTTACCTGTGGTCATGATGTCTGCGGATGTAACTGTTACCTTGTAGATCCACTGATCCGCAACTTGTACGATTGTACGAATTGATTTGGTTACAGCCTTCACTTTCCGGTGTTCTCCTTTTGGCATGCAATTTGGCGAGCGCGAAGCTAACTAGTTGTTGTATAACTATTTTGTAGAAAATAATAAAACAATGCCTGTTCTTTGTGCTGTTTGATATTACAACTGGCCTTGGTCAGGAAAGTAATGGTTTAAATGTGAATTTAATTCGTTTGGCGTAACTGATTCTATTTAAGTGAAATTTCACGAATGTTTCATGAGTTTCTTGTTCCTTAAATATGCCTATACGTCGAAGAAAAAAAAAACTTGGCTATACTTTGGAAAAAATTAATAATTTGAGCTAACAATAGAACAAATTTTGTACGTTTGAAATCTCGCACTTAGTAATGCACAAAATGAGATTTTAATCCGTATTCTATATTTTATATAATTTATTTTATAACACGAAATTTTTTATGAAATTCAAATTTGAAAATTCACTAGAGTTAAATATAAGCACAATTCTGCAAAACTTGACGGGTGTCCTTTGATAACTTTCCTGTCTCTGGAGTATACTTCAGATATTAGTTACAAAAAATAGATTAAAGCGCGTTAAGTTTCCTTTTCACGTGAATGTGATAAAATAAAAATGATGGCTCGTTCAACGTCCCGCATGTACACTTTACTTCCAGTAGTAATCGCACACGTTCACCAAATGGATTGACGCCAATGAACGCGTTCGGTTAGCACAGTGACTAAGTTATCGTGTTCGCCGTAGTCGAAGTTTTCTTACGACTGGCTGACCGGAGGATCGCTCTCCACTAACTCACGTTGCCTCCTCGCGGCACAGAACGTAACTAACCAGGTTCATTGCTACCAGGGCTGGCTGCAGTAACATGTGATTAGCAAGACAAAAATTCAACCAGTTGCAGGAAAATTCGATGGAAATTAAAGTTGGCGTCTTGTTTGCAATGTTAATGACTGAATAAATATAAAGGCTCGCTGAATAAACAGCAAACAACTATCTGTTACCTCGTCACTCAACTACACAACCACCAGACGGAGTTCCTCGCGTTTGCCCCTTGAGGACGAATTCCGTGCAGTGCTGTTACCCTGTTCCTTAACCATTAAATCAAACCATGAAATATGTAAAATCTCACAGTAGACATGTACTTACTGACTGCACTTACATTTCCCGGATGCAACATTTGTACGTATTTTTTGTCATGCAGATGATCTTAAGGTTATAGGGTGCAGGGTACAGAGCTCTTGTGATTACGACATCCGGCTAAGCCTATTACATATATCATTGTGTTAAATGGAGCACTCCTTTCCCGTGGATTTATCGGATATCTACCATTTATCCTGCTATTCATTTTTCCAATATATCCTCAACTTATTCACTGCATGGGCCGTGCAATGGCTCAAGTGGTTAGTCGCTGGCTTCCCACCTCGGCAGCCCGGGTTCGATCCCGGGTCAAGTCATGTGGGATTTATGGTGGACAATATGGCACTGGGGCAGTTTTTCTCCGAATACTTCGGTTTCCCTGCCTATTTTAATTCACCAATTGCTCCACAATCACTATCATCTGGGGCTGGTAGAATAGGCCAATAGCGGCCGCAGTACCAAGTGGACTCGGTCTCAACCCACTAAGAATAAAAAAAATATATATATTTCATTCCTTGTCTCTGCCGTGTTTAACCTTGGGAGCTGCTACAGTTATCGTCCAGTAGACCAGCTCCTAGATACCAGTGTCCCACTGCGGAAGACCGGAAGTAATGCCAAAGTCGTTTCAGTGAAAGTGGAGCAAGTTTAGCTTCTACTGGTTCGATTGCAGTACATTTGCACCAATGTTCTACGATCTATTATTGTCGACGTAGTTTGAGACAGGCCCAAACCAACCCCATCAGCACACTATCGAAACCTCGCCCCTCAGACTCGGAAGTAAGCAAGTTTTTCAGCGTTAATTCACAATCTACGAGCTACAGTTTTTGACACCATCAGAAGTAGCCATTCTTCGTCTTTCTTATCACTTCTGAAATTGCGATATTCATAGTAAACTCTTCCCGTTGTTGTGTTGCCATCCGTAACTGTAGGAATCTGCTTAGCAACAAACTAAGACAATTATGAGCAATTCACAAATACTTCCCCAAAAAAATGATTACAGCTAACACGAACGAACGACCCAATACTGAGAAACTGGTGCCAAAGGAGCATGCTAAAGGTTCTTAGTGACTTCCTTCTGTGCATACAAAGAGAAGTAAACCCTTGCAGAAGAGTGTGCACTGCAATTTCTTTCACGGTGGCTATTTACATTGCCTTTCATATCTGAAGGGGGGATATGCGAGTATAGTTCCCACTTCCTGTCAATCCATTTTATCCACTCGTAACAGCCGTCTCCTCTCTCATTCTCCCCCGTATTCCCTTCCCGTCCCATTCTGTGTCGCCCTGTCGCCATAGCTGGAAGCGAGTCTGAAGTCCTTCTTACATTAGTAATGATCCCATTGTTGTCATCGTCCTACTGACATAATTCTATTCTTGTCAGAATTCCCTTGCCGTGATCCCATTGTTGTCATCGTCCTACTGACATAATTCTATTCTTGTCAGAATTTCCTTGCCATGATCCCATTGTTGTCATCGTCCTACTGACATAATTCTATTCTTGTCAGAATTCTGTTGCCATGATCCCATTGATGTCATCGTCCTACTGACATAATTCTATTCTTGTCAGAATTCTGTTTCCATGGTCCCATTGTTGTCATCGTCCTACTGACATAATTCTATTCTTGTCAGAATTCTGTTTCCATGGTCCCATTGTTGTCATCGTCCTACTGACATAATTCTATTCTTGTCAGAATTCCCTTGCCATGATCCTATTGTTGACACAATTTAATTGTTTTCACTACACCATTTTTCAAAATCTTATTTGTGTCATAACACCATTTTAATTACAATCACATTCTTGTCACCGTTCCATTGTTGTCGTGATCCCATAGTTGTCGCTATACAGGGTGATTCACGAAGTTTTACCCCGGCTTATGGTACATATTCCTGGGGTTATTTCCTGCACTTGTGGTCGATATTCAATAGTTACGGAGTAACAATAGATTTTCGAAACGCAACATTGTGAATGCAGCGCTATGTTTCAGCGTGGGCGACCATACGTTCCAGTCAGCTATGTCAGCAGATAAGGTAGACCCGTTTGAATGTTGCGCGTAGGTAGATAGGCAGAGCGGTTCATACGCGTGCGACGCATTGTGTTGACGTGCAGGGAGACATTTTTGAAAATCTTATGTAAATCCAGTCGTCTTCTAAAGCACTACAGTTTAAAGGAAACAGATTGATAGAAGGGTGTGATATGCAACCATTGGTATGTTTACAGAATGGGATGCTGAAAATAATGTAATTTTGTAACACAAAATCGATGAAAAATGTTACGCAATGCAAAATTAAGAAATTGGAAAAAAAAATCGTTTTAGAATGCTTCTTTCCTAAAACATTAACAATTTAAAAAGTGTTCGTATTGTATTTCTAATTTGTTTTGACTGAAATTCAAAGAAAAAAAGATTTTTCGCCAGTGTTCAAATTACTGTAGCTCTTTAATTATGAGTTGGATACCATTAGTATATTAACAATTTTTGTTCCAAATTACCTCAGGAATGCCCTCCCTAAGTGGGGGTAAAACTTCATGAATTACCCTGTATTATTATTGTGACCATCCCAATGCTTTCCTTACGGAGGATGTAACAGAGAAATAAGTTGACTTAGACTCGAACCCATGCATGTAAGTAAAATTAGTTATTTATCTGGGGTTGTCTCTCCAAGGCCAATTTTTTTCTACAACGCGCAGTTTGGAAGAAATTTGATGGGACGAACGGAGAGACAAACTTTTGAAATTATGTGTACTGAAAAAAAACTGTAGAAAGGAAAAATGCTTATGAAGGCGACTGAGCATAAGCCCCTTGCTTGTGAGGCAGAATCCTCACGCAGAGTTTATGCGCGAGTACTACTGCAATAAGAATGTCACGCTGTACACTCTGCCTTTGTCTCATCACATCAGTGTCCCACAGCACACGCTTTGGCAAATGTCGCCGTAGGATAATTACACCCTTACAAAATCTGTATTGATAAACATCGACACTGCCTTGCTCTCCGTATTTCTTGTGTGAAATTCAAGTAAAATCCAAGGGCAATAGGGAGACGCCGCTCGTCTTACGTTTTCATGAGATGGCTCCGTATTTCCCGAAGGAGTAGATTAGTTAGGGTCGCTTGTCCCGTGTTGTACGCAAACGTGTAAATCTTCTCCTGACGTCAGTGTACCTTTATTGTGGATACTGGAATGACTGCAGTAGCTCGTGCTGTTTGCAGACCCTACGCTGTCGCCTCAGCATGAGAGCCTCCCAGATGTGGAAGGAAACTTCGTATGTGTGGAATATACGTCTGGTCGTCTAAACAACAGTTTCGTGAAAATTCACCAGAAGCTCGATCAAAGTGGCCCATGGTTGGGCCTAATTTTTGGCTTTAATGCTGATATTGGAGTTTCACAAAAATATGATTGTTTGTTAGTGTAAAACATCATATTTTATAAAATTTAGTGTCTAATTGCCGGTATCCACTTCAGATTATGGTGTCTGCTTTTCTAGTCCTACTTTTTAATTCTTAGTTGGGTGAGACTGAGTCCACTCGTCACCGCGGCCACAATTTGCCTATTGTATCAGCCCCAGATGATAGATGATGGTGATTGTGGAACAATTGGTGGAATGAGAAGTGGCAGGGGAAACCGAAGTACTCGGAGAAAACCTGCTCCATTGTCACTTTGTCCACCACAAATACCACGAACCCGAGCCGCCGCGGTGGGAAGCCAGCACCTATGATACGACCTGTTTCTGTTCCACTCTGTTTCGCTGTACATCACTCCACTACGTTCTTGCGCTCAACTAACGTGTCTTGTACGCAATGTCTCTCCACACACCAGCAGTTTATTCCGATTCTCAGTTCACGATCAGACTCAGCTCAACTGACTCACTCCTTGCTCCCTTCCGACCAAACACTTCTAGAACAGTGCAGTGCACACACGAGGAAACCTGACTCTTGACGTTTCTCCCTGCAACGAAGAGGCAGGAAGGGAGAATTCTGAATCTTCGACGAACGAGAGACGCACGTATCCTGGCGTGTGACCCGCCTCCACTCCTCGACCAAAGAGGCAGTAGTTTATTTTCTGAGGCAGTGCCTTTAATTAAGCCTCGACCACTTCCTTGAACATCCTTTCCAATTCGTTGTTCGCTGTCATCTAACCATCCGATGTTACATAATCCGGGTTAGTGTCTGCGTCGTTAACTCAGATAAAAGTAAAGAACCGCTTAACCTACCTATCCATATTGTGTGCTATGAATCTGCTCAGCTGATCAACCAGTCAGTTGGTTACTTCTGTCCTCTCAGTAAACAGAACAATTCAGTCAATCAGTCAGTCTTCAGGAGCTGCCACTGATTTTCCCAACTGCTGGCTTGTCCAACGCCTCTGATACTAGGCCTACTTACTTACTTATTCATGGACCGGAGCCCTTCTTGAGGAGCCGCCAATTCTGAGGCATTTTATGGAACCCAAAGGTTCATTACCGTGTTCACAAGAGCCCTCCATTGGACCCTAAGCCAGATCAATCCAATCTATGCTATCCCATCCTATCTCTCTAAGATCCATTCTAATATTGTCCACCCACCTAAGCTTTGGTCTTCCCAGTGGTCTCTTTCCTTCTAGCTTTCCCACCAATATCCTAGATGCATTCCTTGTCTCCCCCATTCGTACTACATGCCCTGCCCACTTCCTCCTTGACTTGATAATTCTAATTATACTTGGAGAAGAGTACAAGTTATGAAGCTCCTCATTATGCAGTCTTCTCCAACCTCCTGTCATTTTGTGTTCATTTTCACAACAGAATTATTTTTTCCGGTAAGGAGTTGTTAGATCCAAGTCAAACCCTCAAGCTGGGGGACCACCCTTTGTCGGCTGTCCGCGACTACTTCTTCAGTATATTCGCAGCTTCCCTCCACACCTGGAGGGCGTATCCTCCATCCGCAACCTGAGGACGCGCCATTCCGCGGTGACAAGGAACCCACCTAATACGGACTAGGCCTACCTAGGCCTACTTATTGCCATTAATTCACTAACGTAATACAGTCCGATCGTCAATGTATTGAATATCCATTAAAACAAGGAGGCCAATCCTTTGACTGGCGCTTACTACGTCCTTAAACAAAGCGTTATATTTCAGTCTGTCCGAGGATAACGGTAAAGGCTATTTTATGATCATTCTGCGCTTTTTATGACATCAGGAGTGGTTTGATGAACAAGAAAAAGCAAATTCGGCTCGGGTACCAGTCACCATTTATTAGCCAATATGAACAATGGGAACCTTCATGTTTCTTCAGACCTATAAAATCTCGCCGGAAACTGCGCGTACCACCCGCTCTTACATTAAAGAACTTTGCACGTTTGTTATAGTTCCTATTTATAGGTTTAGAAAGATCCCCTTCGCTTAGTGGGGGGTGGAGTCCATCTGGGTCCACTCGGCAAGGCGGCCACTGATTGGCCTGTAAGAGCATGCCCCGGGTGATTATGATGATGGAGAATTTGGTGGAATGAAGAGTGGCAGGGGAAACCGAAGTACACGGAGAAAACCCGCCTCAGCGTCACTTTGTCCACCACAAATCCCACTTGACCAGACTCGGGATCGAAACCGGGCCGCCGCAGTGGGAAACCAGTGACTAACCGCTTGAGCTATGGCGCGGCCACTAAGATCCCCTTAACAAAGAGCTATTACTCCGTCCAACAGAATTAACTGATTGGTCTTTCTAATGAACATGCATTGAGTTCTTTTCTGAAACTGAACGTCTAAATATTATTTAGATGAATTTTATTGTTTAAAATGTTAAATCACAACCACCTCTGTAGTCTAGTGGTCAGAGTTCCTGGCTACAGATCCATAGGTCCCAGGTGGGTTCAATTCCCGGCGCTACCATATTTTCTGAGAAGTAGTGTTTCTGGAGCGGGGTCCACTCGGCCTCGTGAGGATATTTGTGGAGCTATTTCAAGGAAATAGCTGCTCCGGTCTAGAAAACCGAAATCAACGGCCGTGGGGGTTCGTTGCGCTCACCATGCTACACCATCTGGCAGCTAAAATTGGCACTAACTTCGCCGACAAGCGGCGGTCGCTCGGTGGGTATAGTTCGCTTGCGAACTAAAACCACGGAGTTTGTTTTGTTTGTTTTTGTTAGAAGGATGTAAGTGGTCTGATTCAAGACCCCCCCAGGTAGAACTCCACCACCCATTCATCAGGAAGCTGGGAAGGCCGGAGTGCCAGTTTGGATGTAATGGCTAAGAGAACATCTGTGTTTTGGAGAGATTCGAACCCCGATTCTCTGGTCGTCCAGCTTGTAGCCTAGTATGTACGTGTATTCAGGCTTAGCTCTCCCGGATCAAGCAACACATCAGGCTACACTGAAGAGTCGTTAATCTTTATGTGTTGCGGAGTTATAGCGGTATAGCGACTAAGGGCTGGAGTTCGAGTCCCTGGAGGGGTAATATTTCTCTCTTCTCCAAGTCGTCCAGACAGGTTCTGGGACCCACCCATGTGTACCGGAGGTAAAGCGACCAGGTCCTGAAGCTGAACACTCATCTCCAACTAGTGGTGATGTCAAGAATACGTGGATCTATAAATTCACTCCCCCATACGCGTTAATTAGTTAAGCACATGAACAATTTAACTAAAATACTGGAGAAATAATACAAATTGTGATGTTTATCATAATGTAATTTTCTCTAGTCCTTTATTAATGAA
Organism: Cryptotermes secundus; assembly: GCF_002891405.2. Taxonomy (NCBI): domain Eukaryota; kingdom Metazoa; phylum Arthropoda; class Insecta; order Blattodea; family Kalotermitidae; genus Cryptotermes; species Cryptotermes secundus. The sequence continues at coordinate 582,848 of NW_019743155.1, read as the reverse complement.
ACTCAAACAAATGGAAAATATCTCTCCCTTAAAGTAAATTATATTCGTCTTTATAAATTTTATAGTATTATGCTTATAGTATTATGCTTTTAAGGTCTGTCATGAATCCGAAGATGGCTTTTGTCTCTCCGTCGTCATTTTGATGGTCATAATGCCCGTCGTAAGTTTTGGCGTACATCGAGCTGCCAATTGTAAAATGCGGTCTCTTTCCACTCTTTCCACATTACATTCGCAGCAAAGTTGGTGCCCCTGTACCTCTTGACCTATTTTCGGATCTTCCAGTCTTGTCTCCAGCATCAGAGACATCTCACGTTGCATTCTTGGGGCTTTTGACCTAATTTCGTGCACACATTTCGAGGTTCTAAACACTGGAACAAGTTCGATTCCCGGAAAAGAAACACGCTTAACTCTGTTGCGTGTTCGTCTCTAGTTTTATGCAGGATATTTACATTAGAAAAATAAACGCATCTGTTTTACGATATGAGCGGCCAACTTCATATTCCTGCCAATTTACATTCGGGGAAATAGCACCTCCAGGGATACCGAGAGACCCCAGCTATTCCGAAAATTCTGCCAAAGGAAAAATTCTCTGCCCTATCAGAAACTCACAGCCAGCCTCTTTACCGACTAAGCTGTCCCGAGCAGTTTAGCTTCTGAATTGCATTCGGTAGGGGTCTGTTAGTATTCTCTACCGGGCTATCGACTGCCGTGACTGAACTTTTAGTGGTTTTACTCAGTTCGTCCAGGATAATGTCGGGATAATAGCATGTAATAGGCCATGACCATCTTATCTGCAATCCTATAAACTTCGCTGAAAGAGATCACCTTCCTTTTCTGTTCCTCACTAACTAAACACACCTGCTGATGCGGGTCACTGGATGGCCTCTACTGCAATATTTATCTGACTCACGGCAAGGCTTATCTGATACCTGCTTTACGAAACACGAGTACACGTATTTACTTGTTTATAGTTTTAACGTAGCTGTCAATATCTCAGAGTGTGTAGTCTCGAATGCAATGACTGATGAATGGTAAACGTAAAAAGGTAAAACTGTCTCTGCAACAAGCAGTGGAGGCCCATAGGGTTGTGAGATGCTGAGGTTCCCACTTTTCTAGACAATCAGTTCACAGCCTTACGCGCCGGCCACCCTTTGCCCACCAGGAATATTCGTGGTACTCATTTCTGTTACTCGTAGAGGCTGAGGCAACGCCAGGGCCATAGTGCGGCTGGAAGGATTAGGTAAATGAAAAAATCAATAACCTCATGTGGGAATTGAACCCGCGACCTTGAAGCTTATAGCATAGTGCCTCGACCAACTACACTACCGCGTCCCCAGTTGATGAATGGCAAATTGAAATTGACTGCAGAAAGAAGCGATCGTGACCTACCTGCACATTCGCCTAGAGGGACCGAATAGAACCTCGAAAAATCTTAGAATAGTCGGCGTCGCGACAGAAATTCTAATTAGGACCCTCCCGAATATATGGGCAGCGTCACCGCTCGGCCAGCTTTCTCAGTGAAATACGCTATAACACTTTTTTCTTTGTTATTTCACGCTGAGATGGGATTAAGTCGGCTTTTACTCCCACCACGAGTTGCCTTTTACTAACGAATTATCCAGATCCTGCTGTTTTATTTCTTTTTAATTCTAAAAATAGTAGCAGTTCTAAAAACGCAATGACCCAGTTCCAAAATGCGCTTTCTTAAAAGATCTCTATTCCATTTGCCTCTTTTCTTTTATTTACTTATTCCGGAAACTTGTCGAGACGAACTTCGATCGGGCCGTGGCGACAGTGTCTCGAAATACCCATACATATTGGAGAAATTCCTCATTTTGGTTGCAGAAATACATTTCCGGGCACCACACACATCAAGAACTCAGAACAAACGTGGCGAGGTACAGTCCAGGTCAGGTAACACGGACTGTCCAGTATTTATTGATCTAAGATTTTTTTGACGGTGCTCTCCGTATCTCAGATTACATAACGTGATTAGCGTAGCGATCAGTTCACAATGAACTGAATAAGATGCGAAAGGAAGGTGTCGTGGCCTAATTTGATGCATTACTCCACAATTTGTTAGCAAGAATTCAGCATAAACACGAAAGACCATATGCAGGATAGCAGGTCTCCGTGCAGATGTGCAGTTGCGTGTTTTTGAATATCTTAGTTATTTGTCTTATTTCTTTACGGTAATATGTGAATATGGCCCGTTTTGCTTTTTGGTGCTTTGAATCTTCATGTAGGTTTTGTTTACGTGGCATCGGTCCACGCCCATTTCGAAGTTAATTTAAATATTATTTTCTTATCTAAGCTCTACTCAGCCTCTAACAGAAATGAGTACCAGGAATATTCTTGGGGGTAAAGGGCGGCCGGCGCGTAAGGCTGACAACCTTTCCGCCATCTATGAGCCGATTATCTAGAAAATGTGGGAATTTCAACATCTCACAACCCTGTGGGCCTCCACGGCCTGTTACAGGGATACCTTTACTTTTACTTTTTCTTACTTTTATCTAAGCTTAGGACTTCCAGGTGGTCTCTTTCCTTCTCGTTTTGCTACAAACATTTTGTGTCCATTTTGTTCTTTTCCATGCATGTCACAAGTCACGACAGTCCCATCCCCCTTTATTTCACCTTCCTAATAATAATATTTGGCGAGGTGTACTCTCTTATTCGTGTTTCTCAGCCACGTGTACATTCTCACTTCTCCCCACCTCAGAGTTAAGCATTCTCAGCACCCGCAGCCTACAGCTATGTAAAGGCAAAAGTAAGTTGTACCTGTGCTACGTTAATTAAGTGCCACCCCGTAAATATATGGAGAATGGAGGTATAACTCCACTCTTCTGAGCACTAGATAGAGGGAAGTAATCAGCTTCAAACTCTGGCCTCTGTTCCTCTAAAGTGATTGCCCCCGTACTCACTGGTTAGGAAGCTGTGTGCATCCTGGGAGCGTGTCTGGACTCTCCGATGATGAGAATATCTTTTGCCACTCCCGGGAATCGAGCTCAAATTCCTTGGCTGTCCAGCCCGTAGCCTAACCACTATACCGACTGGGCCATGAGTCTGTGTTCCTCCATTAATTACGTTAGAATTACTGAATTAGAAAGGAGGATAATTTTACTACTGAAACGAATGAGAGTAATGGGCTGTTCTGTTGTGAAGTGACTTACCCATTTAAAGCACAGGCACTGCATGTGCCACCTGCTGACAGAGGCTCTGCATTTTTCTCACGAAATGTATAGGATGTCCGGATGAAAGGTAGCCAAAATAAAAAATGTGTATCTCGGAAACTAATTGCCATACATGTAACCGGTTTATGTCATCGGAAAGGAAAACTCTGAAAGTTCCCTTTCATACCCGGCTTGCGCGCATGCGCCGCCACATTTTTGCCACCACGTTAGGACTCACCTGGACAGAGAGATGGCTGGGATATGAATTGCCAGAGGTGGACCAATCGCTTGGCCTCCTAGGTCGCCAGATTTAACCCCAGTGGATTTTTTCTTGTGTGGTTATGTGAATAACATTGTTTACCAGGTTAAGATCAACGAGCTTCAACACCTGAAAGCCCGCATAAGGGACGCTGTGGCTCTAGTAACACCGAACATGCTTCAAGCCTGGATATTTGTCGTGCCACCAAGGGAGCCTACATTTAAATTTATTGAGAAAGTTACATATGCAGAAAAAATACTTTGATAGTTTCCCTTTGCAATGGTGTAACACATTAATGTGCATAATAAATTCTTTCTGAGATATAACGATTTTATTTTGGATACCTTCCATCCGGACACTCTGTATGGAATGAAGAGCGATTATTTGCCTAAATAGCAGGAGCCGGTTGAAAAGGCAAGTATTTATTTATGAGATAGGGACGAAATTGTTAATTAGTATTTAGTTGAAAGTCGTGACAATGGTTGCTATAAAAACTGTGCATTTTACCCACAGAATGTGTTTGGGTTTGGCGTGAATCTCAAAATAAACGACTGAAGACCGTTACCATAAGGGAGTCGAAATTTAAAAGTTATTTACATAAACTTCGTGCTTCGAACGTTATGTTTTTCTATGGCGCAATTGTTGCTTTGAACCTTTGGTGTAGATCCCGGAGGTTAGTTGTGCATGCCATTTTATTTGTTGTTTCAAGCTGTAGACCAGGGAACAGGACGACACTGTAACTTCTTGCAGCGGGCCGCGTGCCTGCCGGTGCGTGTTGGCGACGTCTCGGCCCTGGTCAACGAACAAGTTGAAGAGCAGCAGAGAGTAACTTAGCAATGCAGGAAGCCAAATAATGACTCTGTAACGTATGACGTCACTTCAGGCGTTTCTGACGTTTCGGACAGACTTAAGTAGTTAGCAGGGATCACAGACTGACTGCTTAATACACACATGGGGAAAATGTGAAGTGCACACAAAATGTTAGGCGGAAAACCCGAACAGAAGAGACCAAAGCGTAGAAGGACGATTGGTTTTAAAGCGGAACTTAAAAGAATTAGGTGTGGACAGTAGAGTAGATTTGTCTGACACCGCACAGGGTCTAGTTACGCACTGTTGTGAGCAAGGCAATGCATTTTCGGGTTACATAAAAATATGCCATTTCTTTATCAACTGAGCAACTATTGGTTTCCAAGAAAGACCTCGCATCATAAATTTAATAGCAAATGTCGTCATAATCACAAAATAAGAAAGACATGCAGAAGAAAGCGCATGGTTCTTGGAAAGTATTAAAATATTCACATCCGCAAAAGAGAATTGAAATTGTTGTGGACGGAGAAATGGTCGCAGTAGACCAGCTGGCTTTCTGGGGCTTCGATCCGCGGTCCTCACAGAACTGTGCTGGTTTGCTCTCAAGTGACCAGGTTACCTTGAAGCCGAGCTTTGTTTCTCTTTTTACACAAGCCCCCCTGGGCTTCTTCTGCGATGTACATTGACCTCGCCATCTGTGGCGCCTTCCGGTACCGGTCATCTCTGTGTGACGTAACATTCACGAAACCGCTCCACAACGGAAAACTTGACCCAGGATATCTCGCTGGCGTTTTCAGTGATATGGGCCGTTCCTTCGATACAGGCACGCCGCCTGTGAGACATTATGTGAACTGCGTTGACACAGGACGACGGATCTCAGACCAGACAATGAAAGCAATTGCTTACGTAGTAAATATGTCCCTAAATTTCTAGGAACATAGACTTATAAGATTTTTCTTTGGGCCACTTTCATTTCATAAGGGATTAACAGGATCAAGATACCAACATGCTCTTTCTGCGTGTGCAATTTGAACAAGTAAATATTTCACGAAATACTGTACGCGTATATTGAAAACGTCACACCGTTGGAGGCCCGCCAAACCTGATTTCCTATCATCGGCCATAAAAACATGGAGGACGTACGGACTTGTGGATTGGGACCGACATTAGTGACAGCAGTGCCACTTAACGTAGGTTCTTGAAATAATGGATATAATTACATTTTAGAAAGCATGACATTTTTATTGATGCAACTTTTTGTAGACCTTAGAAAAATATGCGATATTTCGAAAAAAATCGTTTATCTGTTAATTTGACGGCGATAACTGATGGATGATTACATATTATTACGTATTTTAACAATGTCTAAAAATTTCGCATGAATTATTGTTTGCGAGTGGACATTTACAGTTTGCGTTTCCACGATACAACCCGGCACACCTTGGAATACTGACGGTAGCATCCGGTCTTCTGAAGAGCGCAGTGAAGGAATCGCCCAGTCCGTATCGCATGGCGGCTAAAAACAGAACTGCTTTAGTTTCAAATCTGATTATCTCAATTTAAATTTAAAATGCTTTGCTTAGAGGGATTTCAAAATCAACTTTTTTTCTACAGCTTACAGAATTCAGTAACGTTAAAAATTACGCGCCTGGTTTTGCCCCCAGTACTTGATGTCGAGGCATCAAGCTTCCCGAACGAAATGTCTTCTTTGCACTGGCTGTGTAGATGCTTACATATAGGAAATAAACATTACATTATGCTTCTCAGTTCTAAATCGTACAGTGAGTGTGCTTAGCTTTGTCGGGTTACACCATCGCAACGATACAAAGCTTCGACAAATTAAAGAAAAAGGAATCTCCCTTTAAGTAAGACACACTTCCTGAAAGAAAGCATTACTACTGCTCCTACAATTACTACCAATACCTCTCTACAACCACCACCTCTCCACTACTACTACTACTACTACTACTACTACTAATAATAATAATAATAATAATAATAATAATAATTTTTCAATGGCTCATCCAGCCCATTCAGGGGCTAGGCCTCTTATTCAGTTCCGTACTCATTTTTCACAGACGGTAGGACTCCTTGGACGAGTGATCAGCCCGTCGCAAGGACGCTACCTACACATAAACACAGAATTAACGCATACACACACCAAATATCCATGCCCTGAGTGGGATTCGGACCGCCTCTGTGGGCTAGTGGTCAGAGGTCCCGGGTTCGATTGCCTGCGCTACCAGATTTTCTGAAAAGTAGTGGGTCTGGAACGGGGTCCACTCAGCCTCGTGAGGATAATTGAGAAACTATTTCAAGGAAATAGGGGCTCCGGGCTAGAAAACTGAAATTAACGGCCGTGGGGATTCGTTGCGCTGACCACGCGACACCCTCTATCCGATAAATTTGGCACTAACTCGCCGACAAGCGGCTATTGCTCGGTCAGTATAGTTCGCTTGCGGACTAAAACCACGGAGTTCGTTTCTTTGAGTGGGATTCGAACACCCGATCCCAGCGTCCGAGCGAGCGAAGGCAGCTCATGCCTTAGACCGCGCGGCTACTGTGACCGGCTCTGTTACTGCTGCTACTACTACTACTACTACTACTACTAATAATAATAATAATAATAATAATCGTCATCATCATCATCAACATCGCTATCATGATTAGAATAGCAAGAAATAAAGCAATCTGGATCGAATGCGATCCGAGCCTATGACTATCTAAAGTCGGGTATCGATTTCGCGCGGCTGCAGCGTGAGGCAATGTTCGTTGTTTTGCCTCGCGAAGTCGATACCATGTTGCAGCGCGCGGCAGAACGAACACTGCCGTGTGCGAACTTGATGCATGTCGAGCCGAATCGGAGCGGTTCTTTGTCCCGCGCCAAAGACATTTCAGTTTGCTGTGCTGTTTCAGTTGAGAAGGTCTTGTGGCGTTCCGGGGTTTCTTTCGCGGAAAAATGGAGAATGAAAAGTGTCTAGCTCTCATACAGCTTTATAACTCTAAAGGGATGTTGTGGAATTCAAAATTTCTAATTACTATAACAAAAGTATGCGCTAGGACGCGTGGAAGGACATGGGTGACGAAATGAAAAATGCCAGTTCAGAATTTAAAAAATAAGATAACAACTTTATTGGCTTCATACAGAAGAGAAAAGTCCCGAATTAAGAAGTCTCACATAACTGGTTCTGGTACGAACATATTTATTAAACTGCTAGTATACAGCCCGTATTATCTGTAATTATGCTAATACATTAGTAAGTTATTGTTTATTTACAGCTGCAGGTACTGTTTACGTATCCAAGTGGTTCGCACTCAGTGAATTCGACTTCATGGCCGGCAAAGATACTCCCAACGATACTGTAGATACTTTTCCTGATGTATTCACGTGATCTCGCGAGAACTGAGGAACAGTGTCGATCAACAGCCGCAAGCGGCAGCCGCGCTTCGATGCTGGACACGAACACAGAAAACAAAAGAACGAGTTTGCCGCGCACGAACAGCTGCGTGCGGCAGCCGCGCGCAATCGATACCCAACCTAAGAATTAACTAAGCATTCTAAATCCTTCACTGAATTGCACTTTATCCTGCAAAATAAACTTGCAGAATTGAATGTGTGCCCAGCGTTAACAACATTGAATTTGCACGACTTCAAGAAGCAATAAAAACGTATGATTTGTAAGTTAAGACCTGAACACTCTGTCAACTATGCATTTATTTTGGCATCTTATATTAAAATGTCATCAAGCAAATTTAACTAAATCTCTGACTAACTAATGTCCAGGAAATGAGAATAAAATGTCGCTTAGCTACACAAAAATTTCTTAATGATATGGAGAATTCAATTTTTGTACAGCGTCCTGTATATCGCTCAGTAACTGCAACTGCGTCATGCTATGAACAATTTCGTTTAGTACTTCGGACGCTACGAACGATATTAACCACTCTGAATATCCAGTTATTTCTGTTATGAACAACTTAATATTATGGTAACAATAATCATAATGATAATTATGAAATAATAATAATTTAGTTATAGCTTAGGCCTTCGGCAGAAGTCTGGATAGCTCAGTCGGTATAGCGACTGGCTACTGGCTGGACGGCCTAGGGGCCGGAGTTCGAGTCCAGACTGGATCTGGGACCAATTCAACCTTCTATCCAATGGGTTCCTGGGGCTCTTTCTTCAGGGACAAAGCGGCAGGAGCATGAAGCTGACCACTCACTTCCAACTAATACGTGCGCACACAGCCACTCCCCACACGCCTTCACGGAGTAGAGCTTTATTAATTAAACACAGGAACAATTTACCTTAGACCTTCCTAAGGGAAATGTTAGCTCCGTATCACTTGTGGCCGTCCTGCCCCCTCGCGTGAGGTCTCTAGTGAAATTAAACTCACATGCCATCTGTCGACAGCTGAATTTATTTGATGTTTTCATTTTATAGACACGTAAGTAAAAACAAACAAAATAGCATTAGCCTTATAAATTAAACTTAGCGAAATAGAAATGTTATACCTGCATAGTGACGGTGCTCTAAACCAGTGTTTCTCAACCGCCGGGCCGCGGCCCAGTACCGGGCCCTCGTCTTATACAGAAAAAAATTTACCGAGCCGCGATCTGACAAAAGTTGAGAACCATTGGTGTATGCTGCTGATTAACTCTGGAAGCGTAATTTTGTGTCTGGAACAAACTTCAAATGAAGACAAGATACACGATTTTCTTTCTTTCTTTCTTTCTTTCTGTGTTTTACTTAACAGCCCTCTCAGTATCTAGGCATAGACAGACTTAAATGCTAGAATGATTTTTGGATAATGCAACTGAAAAGATTTTGAAAGAAGCGATCGTGATCTAATTGAGGTATTGTCCGGTATTTTCCTGGGGAGCTGGAGGAATACCACGAAATACCTCAGGATAGATGATGACCCGGCCGGGATTCGAATGTGGCTCTTCATGAGCATTATTACTACGCCAGCCAGCTCGTCCGCAAAATTGTAAAGATAGAATTTGGGAATGTTCGTGTTCTCCACGGGATAGGCCCTTCCGTTTTTGGTTTCGGCAATTGTAAAATCTTTTCTAAAATTCGTAACTGCGAGCTCTCCATTGACCGTTGTCACAAAAATGCAAGGCTCTTGCAAGAGTGTTATAAACTGGTAAGGCCACTGCCTCGTATTGCTGCAATGTAACCTTGTGATGGGAAAGTTTTACAACCGACTGTACATTTTGCATTACAATCGATTCCACACAAATGTTAGCCTATATCGGACATCCCACGGGAAGCAGCGTATAAAACGCAACAAGGGATATCAATGTACAGCGTGACGCAAAAGTTCCGCCCCGAAAAGAGGAGGCAAAATGCGTTTCCATATTTTCTGTTTCAAAATTCCGACAATTCAGTAGTGCGTTTGTTGCATATTTAGCTAATTCCTTTAAATCCACAAAGCATTAAGTTCATCTAAGTGGGCTTAATATTTTCACTCAGGTACGTACGGTATAAAAGGTAAAGGAAGGTAAAATTGTGCCTGTACTTAACTAAGCAAGCACTATGCCATGAAGACGTATAGACCCACGTTTTCTCAACCTCGGCACTAGTTGGAAGTGAATTATCAGCTTCACGTCCAGGTCGCTTTACCCGCATGGAAAGAGCCCCCGGTACCCATGGGTAGGAAGTTGGATTGACCCCAGATCCTGTCTGAATGACATGGAGAAATGGAAAGTCTTAATCCCACCGGGATTCTAGCTTCGACCCCTCGGTCGTCCAGCCAGTCGCTATACCGACTGAGCTATCCCGGCTCACACGTACGGAATAAGAATTTATAAATCAATTAACAAAGTCTACTGCTAACTCTTTCCTTATAATAAACAAATATTATATTCACATCAAGCAATACTTCCTTATTGCAGATAGAATTAATTAGCGTATGGATCTTAGAACGTAATATTTCACCTGCTGCTTGAATCAGTTTTGCCGGAATTTGGTCATTACCCGGTGATTTATAACTTTTCAAATTTGCAATAGCGATTTCAACATCAAAAGGGATAGGATCAGGTACTAACGGCTCAGCTGTATGCATTTCTGTCTGCCTAACATCACTGACCCTATGTACATTCAATAACTGAGAGAAGTAGTTCCTCCACTTATTCAGAATATTGTGTGAATCTGCAAGCAGATCACCATTCTCATCCTTCACTAAGTTACTTCTAGGCTGGTAACCCCTCTTGAAGTCATTTATACCTTTATACGGTTCTCTAATGTTCTTGTTCCTACTGTTCACTGCAAGCTCATCAATTTTGTCTTTCAGATATTCCCTCTTTTTGTTCCTGAAATACCTGCTGGTTTCACGTCTTATATTGTTCAGAGTATCCCCATTTATTTCGCTTGGATCCTGTAACCACTGCCATTTGGCCTGCTTTCTTTGGTCAATGAAATAATATATGTCTCGACAATTTTTAGTTGAATTCCCACGTATTAAATTTAACGAAATTCTGTCCAGCTGTTCTCGATTTTTTCTGTGCGTACGTACCGACTTAGGGACTACGAGAGTATAGTAGGCATTGCGCAGGCTTGTGAGCGCAACTGAACATGGCGTAGCTACATAGCTATTTGACCCGAAATTCGAGGAATCGCAAATACAACACACATACTAATTATGCTGTTCTGAGGAAAATGATTTCCGAATCATCATCTCGCTTGCAGTAATGGAAACTCAAGAGTCAGTCTACTTATCCTTGTTTGAAGTCGCCTCTGATCTGCATTCATGATGTGGCCCTAAGTGCAAACCATCTCGACTGCTCTACTTGTTGGGTGCGCGCCGCAACCAATGTAGACGTCGTTATGGTGAGGTAAAGTTGTCCCTGTTCCCAATTAATTAAGCACCTCGCCATGGAGGTATATGGGGGAGTGGAGGTACAGCTCCACCATCATTGATCTCAGCACTAGACGGAGGTGAGTGGTTAGTTTCATGTCCCAGTCGCTTTATCTCCGGGAAAGAGCCGCCGTAGCATAGTCGCTATACCGACTGAGCTCAGAGAAAGATTTCTATTGTTTCGTAATCTGAGGTTTCTGTGGGTTCACTACGGTTTGTTTCACGTGTTCCCAACTGTGTCGGATAAGTAGGGTTGCATGAGAGGAAGGAAGAGCATGTTAACGGTTAATTGTGAAGGAATCGGTCGGGGTATATTTGATTGTGATATTCTAACATTTCTTGAACGAATGAGGACAGCCATGGAAAATGTCAGGCGAAGCGATCTCATGGTTCGAGTGTCGGTCCGAGATCCCCTGAATACAAAACCCTCAACTGCGACCTCTGCTCATGTTTGTACGAAGACTGTCGTGTGAAGAAACACAACTCGTTTCATACGGCCGCGAGGCCCAGCATGCTCTTCCTGGTTTGCTAGACGTGCAATTCCTTTCTTTTTGCATTGGCGGTCTCTTAATTTGCAGCCGTGGGGCAAAGCTCCTGTTTCCGTTATGCCTCAGTGATAGGATGCACGGTATATGCTGTGGAGTTTACATTGCGCATGCGTCAGAAAACCCATGACAACTGTGAGGTGCAGCAAAGATATCACAACAGTACTTTGTTCATTACGCAACACCAGGCTTGGGAACGAAGCAGCAGCGAGTAGCCAGGGCTGGTGTAACGGCACCTTCGTCTGGGGATAGTAGCTACCGTAGCTACCTTGATAGCAGAGGCTCAGCAAGGGAACAGGTTGTCTGCCCTTTATGACTCACTCGTCGGTAAACGGCATGTGTTTTCGCGTGACAGGACCCAGACCACAGCAGGATTACAAATAGCACAGCACAACCAAATTTGCTTTTTTTTTTTTTTCCTTCGACAGCATATACAAAAGAAGCTGTTTGTGAGTCGGATGAGCTGATCACAAAAATGGCAGTAATAATTTGTAACACACACGCAGTTCTCTGTTATTATCTGTTTTTGTATGCTAGATACACGAATATGCACTTATTACGCTGGTGGAAATAATAACGTTATTTAAATGATAATAAGCTTGTGTACAGTAATGCAAGGTAATATTCTGATAGAACAGGAGCCAGTGTAGCGACCAGCTACGGGCTGGACGACCGTCGGGTCGGGGTTCGAGTCCCGGCATTGACAAGAATTTTCTCCACGTCATCCAGACCGGCTCTGTGATGCACCCAACCTATTATTCAATGGGTACCGGGGGGTAAAGCGGCCAGGGCGTGAAGCTGACTACTCACCTCCAGCTAGTACCGGGTTCAAGAAAATGTGGATCGATACCTCCACTCCCCCATACGCCACCGTGGTGTAGTGCTTAATTAGTTAAGCATAAGGACAACTTTACATTGTTACTTATACGAACGGCAACACAAACACGAAAGTGGAGAGAACGCTCTGTTTTCGCTCAGAATTCAATACAAAAGCGCATGACATGATGCAAAGTCCAGATTTGAAATTAGCGTGTCTGAATGAAATGAAAAGTTTGTAATGTAAAGTTCATGGCAAAATGTGTGGTGACATATCTTTGGAGCCGGTAAGGCCTCTTTCCCTAATCTCTTGGGTCCACATTAAGCGGTTCCGTTATAGGAACTGTAACATTCCGACAAGCGGCACTGAAAGGGACACTAGACAGCCCTACAGCAGGCGCTGTCGATGTAAAGCTAACGATAACAAATGATTCGTATATCAAGCAAAATGAACTCTGCGGAACCCAATCAAAAGCAAAACAAAACAGCCGGTTGTGTTAAAAGACTATAAACACGATTTTCTTTCATACTAACAACAACAACAACAACAACAACAACAATTACTTTGAGCGAGAAGGGAACGAAGCAATACTCTGGGGCAAACTGAGGACACAAATTCAGCGTAACTTTTAAGAGGGACTGTACCGCTGAGGGTGGACGTATGTTCAACCGAATGAAGGCTGTGTCTTGAAAAGGTCAGTGTTTTATATGACATTAAAATCGAAAAACCACAACACAATATTCGACAATGAATATTCATAATTATATATTATGCTGGGTTCTGTTTTTCCGAAACAGCAGGGAACTGTCAGAACAGCTGATTAGTTTTCAAGGACGACTCTTCTCGCATCTACGCACTTCGTAAGCTCCTCATCCTGCTAGTTCGTATGCAGTCCTATTTTCGGTTTGCTAGAATGATCTAGTGGCAGATCATTAACTTTGTCATGATTATGTCTATTTAACTGTCTTAAGAACAGTGACTGCTGTATACAACACTTGCTTAACATTAAAAAGCTTCTAATTTTGCCCACAGAGTTTATGTACGAGTATGTTCCTTGTGATTCTCAGAATAAACAGCGATTATTTCCCTAAAGTGCATCAGTCAACTGTTCCTTAAAATGAAGACTTGGAATCAAATTTTTAATTACTGTTTAGAAGAAATAGTCAGGAAATCAAAAGTATTCTGCCCTTTCTGCAAATATTGACAAACCCTACTTTCTTACTTGCTTATTTATGGAGATGAGCCTTTCTTGAGGAGAAGCCAAATCTGCAGCGACTCATGAATTTCCCAGCATTTTATGGAACCCGAAGGTTCATTACCATGTTCACAAGAGCATTCCACTGGTCCCTATCCTGAGCCAGATCAATCTAATCCATACCATTCTATATCTCTAAGATCCATTTTAATATTTTTCACCCACCTACGCCTTGGTCTTCCCAGTGGATTTCTGGATTCCCCACCAATATCCTATATGCTTTCCTCTTCTCCCCCATTCGTGCTACATGCCCTGCTCACCTCTAATAATGTTAAAGAAAGAAGTCGTTCCTTGAACACTCAGTTCAGTGAGTGCTGCTCAGGTGTTGGGCAACTTTCGTCATGAAGCTGGTGTACCAGATCGTGGGCTTAATATTCCCCCGACCTCACTCTCTGCCCTTCTTTGTGCTTCAAAAAATTATTAGCAGGCAATTGCAGTGGGTGGGATCATCTGTGTTCATTTGTTCGTTTAACAACAATGTTAACAACCATACATGCCACTTATCTCCGTATAAGAAACGGTAAGATGGTTATAAACCATAAGGCAAGATGGTTATACAAAAAGTGGCAATATCTTATTGAAGGTAGATCTAACATTCAAGCACGGGAAAGACTAAAGTAAAGTTATTCCTGTTCTTAACCAATTAATCGCTAAGCCATGAAGACATATGGGGCAGTGGATGTATAGCCCCACAATTCTTGATTTCGGCAATATTTGGACGTTAGTGCTCAGTTTCAAGACCCGATCGCTTTATCCCCAGAGAAAGAACCAGCGATAGACATTAAATAGTAGGCTGAGAGGGCCCCAAAGCCGTTCGGGAGGACGTGAAGAGGAGAAAATCCTGCCCCTGCTGGGACTCGAACTCTAACTCCTTTGCAGTCCAGCCAGCAAGCAGTTGCTATAGCGACTGCGCTATCCCAAACACTGCTTAATTCAGAATGGTTCCGCGACTTAAGCGATCTGTCAGTGAGCACAGGGACAGGAACCAGAAGGCGTAGTCAGGCAGATCATAATCACCCAAGTTTTACAGGAACTTTCTGTCCCCATCCTTAGGGTACAAGAGGCTTTTTCGACTTTGAAGAAAGAGGCTGCAGGTTCCTGCTGAAACGTCGGTAACGACCTACCAGATTATATGTCATCCATGCCAGAAGCCTGAAGTTTGCATAGCCAGAGTCGTGAGAGCTCAGATTTAAGGTAGGATTGAAGATTACTGGTATGATGGACTGAAGAAAAACGAACGGCTACACTTCTATTTATCTTACCAGGACATTTCAGGATGCTCCGGTAGCGACTTCCCGCATCCTCCCATGTCATTACCTAACGAATCTGCCTTCCTCGTTTCATTTCCTTTATACTCAGAATTAGCTTTCTGTTCTAAAATGATCGATTAGCAAATATGGCATATGGTTTTTTTCTTGTATTTATTTGAAGTACTGACAAAAGCAGGAATGGTGGCTGGTAATACGAGCTTTAGTAATTGATTATTAGGTTGTTTAACGAGTCTTTATTAAGAGCGTCGAGGAATCCAGTGATGTGTGAACATGATACTGGCGAATAAGAACATATTTAGAAAGCGGGTTTCTTTATCTATCTGAAGGTATTATCGGACCATTCTCCTGGATAGCTCGAGGAAAACCACGAGAAACTTGAGTCTGAAGAGCCGGTAAACCCGCTGGCATTATAACTAGGCATTTGCCGAGTATTAGTCTAAACACTAGCGCTACACTGCCTGCCCAGAGTGCACCTGATGCATGCAGTTCGCAAAGGTGAAACCACAACCACATACAAAATTTGGCGAGGTAACTCGTATTAGAGCGTATTATAATACGAAAATAAACGTGGAAGAGTGATCTGGATTGAATTAAAATTTTCAGGACAGGTTCTAACGAATGATTCTTTTAAACGGTTATGACACGCTTAGTTTCAATACATCATTTCTTTCAGGAATTCTGTATTCACAGCCGAGAGTTTTGGCGCCGAATGAGATATGCGAGGTTAAACACAAGCTTTGATGGACATAGCAGACAAATTTAAATCCTTGCAGCCTACTCTCAGAGCAGAATCGCTTCAGCAGTTGTCTTGTTTTACTTATTGCTTTTCTACTGCTTATATCATTGGGCCTTCTTTCTTCCCGTGGGAATATAATACTAACCTGGCGCAACCTCTAGTGACATCTATTGCAACTAGTGCGAACCAGCCTCTGTCTTGCCGACAAGGAAATCCACCTACCTTATCAGCTACCTGTGAGCTGAACAAAAGCTGGCCGATAGATGGCACCAGATACGTGCATCACCGTGTCGTGCTGACGTCATGGAATTGAGTAGAATGGTGGGGGAAGACCATTTGCTCTTCTGCCGGGCAAGGGGCCAGTCGTGCAGTCGCTGGGCCGGTTATGTCTTGCGTTTGCAAAGGTTGACGAAGTTCGTTCGTGTGAAGCAGTGTGTTAACATAAAACATCCAATCGTTGACATTTCCAACCTGCGACGCGGCTCGTGTTCCCGAAAGACTATACAGTGTTGTGGTCAGTTTTTAGTTGGTTTTTTTAACATAAAATAATTTGCAATGGGGGCTGATATTGGGTGCGTGTTGGTCATGTTAATAGTGCTGGTGTACGGTTGTGGCTTGGTGTTCAGTGGATCTCTGCCCAGTGAGCGGACCTCCAATGTGATAACTTCTTGCGCCCCAGTCAAACCTATTCTTGAGATGAAGAACCTGTCAACTGATATCCCGGATCAGCCTGTCAACGGTAAGAAAATGTGTTCTTTGTAACGAATGTTAAGATTCCCCGTTTAGTAAAATAACGACCGAATATAAATGTCTTATTTTCTTTCATTTGCCGAAAAGCAGAACATTATAGTGTGAGTTAAGGTTATTGAGTAGAAAATATTGCTATGCCTGACCGACAGAAAACACCTACTTGGAAGTTACTGCGTTCTAGCCAGGTTAAATCACATCTGTTTGCTTGAAATCCGCGGCCGGTCTGGAAGATAATACGATTACAGCTGCCAGTGCAAATGAAGCAAGAGATTACGTATCTGGTAGGAAAACTACTTTATATCCCACATAAGCAAATGTCTCCCTGAAGTAAGGCACTGAACAGGATGTTGAAAGAAACTAACTTTATTTATATCTATAAGTAAATGGTTTTCGCCGAACCCCCGCACTAAGAAAAGCAACTTTAATGGTTGAAATAAGCTATGCTCTTCTATAACACAAGTACTTTTATTCCGTAAAGTGCGGTTTATATTTAATTTTGAAAATTGCAGTCTCTTTTAAGGTGTCTTTCGTATTGACGGTGTTAAGTTCAGTGAACTGGAAATAAATAAGAAGTTTCATTATTTTTTTGGTATTATATAAAACGGGTTCCATTATGCAGATAGGCATGAACTCTTCCTTTTCAGAAGAGTTCAATACATGTAACCCAGTTAGATTACGCAGTGGAGAAGTTCCTCATTTCACTCTTGTTCGGAAAGCTGATACAGGCGGAGGTTGGAGGGTGATGTACTGCGCTCGAGGTATGGATGCTACTGACGTAGGCCCAGTTGAGCCTCTTGCTAGTCACACGTTAACCACTCCATTTTAACCTTCCGGTTTTGATAAGGGAATGATTGGGGGTGTCGTCGGTGATCTAACAAGCTGCGTGGCCCATTTGACCCACCAAGAATCAGTCCAGGCATTTTATCGTACTTTTCGGACCCGCGGATGCTGCGATACGATCGAGCATGTTGCTTAAAGCGACACCGCTCCTGACTTGTATTCTCGAGGTGCGTGGTTGGGACACCGAGGTGTTTTGTGTTGCACCTCATGTTGTCTAGGCATATGCAGGTACTGTCAGAGCGCCCCTCCACTTCGTTGTTCACTACTGTCCGATCGATCGTTTGAGTTGCTGACGGCGGCGTTAAGCTTCAAACAAATAAGAATGAAGAAACTAGGGTCCATTCTTCTGCCCTAGCCCGTTCATATTGTATAATAATAATGAGCCGCTATATCTCAGTCGGTATAGCGATGAGCCGGACATTCGGGATTCAATTCCCAACAAGTGCATGGGATCTTTTTCTTATTCACAGAGTCAAAACCGGCTCTGAGGCCCACCCAGCCTCCTATCCATTGAGTACTGGGGGTTCTTTCCCCAGGGATAAAGTGGCAGGGGCTTAAAGCTGACCACTCACCTCCATCTATTGCCGTGGGCAAGAATGGTGGAGCTATACTCCACTCCCCCATACATTTTCGTGGTTCTATGCTTAATGAAGCATGGGGAGACCTTAAGGTAATGTAAAGTTGTCCCTGTGATTAATTGTTTAAGCACTGTGCCATGAAGAGTTATGGAGAGTGGAGGTGTAGCTCCTCCTATCTTAACCTCGGCATTAGATGAAGGTGGGTGGTCAGCCTCACGCCCCGGCCTCTTTACTCCCTGGGGAAAGAGCCCCCGGTACCGATTAGATAGGAGGCTGGGTCGGCTGTAGAGAAGAGAAAAATCCTACACTGTCGAGAGTCAAACCCGGGCCGTCCAGCCCGTAGCCCGTCGCTATAGCCATACTTGACTATCCCGACACCTTGGGGGTAGTAGTGGTGGCGGTAGAACTAATCCTGAGATCAGGTTGTCACGTCACAGGGGGAATAGGGAAACAGCAAGTTGTCAGCACAGTTTCCGTGAGGCAGTCGGAAGAAGGGGACACTGTTGTTTAATTATATACGACGTTTTTGCATATTCTTACATCACACGATGCATGTTAAGGGGCCCAAACCTACAAATCGTGTTGTTGTTATTTGGTTTGTATGTTTTCCCCGCACTTTATGTTCTCATGCGCCTTGTTTTCTTGGAAACTGACTTATCTTATTTGCAGAAGTATATCTCGTAGTTTCTTGTGCATGTTAACAGTTTTGAATATTAGACTGCGCTCTCATCTGTCTTATCACGGTGGAATGAATGGTACATATGAAAAATACATACTGTCACTAGCTGGAAGTATTCGTCCAATTTAAGAGTTGAGAAATTTGGATTTTAAGAGTTTTAAATTTTCTTTCTACGAAATTTTCCAGTCATTCTTAAGCATCTGTTCTGCATCATCTGGAGTTTTGGTGGCTTCGATTTGTGTGTGCAGGCCCAAGAGTTTGAGAGCGGTGGAGAGGTTGCTGTGGTTTCCGAGGAGGAGTTGCAGTACCGAAATTCTTGCCAAAGTCTTGTTGGCTATGTTGTTTATATGCTCATTCCAGACGAGTTTCCGATCAAACGTAATTGCAAGATACCTTTGACAAGGAACTGAATAGATCTTTCAGGCCATCGTCGTTGTGAACATTGGGTGAACAGTATCGTTACTGTTTCGTCCAGGTTAAGGCAGGCTTTCCAATGTTTTAGACGACTGATTTAGAACTGATGTGTGCCGCTGAATTTAAAGGCTGGAATACTTCTAAATAATCTCTAAAAACTGAGTTCCTACCTTAGGAGACCCACTGCACACCTGCTACAGAAACCAAGCAGTTATACAATTTAGGGAAATAATTGCTCTAACAGAAATGAGTACAGGAATTAATTAATTTTCCTGGGGAGTAAAGCGCGGCCGGCGGGTAGGGCTGACAACCTTACCACCATCTTTGAGCCGATTGTTTAGATAATGTGGGACCCTCAACGTCTCACAACCCTGTGGGCCTTCATGGCCTGTTACAAGGATAGCTTTACTTTACTTTTATTGCTGTGTGTTGTGTCAGTCTTACGAAACACATAAATTCACTCTGTGGGAACAGTTCAGAGTTCTGTATATTAAATCAGGTGGTACGTACGTACGTATAATAACTGGTTTATAATCATCCACAATAGTGAATTAAGTTTCACTACCGAACAGATTGGTCTACTTTGATTGAAGAGATGCTAGGTTTGAATCCCGACTGGGACACCTGCTACCCTGACTGAACTGTTTCGCTGTTTTTCCCAGTCCTTCCCTTAAAATTCGTGAATAATACTTCTATTAGTCCATGGCAGCTTCCTTCCATATCATTTAGTTTCTGTATCACCCTATCATCTGACGGCATATGATCTCGATACAGAAAGCGTCATTTATAAACCCACGAAAAATGTTTGACCTCATGTACCTGCCTAATTATTGCAATGAGAATCTCCGTACAAAGGAAAAGCTAGAAATGAAATGCATGTTTAATAGCAAATAGTTTCTTTAACCGGTAATTTTGTGAACATGGAGTAAAACATGCTCAAAAGAAGACATTGCCAAACAAAAAACCTTCGTCTTAGAAAAACCCCTGAAGGTCCGAGAATGTAAACTGAAAACTAATGACCAATTAGCTACACTAAACGGAAGCTGTCGAACTTGAATACAAAGAAGGGAAGCAGGATTTGAACAGAAATAGTGTGCTCGTCTATGTACTGTCTTCTGATGAATAATTTTATTCTCTGTGCTTTATTTAATGGACTTCATTGAACAGGAACATTCATACCAGAAATTGGACGTTGATAAAATGTGTCTCGAATGTGAGTAGTTAATGAGCTACCGGAGAAAATAAAAAAAAAGAGACAGTAATAGAGGAACAGAACGGAGGAAGGAGAAGGAAATGAAGTGTGCAACAATGCCGTGTACTTAGGATGTACACTTCATGGCTTGTGATCCTGATCCCAAGGGGCTTATATGCAACTTGTGCTCTATTCGTCGTAACGGCAATGTGATCAGGAATTGGGGATTTCTTTAAAAAGAGTTTCCGTTATATTTGTGTGTCCATAGGCACGTACGTGTATATTTTACACTTGCATCATTATAGAATATTCCAAAGCGAAGCACGTGATTTTTCATGTATTGCATCATTTGCTGGGCATCTGCACTGATTTTCATGAAATTTGGTACTGGAGAATTTTATCAAAATTGTGAGATTGTTTCAGTTTTTATTTACATCGGAAGATTTAAACGACAACTTTACTTGAAGACCTACATGCGTCTTTCCTTGTCTCTCGCCATGTATTTAAGTGAGAGAGTAATGTTGCGAACAGATGCTGTACAGGAAAAAACACATTTTATGTCCGGCACATTATTTCCATAAGTTTTGTAGTTTTCGATATAATTAAACAGAGGTGTCTGTGGTCTAATGGTCAGAGTTTCTGGCTACAGATCGAGAGGTCCGGGTTCGATTCTCGGCGCTACTAGATTTTATGAGAAGTAATGGGTCTGGAACGGGGTTCACCAGCCTCATGATGATAATTGAGGAGCTATTTCAAGGAAATAGCGGTTCCGGTCTAGAAAACCGAAATTAACGGCCGTTGGGATTCGTTGCGCTGACCACGCGACACCCTCTATCCGCTAAAGTTGGCACTGACTTCGCCGACAAGCGGCGGTCGCTCGGTTGGTATAGTTCGCATCCGGAGTTTTGTTTTTGTATTACAAGTATCTTAGCCGACTCTTGCATTGAACAGTCGACTACTGTAGACCACTGGTAACCTGAACTGACTTACGGCACCCCCTCCCCCGCAGAAGAACGGCACATCCAAAAATTACAGTGAGTGAAATTATTTTACGTTTTCTGCAGTAAAAATGAATTCTTGTGCAATACGGTATTATGTGTTGATGGACCTGCCTCTCTGGGTGGTGCAGGACGTAACCCGGTTACCGCTTGTCCCGAGCTTGTCCTTTGAAAAAATAATTTTAACAATAATTCTAATTTTTTTTTGTTTGAAATCGAGTAATACAAACAATTGGATGGTGCTATTATTTCACTGCTTTAATTATTTCACTGTGTGGCCTCCATAACCACACTCGAGCGAGAAAGAAGCGAAATTCTTACTGACGTAGACTGCGTTAAAATCATTATGCTTTATTTTTTTAATCTTGTGTTCTGTATCAACACACCATTTAATATTCGTCCAATATGTGTAGTAACAGTAAGCCTGAATACCGACTGCTTATTCATTCTCTAGTCCTGTATGCTTTTGACTCGCCGATCCGAGTAACCTAACGATGAACGGGTGTTTGTGAATTTAATGTTCGTTAGACTTGAAAGGATTCTGACGATGGTGTATACACTACTTCTTTTGGTTTATTTTGGACTTCACCCATCGTCTGGTATGTGAAAGACAAAAAACCACGACGTTTCGGAGACTGGATCACTGGTCCAGTGATTGAGACTAGCTCTTTATAAGGGGCCCAACTGAGTAGGTTTATCCTTCCCTATCCACCTGAAGACGGAGACAGATCCAGTCTCCGAAACGTCGTGGTTTTTTGTCTTTCACATACCAGACGATGGGTGAAGTCCAAAATAAACCAAAAGAAGTAGAAATTAATGTTCGTTCTTTACAAGAGAAGACTTCATCGTAGTCTTAATTATTTCATTTATAATTACTTCTGCCGAGGGCGCACATCGTGTACTTTTACGATATGGAACAATTACATTTCGTTTGTGCATACAGTAGTGTAGGAGCCAGGTGCTAAGCGGGCTAGTTGATGCAACGAAAGCTGTGAAGGCCAACCCAACCAGGGACATGGCACAGTGACAACTCTTGCTGCCTGTCTGTCTCCTGTCGCTGCATAAAAAGATGACTGGGACGTTGTTTTTACAGTAAACATTCGATTATGTTCACAGAACTTTAACCGTGAGTGTCTGCTTTACATGCAAATTGAAAACAGGCGGAACGAAAGGCAGGGGCAACGGACAGGTAAATGGGGCAACACGCACTGAACGCAGACGGTTGCTGAAATCGCAACGGTTCCTCGGAGCTGCTTATTACATTCAGGTGTTGTACTAGAACTGTATCCTGAAAAAGCTGTAGGCAGCAAATTAATTGACTGTTACTGATAGCGCTGTTACTGTTGGTGGTAGCAGTTGAAGTAACAATTACTGCACTGTACAGTCTTCCTGGTGAGAACGTGTCAGACCTATGGAACCTCAGATGATTAATTTGAAGATGGTTTACACCTTCGTGCTCTATTTATATAGTAAACTCCGAACCCCTAACGTTAATCGAGCCATTACTTACTCATGGAGTTGAGCCCTTCTGGAGGAGCCGCTAATTCTGCAGCTACTCAAGAATTTCCCAGCATTATATGGAACCTGAAGGTTCATTACCGTGTTCACAAGAGCCCTCCACTGGCCCCTATCCTGAGCCAGATCAATCAAACCATACCATCCCATCCTATCTCCCTAAGGTCCATTATAATATTGTCCAACTCCCTGCGTCTTGGTCTTCTTAGTGGTCTCTTTTCCCTCTGACTTTCCCTACCAACATCCTACATGCATTCCTTTTCTCCCCATTCGTGCTATATGCCCTGCTCATTTCATCCTTGAGTTGATCATTCTAGTTATACTTGGAGAAGAGTACAAGCTCCTCATTGTGTAGTTTTCTCCAACCTCCTGTTACTACATCTCTCTTCGGTCCAAATATTCTCCTCAGCACCCAGTTCTCAAACACCCTCAGTCTATATTCTTCCCTTAATGTCAGAGACCAAGTTTCACACCCACACAGAACCACAAGCAAAATTATACTTTTCGTATATTCTTATTTTTATGTTTTTCGACAGCAGACGAGAAGACAAAAGGTTCTGGACTGAATAGTAGCAAACATTACCCGAGTTCAATCTGCTCTTAATTTCTTCCGGAATCAGGTTTTGATTTGTTATCGTTGTTCCCAAATATCTGAACTGTGCCACATTTTCAAAACATCTGTTTCTTGAGTGTACGAGTATAAGGGGTGGGCCTTCTTGGCTCTTGCACCGCGACCACAGTGATCTGTTGTGCCTAAAATGTTTCTTATCTTTCGAGCCGTACAACTACATAAACTGGAGACATCAATTGGACCTGCTGTGAGCTGATACAGTGCCCCCAGCATGCAGACTAGCTATGTAACCCACAGAATCATATTATCTGTGTACCTGTGTACCTTATGCACTTTCTTGCTCCTTGAGATAAAACGTACACAGGAATGCTTCGCATGACAATGGCACATCAATTTTAACACGGAAGGAAGGAAAGGTATTCTGTTTATAAAATAAGAATGTATATCAGCAGTTGCGTCGGTCACGGTAGCCGCGCGGTCTAAGGCTTGCTCGGACGCTGGGATTTTGGGTTCGAATCCCACTCGGGGTATTGATGTTTGGTGTGTGTATGCGCTTATTATGTGTTTGTGTTGGCCTCTGTTTAGGTAGCGGCCTTGCAACGGGCCGATCACTCTTCCAAGGATTCCTGCCGTCTGTGAAAAATGATTACGGAACTGAATAAGAGGTCTGGGCTGGAAGAGCCATTGGAAAGAACTCAACAGTTTAGTGGCTACAGACTGTACACAGACGTATAGTGACTACACAGCTGAGAACAATGAACGAAATTAAGTGGAAGAACTAATTATATTTAATCTTCATTAATATTCAGTATTTTACATTTTTACACTTTAGATGAAAACGAATGCTTTTAGTTATGATACAGATCCACCTTATTGAGTGACTTCAATATCAATGGAAATAGAACACGGGTAATAAAAGGTAAGGCAAAGCTATCCCTGTAACAGGCCGTGGAGGCCCATAGGGTTGTGAGATGTCGAGGTTTCCACATTTTCTAGACAATCGGTGAGGTCAGCCTTACGCGCCGGCCGCCTTTTAACCCCAAGAATATTGCTAGTACTCATTTCTGTTAGAGGCTGAGTCGATCCCGGGCCATAGTGCGGTTGGAAGGATTAGATCAACTGAAAAAAAAGCCAATGACCTCATCGGGACTTGAACCTGCGACCTTCTCTTAAATTATTTCACTGCTGCTTCCTTTCACACGCTTCCCAGTTCATTACTCACTGACCAACCGACTATTCGACGCAGTGTAGCCTGAGCTACTGGTAACGTCATTAAATGATGACCCAAAAGTAAACGAATAAATTCGTGCGGCTTTCCATAGGTAGCGCGCCTGCATCGTATTCGAACTCACCCCGGGTACTGGCCATTCTGACCGAGATTTTTCATTGTTTTTCCCAGTCACTCTTGGAAGATGTCGGGGTAGTATTTTAAATTAGACCGTGATCGCTCTTTTCCCACATTCTTTGCAATTAGGTATTCAGTACGACCATATTATTCGAAAATACATAATTTTATCGATTGAAAATGTTTGTAAGGAAAGCAAGAATAAAACAAGTAGGCTCTGAGGTTCTCACAGCAAGTGGCTTCTAACTATGTAGTCCGTTGAAAGTTAACAGACATTTCGAAGGAATATGTCTCCCACGTCTTCAGTATCGAAGAATAAGCCAAGCAAGAAGTTGGGATGAAGCAGAGCTCTGCTTGTTATCTGCGTCTTTCTGGTTTCTTTCTTGGCACAGTTTTCGAACCTGAAGACGTAGACGACATGTTCTTTCGAAACGTCAGTTGACTTTCAACGGGCTACACAGCATTATATCCCAGAAGATAGACTCTAAAAGAATAAAATAAGAATTTCGTGGCATGCTGTCAGGCTTTAGTGCAGGGCTGATGGAGTTACTGGAGTGAACTTTTTCCAATCTACACTGTTTCATTGTGCTATATAATTCACCTATAGATAGGGGTTAAAATATTTGGATTGATTAAGAATGGGGCTAGATTTGTTTCTTATAATTCTATTTTGAAACATAAATTTTCCTGTTAATATGGAGTATTTTCTGATCCAGTTCAGTACAGCAAGGCTACGGCTCGACGACTGAGGAATCTGGGTTTGATCCTCGGCAGGGGAAAGAGATTTCTCACCTTTCCTCAGCCTCCAGATCGGCTGTGTGGCCCACCCAGTCCCCATGCAGTGGGTATTGGGAGTTCTTCTCCCGGGATTAGAGCGGCTGGAGTGTGAAGCTGAGAACTGATATTTGTCTAAGTACCGAAGTTAAGAATAGTTGGAGATGCCTGTGCATATTCAGCTCGTGAGTTTTAATTAAGCACAGGGAGAACGTTGTAACTTAAAGCAAAGTAAATAGACACAGGGCTTTCCTGTGAAACGGCACACCTGTTGTTATTTAGCAATGCTTTATGAACTCGCGAGATCAATTAGCGTGTGAGATGATTATGTACTTTGGGATGACATGGGAAATAGAACACCTGTTACCGATTTAGAGGAATTGTTTAAGCATTCACCCTAAAAGCCTAGGAAAACGTGTGTCAGATCTGGAGATTCAAACCGAGTAACAGGAACATCGCACCAAACAGCGCACTGGTTAGTGTGTGGCTGTTCTCTTACGTAACTCTGGGCTAAGTGAATACACGTTTGGAGTAGGGTACCTCTATTTTTAACTGCAGGCCTTTGTGACATGTTGTACGCTGCAGCTAACGGTACAACTTAGCAGGCGGGAATGCGCTACTTATGCAAGACGGCGGGGCACCTGCGCCCCGTATTTTTATTCTGAAGGCATCCTGATCGAATGACGGTCTACACGAGGCGTACCCTATTGAGGAATTGCGTGGGTTCCCTCGGTCACTTGAAATTGACCATAACCACCTACAGTCATCCTGTCATGTGACTAAAGAATGACAAAGATTTCACAAGTAAGTCTAAGGGCAGGAAGAAGGAACTCACAACCTAGTTCTTGTCGGGGTCATCTTGGAAAGTCAGTACTTGAAAGGGCCATGGAAACGGGATGACCGAGTATTTCGGTTAAGTGATTAAGCATTCTTGCTATATATTCTGGAGATCCCGAATTAAAGTTCGGCCTCTGTAACATACTGATTTATTTTTGTTTTGGTTTTCCTCATTCCCGGCAAATGCGGGGTTATTACTTGAAATGAGGTTATGGTCCCTCGCTTCCACCTGCCACTAATCGCCCTGTTATTGATGTCGGTAGTCAGAGTTATTTGCAGTGCCGTGAAATAAGCCATAGCTATAAAATTAATTTTCAGAGAAATGGGTTGTTTTCAAGTATCGGCGATGAGCCCTCAGGTTAAACGTAACAATCTAATAGCCGACTATATGTACCTATCGGGCAGTTACTTGGCTAATTAGTTCCCTAATTGGCTGGTTAGTGTGCATGTGTAACCTGCACTTCATAACAACGCGAATAAATTCCGCACCCTTCATGTTGCGTATGTAACTCAAAAGCGATCCAACGAGTTGGCTTATTCAGTAACGCTTCTGACTTGTATTTGGGAGGTGCCCGCTTCGAATCCTGACGTCGTGGTTTTCTTCAGGCCATCCAGGCGAGTCCTTGGACGATGTCTTCAAATGGGCTAAGAATTCTTCCTTCCTCTTTTTTCCCCTTTCGTTGTTCATGAAACACCTTACTGTTCGCCGCTATAGGCTATAATATGGGCTGTTGGCAGGGTCGTTAAATACGTTGTAATAAATAAACAAAACAACACGTTTTGTGGCCCAACTAACTGCATGTAACTGAGTCCTTGACAAACCTCTAGTTGCTCAGATACTCAAGAATTTCTCAAAATTTTATGGAACCCGAAGATTCATTACCGTGTTCACAAGAACCTTCCACTGGCACCTGTCTTGAGCTAGATCAGTCCAGTCCATACCACCCAATCCCACTTCTCTAAGATTCATTTTAATATTATCCTTCCACCCACATCAAGATCTTCCTAGTGTTTTCTCTTGGTTTTCCCACTACGGTATGACGCGTTCTCGGGTTACGAATGGAGAAGAAAGGCCTGCATATATGAAGGGTAGCTGTGAAGATACTGAATAAGCAGTCGCGGACGGTCAACAAGGGGAGGTCTAGTTTGGAGGGTTGGGCGAGGGCCTAACAGCTCAGTATAAAAATAATTTTGTCACGAAATGTGACATAGAGCCTCGGACTTGAACGGATGTTTTGGATGAACGACCTAAGCTAAGGAAGAAGGGTACGAGACTAGGTACGTCGAACATAAGGAGTTCGTATAGGGTAGGGCCACTCATAAAAGTTGCGTTCTGTGGGATACTGAATTAAGTAAACGTGTGTTGCTTGATTCGTACTTTAGACCGCCTCTGTGGTCTAGTGGTCAGAGTTCCAGAGGTCCCGGGTTCGTTTCCCGATGCAACCAGATTTTCCGAAAAGTAGTGGGTCTGGAACGTGGTCCACTCAGCCTCGTGAGGATAATTGAGAAGCTGTTTCAAGGGAATAGCGGCTCCGGTCTAGAAACCCTAGATTAACGACCGTGGGGATCCGTTGCGCTGACTACGCGACACCCTCTATCTGCAAAAAGTTGGCACTAACTTCGCCGCGGTCGCTCGGTCGGTATAGTTCGCTTGCGGACTACAGGCCACGGAGTTTGATTTGTACCTTTCTCATTCCTTTGCGAGAGAAGCAGTTAACGACATTTTGTCCTCAGAGCTGAAATTCTGACAGTGGGGCCATCAGGTAAGGATTTACATGCAACCCCTGGGCAGGGATCGGAATATTTCCAGGAAACGGTCGTGTCCCTATGTTAGGCCCCCCACACACACACACAGTTTGGCCTTCCAATCGACCTTACAGGCAAAACTGTGACAGTTTACCCCCTCCCTTTCCTGCCCATACACGCGCAGATAAAGCGGCAGGCTTCATGCCACAATCACGGTCTTCCAGCCTATAAAGCTGAGTCACACACGTCACATGCTACGGTCCTGCAGGCAGAACTGACAGACTGACGGGTTTCCCACAGGCCAACAGTCCAACAAACGATTGGCCGGCCGGCCAGCCGCACCACACACGTCAGTTTTGCCTTTCAGTCTTCAACTGTGCAGGCCGAACTGGAGGCCAAACTGTGTGTGTATGGGGGCCCTTAGCGGCGTGTGAGGTCCTCATCTCGTGTGACGGGCCTTGGTTCGGCGTTGCAATGGCTAGAGACGGCGGTAAATTCTCTGAATACCAACGACAGGCCATTCGTGGCCTTGACTCACGTATTTGCCACTACGTTATTGGGACCGGGAAAATATTCCGTGGAGATGATTAAGTTTCGGGCTGTTAAATGACGCAGTTGCAACTGCAGAAGTTATGTAGCTTGAAGTGTTATGGAAATATGATAGCAAGAGGATTTAGAAGATATCGCGGTGTACATAAAGTTATTTTATCTTGGCATTCACCTTGGGGGGCTACACAAGGTCACGAGACACGTCATGTAGAATCGCCGGTAGCTGCCCGGTACCGAGACCCTGCCGAACACAAGTCTAGACCGTTACCGCTACGCCATTTGAACAGTGAAGCCCTTGTGTGCCTGTCCCTCTGTCTGCTGGCCTCGTCGCATTCTAATACAAGCGTGGATATTTTCAGTATTAAAAAACTCTGTGGTTTTAGTCCGCAAGCGAACTAAACCGCCTCTGTGTTCTAATGGTCAGAGTTCCTGGCTACAGATCCAGAGTTCCGGGTTCGATTCTCGGCGCTACCAGATTTTCTGAGAAGTAGTGGGTCTGGAACGGGGTCCACTCAGCCTCGTGAGGATAATTGAAGAGCTGTTTCAAGGAAATAGCGGCTCCGGTCTAGAAAACCGAAATTGACGGCCGTAGGGATTCGTTTCGCTGACCACGCGACACCCTCTACCCACTAAAGTTGGCACTAACTTCGCCGACAAGCGGCGGTCGCTCGGTCGGACATTTTCAATATTACAGAATTTACGTACGTGGAACCTCACTTAACGAGCATAATTCGTTCCAGAATCTTACTCGTAATGCGAAACACTCGTTAAGCGAAACAATTTTTCCCACATAAATTAATGTAAAATACCATAATGCATTCCATGCCGAAAAAAAATTTATGTATAACGTTTATTCAAAGAAAACTATATATACATTGTTAAGGAGCGTGAATCATCTTCATCTTTTCTTCTATGCGGAATGAACCAACCTGGAATGCGAATTCGATTTGCAGAAAAAACATTCGAAATAATTAGTTTATTATTTATGATACATATCTAATTCCTTTTTACTAGAAAGCTGTCTAGAGACATTTGTTTTTGCCGACGCTTCAAAATTTGGTGAAAATGCGACACAGCATTACCATTAAATAAAATTGAAGCGCGCATAGCCACTGCCTGATTAGGGTGATGCTTCTCAATGTACGATGCAACAGTTTCCCATGCTTTCAGCATTTCTCTTATTGCGCCAGAAGATTGTTGCTTTGCTGTTACCTCCTCGTCCTCATCTGACAAACTCTCCTCCACAACTTCTTGCTGTGAAACACAATGCAACTCTAAATCGTGCAAATTGTTGATGTAGACCGATTGTATGTGCGTGCTACATCAGCCACGCTCACACCTCGTTCTCGCTTTTCAATGATTTTACGTTTCATTTCTACGGTTATTTTTATTCTCTTATGGCTGTCTTTTTGCGGCTTTTTCTTCCGGGGCATTTTTGCAAGGGTTATTAAACTTTGCACAAAAAAATCACAAATAATATGTCTGAACACAAGTTTGGAAAAATGTGTGAACACAAGCGACACCAAGATGCTAGCGGAACGAGTGGTAAACACAGACTGATGTAGCAAGCGCACAATCCGGGACTTCCCCTCTGGTCACTCGTTATGCGAAACGTCGCTCGTTAAGCGAGGCCCCCCCTTTTACAATTTGTTTTGCTCGTTATGCAAATTACTCGTTATGAGAAGTGCTCGTTAAGCGAGGCTCTACTGTATTTCGTGAAACGGTATAAATACCATGCAATTGGAGGCAGCTCCATATTGGTATATCTGTTGGTGTTACAATACCATCATTTCAGTCATGCGAATCTCTAGGCCGAAACAGTGCTGTCGTCGAGTGATTAACATCACAGCTTCATGTTCGAAAGTCCCTTTGTTTAATTTCCGCTATGGTTTATATCAGTTCCTCCAGGGAAATGCTGGGGCCACAGGTGGGCTAGCGCGATGCTACCTTCATTTACACACCGAGCAGGCTGAGGTAGCGCTACCCCGATTAGGCCACGACAGTTTCCTTTTTAAAATCCAGTCGAGTTCAACATTCTTCTGTCCCACCATTCGACGCTCTCTGGTCTAATTACTGACAGCGCTTTAAAATAAACAAAAAAATTCTTCATTCATCGTTGACAATTATCGAACTCGACTCTGAATAGCTTGTAATAAACAAAACTCCGTGATCTGTAGTCCGCAAGCTAAATATACCGATGAGCAACCGCCGTTTGTCCGCGAAGTTAGTGCCAAATTCATCGGATAGAGGTTGCCGCGTGGTCAGCGTAACGGCCGTTAATCTCGGCTTTCTAGACTGGAGCTGCTACTTTTCCATTCAGCTAGCTTCTCAATTATCCTCACGAGGCTGAGTGGACCCCATTCCAGGCCCACTACTTCTCAGAATATCTGGTAGGGCCGGGAATCGAACCCGGGACCTCTGGATCTGTAGCCAGTAACTGACCAATAGACGACAGAGGCGGTCCTGAATACCCTGTGTAGTTGAGAAATCATAGCTGGGTAAAATAAGAAGCAAAGAACAAACACCGTTCGACGTAAAAGCGTTACATTTTGTGCAGTAATGTGTCCTTGATACATGCGTAACGTCTGTTAAGGAAGTATTCTACGCGCTTGAAAAATAGCTCGGAGTAAGCTCGAATTACTTTGATGTTCCAACTGCACTTCACGGCAGAATTTGTATGATGACATCTTGTAAGCACATTCCAGTAGAGTGGCATTAAAAGCAACAGGACACATTTCTTCGGAAACTTACACTGCTCAGGACAATGGCAAGCGCACTAGTACTCCTTATTTATTTGTAAAAAAATAGTAAAAGGTAAAACTCCTTGTAACAGGCCGTGAGAGTCAAGGCTGCCTCATTCTCTAGACATTCGGCTCACTAGTGGCGGTAAGGTCAGCCCTACGCGCCGGCCGCCCTTTACCCCCAGGAAGATTCCTGGTACTCATTTCTGTTAGAGGCTGAGTCGACCACAGGGCATAATGCGGCTGGGAGGATTAGGTAAATTGAAAAATTCCACCTCATCTGGACTCGAACCCGAGACCTTCTGGCTTGTAGCATAGTGCCTCAACCAACTACGCTACCGCTTGCCCTTATTTATTTGTGGTTCATTTAATGACGCTGTCGTCTCATACTGTATTCGTAGCGTCGAATGATTGGCTGAAGTTGAACCTGGGAAATCCACAGAAATCCTCAGTCAAGATGGGCGATATCTGAGCCCAGATTTCAATTGGACGGCTCCGGAATACAAGTCAGAAGAGTTACCTCTTCAACCTCCTTGTTCTTTTTAATATTGTTGCGGATGGTTGTCTTATTTTTACAAATACTCATATGCCTAGAGGCCATTGGGAGTTGGTTGGAGTTGCGTATTTTTAGACCTTATCCTAATATGCCCTAGAAAGACTGAGGAAAACCACGGAGAGCCATATCAACTTCCTCGGAACCGAGGGCCAGGAGTCCTTAGCAGAAGCCTATTGCATCATTTTATTAACGAAGGAAAGTATAATTCACCCTCCTTTATTTTCATCGTCCCACCACACATGTATCTGGAGTCGTTGATGCGCTGTGACCGGCTCCTTCCTGTTCGCTGCCACGTGGTTGAGGTTACGTTGTGCTGAGGAATTTATTTCGGGACTGGTCACAGCCTTTGATGCACTGGTGCGTGCAGTTCCTGTGGACTAACCTCGATGCCAAGACCCGTCTGTTTCTCGAGTCCGAATGATTATAGTTCCTAAGGCTGCTTTAAGGACACTGAATCAGCTGCCGGGATATCCGCAGTGTAAGGTGAAGTGGGAGAATAAGAGCTCGCAAGTTGTCGCCGAGCTTAACGCGAAGCTTTAAATGCTTATAGGAGGCGCAGTGGTAAGGGTCCGCACATTCGGGACGCATTTAGGTGCAAATTAATGGCTTCGCTTCCGAGTCAAAAGCCGCTGATGTCTGTTGGTGAGGAAGCGGGATGGGCTCTAAAGCCACTCTTGACTGTTTGATGAAGAGAGAAATGAATGATTTCGTGTTTAGGGGAGTGGAGGTAAGCTGTCGCAGCCTATGTGAAAACAGTCTCCCTGCATTAGCTAGGCTACGCAGTATTGAGAGAGGCGGCGACATTGTTACAAATTTGGGACGAATGGGAAAGTGGTCGTGGCCTATTTTAAAGTAGTATCCAACATTTGTTTGGAGGGTCTGAGAAGAAAAAATGAGCATAGGATTATCCTTATACAAGTTAAAACTCCACTGCTTTTCGGTTTGTTGCTATATCTGGAGGGATTCTGAGGCCAGTGATTCAGCGGTATTGTTCTAGCATGTTCTCTAAAGGTGCGAGGAAACTATGATGAACCTCAGTTAAGGGCTCGAGCTCCGTACCCCCGTCTTGTCCGGCACAGTCCAGCATTCGAGATTTCTGCGCGTTTCATCCTTTAATGATAACGGGCGTGAAAAGATATGGGACAATATCTTTATACCTTAATTTCCCTCCGTGAAAGCCTACAGGATGAATTGATTACGTTACGCTGCAAGAAATGTGGACTGCAGTGTCAGATGGAAGCTTCAGCCACCTTTACCTTTGTTAGTGATAGATCTAAGGATGCGAATAGAGAATTGGATTGAAGTACGGCCCTTCACTGTGGTGCTTCTCTGCCTGCTTCCTATAGACTAACCATATTTTCACAAGGGGAAGGGTTTCTTCACTGGAGGAGAGGGTTAGACCATCGCAAGTTCTTTAACGTCACAGGCAATCATAAACATCGTCAGACATCCATGACCTAAGCGAGATTCGAATCCATGATTCCGGGGCTGTGGTGGTTCAAGACGTGAGAGTTGGTTCGGTGGATATTCTCAGCTTAATTGAGTAAACTGTTATTTAATGTATTGTGGCATATTTGGTCAGGGCAAGAACTGTGAAACCAACAGAGAGCCGTTGCTAAGGAACGTCTCTGCAAACTCCCGTTGCTGGGCAACAGATTCGTAACACACAAGTGGAAAACCGTGTTCTCTACGCGGTCCATGCGATAGATACGTGACGCAACAATAGAAGAACTGTTGGGAGAGGTTTTTTCTATGGGGTTCGTGCCGATGCTATATAACAAGGAGCAGCTGCGATTTCGAGAGAATCTTGAGACGGCAGCGAGAAGAGTAGGGGATTGGTTTGCGATGGCCGTCAGCCTTGGAATAAGTTGTGAAACAGTCACTGACCAGTAAGGAAGCTGAGAAAGCTACGGAGTTTGAAGCTGGTAGCAGGCGACAACCGACGAAGATACAGCGAAGACAGAAGACTTCGTACGTGCTGTAGTAAACTGAGTGTGTACGAAATAGCGTCAGCGCTATAGTTGTTTGTAGTTACGAGCTGTAAGTATTCAGTAAATCCAACTACCAGTCCAAACCCAGTCTATAGTCGCTCTGTCACGTGACATCCAAGTTTATGTTCCCTAGAACACAATAAGATTATGTGGCACGAGGCAGCCGGTCCCTCATGTTCCATCCCGCTGTTCAAGTGCCGTGCCACTGAAGCGTTCAACAAATGCCGTCATTTATTTTTCTTCAGAAGATCCGTCAACGCAGTAGGTAAAAAGAGCTGAAGTCTTAGCCTTTAGTCATTAGTATTCCCAGGCGTCTACCAAAGCATTGGTGTTTTCTTTTTTCTTGTGTTGGCAGTCTTGCCAGGGTTGAGATCCTGAAATAAATGCCATTGAGAAGAGACCTCTGGCCCTCACAATCTTTCTTGGCTGACAGACATGTTAATTTAATGACATTTTCTCAGTTACCAAAGTGTTTTATTGTAGCACGATGGCGCTGCTATTGCGTTAGTGACGGGACGAGTGATGCGAGAAAAACGAAAGGGCACAACATCCCCACAATATTACCTCAAAAGACGCTGCTGTGTTTTGGTCAGGTGAAGTCCTGTGTGAAAGTGACAGCTGTTTTTCTCCTCTTCTGAACGTATCCTCAGTGTTGCATGCGGTCTCAGCCGCACACCGGCATGCGTCAAGACATGTAACAGTCAAGACACGATCTCTGCGACATGACGCAAAGAAAGAAGCACAGTTGAAACGAATGAGATTATGAAAACCGCCACACGCCGGTCTGAGTCATAATGCTGACGTCAGCTTCATGCTGACGAATCACGAATGAAGCAAGACTGCGTCTTTTGCCTCATGTCTTCATGCCTGTCTTGACGCAGTTGGTGTGCGGCCACCCTTAGACTTACAGAGAGGTCTTTTACAGAATAGTATAAATAAATATAGGATTTGAGGTTCTTACAGCTGAAGTTGGGGCACGCGATAGCGTAGTTGGTTGAGGTACTATGCTACAAGCCGGAAGGTCGCTGGTTCAAGTCCCGATGAGGTCATTTGAGTTTTTTAAATTGACCTGATACTTCCAGCCTCACTATGGCCCTGGGATCTACTCAGCCTCTAACAGAAATGAGTACCATGACTATTCTTGGAATATTCTTGGGGGTAAAGGGCTGACAGTGCCGGTCACGGTAGCCGAGCGGTCTAAGGCATGCACTGTCTTCGCTCGCTCGGAAGCCGTGATGTTTGTGTGCGTTTTTCTGTGTTTGTGTATAGGTAGAGGCCTTGCGACAAGCTGATCACCCGCCCAAGGAGTTCTACCGTATGTCTAAGATCTAGTAAAATCGAAGTGAAACGGAGAGTTTCATGGAGGTAGGCCTAGGCCCAAATTATGGCTGTAGCGCCAATGGAAAAAAAAAGGGCTGACAGCCTTGCCGCCAGCTATGAGCTGATTGTCTAGAAAATGTGGGAACCGCAAAATCTCACAACACTATGGGCCTCCACGGCCTGTTACAGGGATACCTTTACTTTTTTTTTTACTTACAGCTGTAGCTATGAAAAGGTATCTCTTACGGGATATAACGCCACGCAGTCCGTTGAAAGTCACCTGACGTGTCGGAAGAACATGTCTCCATATTCGACCCTGAAGATTAACACCGCTCTTTTCCAACCCGCCTTTGCTTGTATCGGCGCAGTCGGAATGGTGCTATCCCTGCTACACCTGTTTCTACCTTAGGACAGTGTATGATGGCCACTGGAAGTTGTTCTCACAGATCAAACTAAGGAAGATCGGTATAGGTACGGGAAACTAGCTAGGTCGGTTTGCATTAGTCTCAGGGTAGCGATGCCGAAGAAAGCGTTTTTCTGAGAGTTGAGCCGATTGACTTTTATTCACCTGCTAATTCACCACACTGTTAAATTAATGTATCTTAGCTTTAAGTTACAGCGTTACACTATCGGCAAGCTATATCTCGGAGCGTGCAAAGGTCACGTCCGTTCAGTTCGGAATATTGTGAAAGTCTCCTTTTGTGGAATGGCTTGCACCCCCACGCCGGGAATTCGAAAGATGGTGTTTTCATATACATTTCATCCCATCTTCCGTGGGAAGCTTGAACGAGGCAACCCAATCATACTGGCCCTCATTCACAGGCAATTGTAACAAGCTCTGACCTGTCCTTTTAGGCGCGTCCGGTTCCCTGTACCCGAGCTAAATTTATGACTGATCGTAAATGTTATAACTCCGGACTTCTTGTTTCTGCCAGAATCTAGAAATTTTCAACGTAAACATCGTATTGCACGTCCCAGACGATGAAATACGATATTATAGATCACGATACTTTTCCCGTAATATCGAAACATAAGACTTTTGAAATTTAAATTACCGAGAATTAATTATAAATACATTTCACGTTCATCTATAAACATCCAAATAAATAAGGGCTCAGAATGATCAGCGTCAAGATGGAGGCGACATGGACTGCACTGCAATATATCTCAGAAGAAATAACTTCAATATGAATGAAATTTCATGTGCTACAGTGGCTTATCTTGCTTTGTTCGCTAATTGTCCATGTTTCTGCAGTAAGGATGGTTGGAGCATGAAGCCAACAAATCATCCTTATGCTGTCTAGTTAAAGAAATTCATACTTAACCTCAGTTCCTTTGTATTCCTTCGTGGTTC
This sequence comes from Cryptotermes secundus, assembly GCF_002891405.2. NCBI lineage: Eukaryota > Metazoa > Arthropoda > Insecta > Blattodea > Kalotermitidae > Cryptotermes > Cryptotermes secundus. The sequence goes on along the minus strand of NW_019743155.1, from coordinate 546,375 downwards.
GCAAGCTAATTAGTGTCTAATGATATGAGGGCATTTGCCCGGTTCTGTAGGCCAGTAAGAGGCGAATTTCATAGAAATCCATTCGATAATTTCGGAGGTAGAACTTGCAAGCGGACAAAGAGACCCTCAGAGAAGCACAACCGTTCATTCTGCATATTACGTAAGAAAACTAGAGGACTGCGCTAAATGTAGGCAGGTATGTGTGGAGCGTTAATTTAATGAGTGTGAAGAGAAACGCACCCCAGTCTCTAAAATGAGGCCACCGAGGGTGTCGGCGTAGCGGTAGTCGTCTCGGCTCGTGTTTGGAGATGCGATGTTCGAATCTCGGCGGGGATACGTGCTATCCTGACTGAGATTTTTCTTCGTTTTCCTCCGTACTCCAAGAAGTGCGGATATACTTACCTGGATAATGTCACGACCGCTTGCTTCCAAATGCCTTTCAGTTTATCATTCCTACCATTTGATGTTGTGCAGCCTGTCTGCTGATAGCATAGTCCCCCCACCTCGATAGAAGAAGAATTCGCTAAGAATTTATTTGAAATCTGAGGCAAAAAATAAGTATAAGCCGGTTATGAGGTGTAGAGGTTTAATTTCTATGCACTGATCCGTAGAATTAAAGCATAATGAGGATCTTGTCCAGCCGCGTGTTCAGTCGCTGTAGCTACAGATGTTGATGGGTCTAAAGTAGAAGTTGTCGGGGCATTTTCCCGTCAAGTTTGTTCCTGTCCTTCATTAATCAATCACCATTCTATGAAGACGTGTGGGGGAGCGGATATATAGCTCCACCGTTCTTAATATCGGCACTGGATGGAGGTGAGTGGCCAGCTTCACGCCCTGGCCGCTTTACCGCCCGGAGGAAGAACAGCCAGCACATTGGATAGGAGACTGGGTGGCCTCCAGAGGAGGTATGGATGCTGGGGACTAGAGAAAAATCTCTTACCTCTGCCGAGAATAGAACCCCGGCTATCCATCCTGTAGATCATCGCTATACGGACTAAGATACCTCGGCTTCCGTCTCTGTCGGTGCAATATACATTCTTTACATGAAGGTCAAATCGAAATATATAGCTTGTAGTAGTTAGTTAGTTATTGGAGAGGGTGGGCTTCCCCATGCACTGAGACCTGTATTGGTCCATTGTGCTTACCTCTGTGATATTCTACCGGTCTCTATACCCTACCGATAAATGGTGCGTACCATCAGTCCCGCAGAGCAAGCGAGTTCGGCCACTTGCTTAGCGGTATCTATAATGCTTCCCCCATCTATCAGAGGCCTTAGAGACTATTGTTGGGCGGGAAACGTCCTGGAATTTGGCTCAGTGATCCCCTTTGGGGATATGAGGTTCTTTTACGTGCCGTAAAGTTACGACACGGGACATACAGCTTAAAGTCCCTCCCGGAGGACTTGTTCCCTGAATTTTTCCGCCCTTAAAAATTCGACGACCTCCGCCGGGTATTTGAACCCGCGTACCACGAGTCATGAGGTGGGAACGTTACCTCTAGACTACGGAGGCCGCTTAGCTTGTAGTACCAAAATTGATAACAAATTTTATTTAATGGACAGTCCTACAACACTTGTTTAAAAGAATTCTGGACATACATATTTGAGGAATGTGACACAACAACTGTCACGGCGCTTTACGATTGCTATGTAAGTTTGTGCCAGAAAGATGCCGAAGAGAGGTGAAGAGAAATTAAAATTTTTAATATCTGTTGCGATTTCCATGTCTTGGGTGTGTGTGTATATGAGTAATACTAAATAAGAAGCAAGGGAAAAGTGGTTTATCTTTTCCAGGACTACTTTAAGGCAGTTCGTGGCCCTAGGCGGGGTATGATCTTAACCCCCTTCTTTATTTATTTTTAAGGAATTACCTTATAATTTGATACCAGTGCAGATATATATTAACAAAGGCGAATGGTATGGCAGTAAATTAAAAACACAGAAGCTAAATATTATTTTGATCTAAAATAATTGTTTAAAACATAGTACATATTTTATATACTAAACCAGAATTTTGAAACTGGCCAGAAGACAAACATTCTGTGTGTCCATTGCACACATATGTGAATGGAACTTACAAGCTGAACTAGTCACTAAAAACTTTAAAATTCTTAAAATAAAAAGAAGAAATACGATCAGTTGACTGCTGCAGAATGGAATGGAACTTCTTTCTGGCTTTGATTTCGAGAAAGCTTAAACACATACCACGAACCCTCATGCTTGCGGGGCCCTGGACAAGCTGTCCACTTTTTCCATTCGATAAAGTGGCCCCATTATCCATCTGTTCCCAGTTGACCTCTTATTTACTCTTTCAGTAAACTATTCATTTATGCTTTAATAATTCTAACGTTCGAACAAATGAACATCAGGACCAACGATGAATATAAATTCTCAAATAACGTATTTGACAATTATGTGTATCCGTGAGAATATGCCTTTCCGCTGCATGCCAGTGCCCCGGGTCCCTGTTCTGCTATTCACAATTTTCGCTAAGAATCCAGCCTTCTTAAATTTCAGTGAGCAGGGCCGTCAGTACACACACACACACACACACACACACACAGCTACTTGAAGAACCACCCCATAGGAATCGTTGTGTTAGTTTTCTCCCTTGTGTCCTACCTGCCCGCTCTCATGAGGGCTATGAATCTCTGATGCCACAAGCATACGTGTATATGTGAATGCTGCTTTCTATAATCTGTTCTCAGTATATCACCTGTAACCTGAAGCCTGACTTATGTAGGGCGCCAAAATTGAAAATATCTGTAATTCTATGTTAAACTAATTTTCCCTTGAAATATTTGTTAACAGACTCCACGGTAGAGTGGTGTGGTAGTTGATAGTTCTTTGCTTGGCCACGCAGTTCCCCCTTTGATGGAACACGAAACTTCAGTATTGTTTTGAGTTAATTTAATCCAGGCCGCACCACTCATGGTCTGTTACCCATTTTAATAGTATCCTCCCATCAACAGTTCGGTCTCCTTTGAGGTTTGTAGCTTGTAATTTATCTACATTTCTCGTTAAGTACGGGTTCCATGTCCTTCCTTCACTGTCTCATCCTTCTTGTCATTGGCCTGATAAACTTTTGGAGAAGAGTCAGAATTTTGCACCTTCCCCTGGCCCTTTATTGATACAGGTTTTTACGTGTAGATATCTTCAGTTTCTCCATATTTTCAACATACGTAGAGTGAGAGGTTGAATTTCACATAACATCATAGTTGCAATTTTCTGTGTCGCCAAACAGGCCCTATTTTGGCAAAGTTATGATGCCTGCCCAATTACCAAGACATTTGTACGCATAGTTGTGAAAATTCTCGTGGTTGTACATTTCCACGACAACGTAGACATTCCACTGTTTTGAAGCTGCAAGTGGATGAGCTCCACCCGTAGTCAGATCGGATGGCACTGCCTCGTACACACAAGCAAAAGAGCGTGGTCTGAAAGCAATTTATCACGTTTCTAACACGAGAAAGGTTACAGATGGGCTATCAATTCGATGACCGATGTTCGATTTCCGGCAAAGGCATTGGAAACGTTACTGTACTATCATGTCGAGAATGTTGCTAACGGCTATCCGCTGCCTTCCGGAAATTGGCTTCTCACATGTTTCGACTGCCGAGATTAATTAGTTAAGCATGGCCCCCTGCATTCCACCGCCTTGACTTACGAGACGACCAAGTCCTGTGAACATCGATCGCTTCATTCCAAATCAGTCATTCTCATTCGACGTACAGCTAGAAGAGCATCATGAAATTTTCCAAGAAAATAATTCTCAGACCCACGTGATCTACTTCATCCACTTTCGTCTTCTGACGAAATGAAAACTAAAACTTGTCAGAATTAGAGTTTTCTCATATGTTTGCCATAGTCAACTTGCGGTCCATGGGTCACATCTCATTGGCACGCGATATTTTGTCAATCGTTAAAATTTAATTTTCACCATATTCTCTCCGTTATTTTTGGGCATCTTCAGATCAAATAATAGAGAATGAGAACACTACTGAAACTTGAAAAGAATAATTATAAATGCCTATCCGTATTTAGACGTTTATCTAAAGTAAACGTAAAGTTGTCTCCGTGCTTAATTAATTAAGCATCGTGTCATGAAGACGTATGGGGTAATGGAGGTATACCTCAACCATTCTCGGTTGGTGAATGGTCGGCTACACACCTCAGCTGCTCAACCCCGGTACCCACTGAGGCATTTATCTAACGAAATCAAAGTATTGCGACGTATAGAACCATTACTAGGCAACGACTTGGTAAACACATTGCCGCCGAAACGTACACGCGCAACAATAGGACGTCCATTGCTAGGCAGCGGATCAGTAAACAAGACTTCTGAACAATAGAGACGCAGTTTTCTGAGTGGTACGTGCAGAAGGATTGTAAAGGGACAACGAAGGTCGTTGGAGTGTGTTGTCAAGTACTATGTTGAGTTCTGAAGATGGCAGTTCAAGGTAATTGAGAATAAATGGCAAGGAAGCAATTAGGCGTGAAAGGAGGACTTCATGTGTGATTTGACGTGACAGTGAGACTATTATAAATCCGTTGCCAGGGTACGCCTAGTGAAGACTGAGAACTGTAGTGCGTGTGTAGATCAGCGATAGCGCTGTATTGCTTGTACTCTCGAGTTGGGTGTATAAGGTATCAAATCCAACCATCCAAACCGAAACCTGTCTCATACGTAACCCCTACATGTGACAATATAATAGGCACAATTGTTACCTCGCTACGTTAGATTTAAGGCTTTTGCTCGTTTTTTGTGAAGTGTAAGTTAATAATGCACCTTGAACATATGAGAGCCGGGATAAGTCGGGATCGATTCCCAGTAAGTGTAAACATGTTAATCTTCTCCATAAGCTCCAGATAAGCACTAGGGCTTAACTGGCCTCCTATCCAATGATAACCGGGGGTTGTCTCTCTGAGGGAAAAGCGACAGGGTCGTGAAGCTGACAACTCACCTGTACTTAATGCTGAGGTTAAGAAAGGAGGAGCTATATCTTCACTCCCCAGTGTGTCTTCATGGCTTGGTGCTTAATCAATTAAGCCCAGGGATAACGTCGCCTTACACTGAGCCTGCAACTGTCATGACCTGCCTTAGCGTAGTCCACACAAATGAGTCGCTCCTCATTCAGTGATCAAGGACGTTGGGAAGCATTACGTGGCTCGAGCAGTCGCAACGTTTATGCAGTTCCTGTAACATCTAGATTAGTGGATCACGTGGCATTGTGGTCGTTCTTCCCCTGCCACACTCATCTCTCATAAGTAACAAATCTAAAGTTGTCCCCGTGCTTAACTACGTAAGCACTACGATATCAAGGCGTATGGGGATCTGAGAGATGGAAAGCTTTCCCTGTAACAGGCTGTGGAGGCCCTTAGGGTTGTGAGACGTCGAGGCTGCCACATTTTCTCTAGATGTTCGGCTCACAGATGGCAGTAAGTGTGTCAGCCTTATGCTATGGACGCTCTTTACCCCTCAGGAAGATTCCTGGTACTCATTTCTGTTAGAGGCTGCTTCGACCCTAGGGCCATAGTGCTGCTGCGAGGATTAGGTAAATTGGAAAAGTCCACCTCATCGGGACTCGAAACCGCGACCTTCCTGCTTGTAGCGTAGTGCCTCAACCAACTACACTACCGCCTTCCCACAGGGGTGTGGATGTATAGATCCCTATTTTCTTGACCTCGGTACTAGTTGGAGTTGAGTGGTTAGTTTCACGCCCCGGCCGCTTTACCTCCAGAGATAGAGCCTCCGGTACCCATTGGATAGAAGACTGGTTGGACCCCAAAACCTGTTTTGACGACGTGTAGAAGAGAAAATCTCGCCCCTACTGGGACTCGAATTACGACCCTTCGGCCGTTCAGCCCGTAGCCAGTCGCTATACCGACTGTGATGTCCCGGCTTTGTGAATTTAGTTTTGAAGTGACTTGATTACTTACATGTAGTTATATTTGACGATGAATGGTTTAATGACGTTATATCGACTGCGTATACTCTTCAGCATGAAATATGGGAGGCGGTGAGTAATATGCAGTAGGAAACTCTTAGTGGCTTTAGTTACCAGTACCGTGCCTGCGGACTGAGAACATTCCCGAAGAAGTAGGTGTTTCGATCGAGATTTTAACCTTGTACATTCAGAATAGAACTGACACCCATCTCGTCTTTGCTGACCTGCTAGAGGGATGTTCCTGAGATTCCTGTTTTGGAAGGTCTGGAGTTACTGGACGATCCCGCATCTCCCACATGATGTAGTGATTATGATTTCTGCCTCGTATTGCGGGGGCTGTCGGTTCATGCGAAGGTGGATAGAAGCGGCCCAACTCCTTCCGTAGAAATTGTGGAAAATTACGAGATCAGTCACAACATTTGCATCACCCCAAAGTTCGAAATGTGTAGGCCTACTTCTAAATACCAAAGTCGCGCTGTAGGACTGGGTTAAACTGGACTAAAAGGGCCATAATTCAAAATTGGTTGCGACACGATCTTTTTATATTATCAAAATCAAAATCTTGGTCTCTTCTTCTTCTCCATCTTCTCTTTCGGCTTCTTTTCTTCTTCTACGTCTTCTCTTCCTCCTTCGTCTTCTTTCTTTTTCCACGTCTCCTTCTCCTCCTCCTCCTGATTCTCCTTCATCTTCTTTTTCTTCTCATTTTCCTTCTCATTTTCCTTCTCTTTCTCCTTTGTCTTCTTCTACGCCTCCTCTTTCGTCGTCTTCTCCTATTCCTCCTTCTCTTTCTCATTCTAATTCTACTCCTCCTCCTGATTCTCCTTCGTCTTTTCTTCTTCTACGGCTCCTCTTTCGTCGTCTTCTCCTATTCCTGCTCCTCTTTCTCATTCTAATTCTCCTCCTCCTCCAACGTCAGTATAGACCAGTACAGACAGTACGTGCCGTAGGCTACGTCTCACTGCCAACGGCAGTTACTGCGTCTTCATTGCCGTTCCGAGGAACCTAAGAACCGAGCTTCAGTCTGGTGTGCATTCCAAAGGCGCGCATGAAGATTCTATGAGCATTTAACAGCGGTGCAGTAACAACAGAGGTTAGATAACGTCAAAAGGTACAAAATGGCCCGAAGAGAGTAAGTTGACAGGAATAGGTCATGATATGTCTGGACGTATTGCCTTTAGTGACCGAGCAAATCACAAAATATTCCGCGAGGATGGACCGAAATTCGAACATGTTCCCTCCTGAACGCTAGTCACACCAAGGAACCCGGTCATTTCGGTGACGCGAAGCTTTATAAATGGCGATCAGAAGGGACGTTTCTTTGTTACAGAATGAATCGTGCTATAATTGCAAATATGGCACCTGTACATAAATCGTAATGGAAATGAACTACTGAAATATGACCAACTAACCGTCCTAATGTTATATTTGCTACAGTTGCAATTATTATTTTTAATATTATTATCATGAACTTGTTGATTGGAAGTCAAGTGTCACGAAGAAGGTATTTTACTGGATAGATGACCCCCCCCCCCCAAATGATTTTAAGATTTTGGCCAAAGTTCTAACCGACTTTTTCCTAAATACTCGCCATCGGCTCCGTATGTAATTAAGTTTAGACGTGGAATGAACAATGTGAACAAGTTTATAAGAAATGCAAAATACGACGGCTGTGTTCCAAGCCGTAAATACAAGATACGGGGGCTGTTAATGAACACTGCTTTCTGTACTTGCAGACGGCGTAGCTCAGCGCTCCCCTTTCTTTCGCACATTGACATCTGTGTTTGCGAGACTGGGGCCCACAGATCCTTCCTCTGCTCAAGAGAGACAGAAGCAAAAACTGCAATGTTTATTATAATAGGCAATAGGCTATGGCAAACATATTCTGGAATGTTTCTGGCAAAGCTCCTGTTAAAGCGCAAAATGTAGTTGCATGCCAGAAAGCTTAGTTTATGGTACTTTTCCTATCTCTTCAACTTCTCCAGCAGTCGTACGCCTTCATAAACCCACCAGTGTTTTCAGGGCGCGGGAGTTAAAATGAAGGCTAACGTGAAAAATTTAATTTGCAGTGACATGTTAAAGCAAAAGATGACATCGTTGGTGTGCGTGTCGTGTCATGCGAAATTTTTGGGCACTATCTCGGGGCAAAAATTGAGTGTCATCCAGTTTTAGACGTTAGAACATTCACCTGAAAGGTTACGAGTGAATTTGCAATTCGTAATACACAGATTAACGTCGTATTGTTCGCGTATTTACGTATATATTGTAACTTAAAACAGTTACAGTTCACCAAAATTATAACATACAGTCTTACATTTTCGACATTAATTGCCATTCGGTGTACATTAGAATGATAGGAATTAAGCTCGAAGCCGTTACCAGGCAGTGACTGGTGAAGACACAGCAGACTGAGAAGACTTAGTACGTGCTGTAATTAACTACAGAGTGATTTAGTGATAGCGTTATAGTTACTTGTAGTTACAATTTGTAAGTGGTCAGTATATCCAATTATCAATCCAAACCCCGTCTATGGTCACTCAATCACGTGACACTCTCTCTCTCTCTTTCTATATATATATATATATATATATATATA
>NW_019743155.1:528312-537319 GCF_002891405.2 Cryptotermes secundus | reverse complement strand
GTGTGATGTGACATGTCACACCTGTGACAGGTTGGTTGGTTGTTAAAATATTAATTGTACTCAATATTAATATACTGTAACGTGTTATACGTCGTTCATTTCGTGAGTATAGTTTATTTTTCATTGTTTTTCATTTCGTTTTCTTAACTGTTCTGCTTATTTTTCAGTGCAATTGGCGGTGGGAGTGAGCCGTGTCGATTGATCTGCGTTTGAATTGAAAAATTCGTTAGTATTTTTTTTTGTTTCTTTGTTTTCCAGTTCGTGTTCTTTCCTTTTTTAATGTTTTGCAATTTTATGTTTTTGTTATAACTTTCTTTCTTCTTCAGTGCAATCGATCTGCTTTAGTTCGTCCAAATAATGCCTCGCAGAAGTTCAAACTTAGGTCGTCGTACTCGCGGAGCGGAAGCAATTCACTCGATCTGCCACAGCAACGCGTGGCCGCGTAGAGCTAGTATATATATATATATATGTGTGTGTGTGTGTGTGTGTATATATATGTATGTGTGTGTATATATACTATATATACACACATACACGTATACATACATACATACACAGAACTGTATGCATATGTATTTGTTTAGCCTACTTTCCGAAAGTAGGCTTATACGATCTTCCTGTCTGTGTATCTCCCCTCCTATTAACTTTTTAATGCCTGAATCAACCGTTAGGAGACTAGGTATATATGTCATGGCACCTGAGCTCATCAACGGTATACTACATAAATCCCTCCCATCAGTCTGTATGTATGTTTATCCCCCTGTTGCTGCTAGGCAACGCTTCGGTAAAAACGTTGCTGCAACAACGAACGCACACGCGACAATGGAAAAATTGATTCTTCTATACGGTCCGTATTGTATCAAAGGCAAGTGGGAAGTTAGTTCTTCCCAGAACTTCTTGTTTATTTTGACCGCGATCTAGGCTATTATATTTTCATACCGAGACGATCAAGTTACGTCATAACCCATGCTGCTAGAAATCTGAATCTCATCGCGTGGGTCCATTTTCAGTTCTAGGGCGGTCCACATGGACGAAGTAACTTTGGGGCACGTCTTTCTGCCGGCAAACAAATGTGTACCAAAGCGACGCTCTCATCTGTCACAGAACGTGTGCTTTGCGGTACGCCCACCAAGCAGGCACAATATTACAGCCTTGGTTCTCTTTTGGGACGTCATTCGTCACGCTAACTTTGTCTCCATCTGCTCGATCCCCTCACTTTTCGACTGCGAGGGTCAGTCAAAAAGTTCCCGGAATGGTGGTATAGCACTCTAATGGTAGGACATACGGCAACGCTTGCCTAATCACCTTCAAAGCAGGACCCTTGCGCGCGCACACACTTGCTGCATCGATCCTGCCATTGTTGGAAGCAGCGGTGGAAGGCTTCTTTTGGAATCTTCCGGAGCTCAGCCGTCGCACTCGATTTGTTGTCCTCCGTAGTTACGAAACGTGTCCCCTTGAGGCCCATTTTCAGAGTAGGGAACAGCCAAAAGTCACTCGGAGCGAGATCGGGAGAGTACGGTGGTTGAGTGATGACAGGAATGTTTTTCTCGGCGAGGGATTGCGGCACAACAAGCGATGTGTGGCTCGGTGCTTTATCGTGATGCAGAAACCACTGTCCCTGCCACCTGTCGCGTCGCTTCCTCCGAACCGCATCGCGCAACCTCTGCAAAACTTGCATGTAGAAATGGCCAGTAACAGTATACACTTCTTGCCCCAATTCTGCCATGGTCATTCTTCGATCACATCGAATCACTTGTCGCACTTTTCCAAAAATTTTTCGGCTCTGAATGTCGAAGATCTCCCACTGCGCTCGTCATCCTCTAACGTCTCCTGCCCATCCTTACACCGGGAAAACCAGTAGTAAACTGCAGATTTCTTTAGTGCAGTATCACCGTAAACTTGCTGCAGGGCCAATAGCGTCTCTGAAGCAGATTTTCCCAATTTGCACATGAACTCGATGTTCGCACGCTGTTCGAACTGCGACATTGCGCCGAATGACCAACACTCACGTCTAATTCGAACGAAACAGTAACGACACTCCACACTGAAACCTGTCTAGACCTGTTGCGCCTGCGAGCAGATATGCTGAGCTTCCCACCACAACAGTGTGTGCGCTGTCTTATCGCTCGTTCTCCGTCTGCAGGGGAATTCCCGGGAACTTTTTGACTTCCCTGCGTATATCCCAACTAGTGTAACTTATGCCTTGAAGACGGAGTCATCACAGTCTTTCGAGAAGGTGGAAATCTACAAGACTCCGCGGTGTCAAAACGTGAAGACCTGAAATTATAGAGATTGTATTTTTCATTACATTACTGACTTTAAAATAGGAATCGCACTATTCTAAGACGGGGGGCACGCGGTAGCGTAATTGATTGAGGCACTATGCTACAAGCCGGAGAGTTGCGGGATCGAATTCCGATGAGGTGGATTTTTTATCAATTGACCTACTCCTTCCAGGCGCACTATGGCCCTCTGGCCGACTCGGCCTCTTAACAGAAATGAGTACCAGGAATATTCCTGGGCGTAAAGTGCGGCCGCGCGTAAGGCTGACAACCTTACCGCCATCTGTGAGCAGATTGTCTAGAAAATGTGGGAGCCTGAACATCTCACAACCCTATGGGCCTCCACGGCCTGTTAAGAGGATACCTTTACTTTTTACTTACTATTCTAAGACTAACATTTATAGCACAGCCGTATTGCATACGACTTGCATTCGAGTATGCCAGGAAGTGGCACTTTGATTGGATTTTTCGTGGCTTTGCTCGGACTATACCGGCCAGTGTTACGATAATGCTTTAAAATATACCACGATCCCTACCGTCCATATTTCTCTCTAATCGTCATTAGTTGTTATTCAGGCATGGAACCTCATTAGACGCTAGTTCAAGTGTTTTCTTTTTTGTACAGTGTCATAAAACAAACAAACAAGCACGTGAGTATTATGTTCGTGTCCTTCGTTACTTCGTAACTCCTTCCGTTGTGGTCGCGCAGGTTGGTGTAGAGTTAACACTCTTAGAGTTGTATTCGGACGGGTTACCGCCTGCCTGACTTAGATTTCTTGCGGTTTCCGTTTTCCTGCACTAACGTCCGGACAGTTCTGCCAAACAAGTCACAGTCAGCTTTCACGTCATCATGTACCTTCCCTCTTCATCTTCCCTTCTCATTCGATGTTATCTAATCTTTGATGCCGAAGTAGCGTCATTAAATAACCAAAGAAGTGACCTATTGATGTGATCTGTTTAATGCATAGATTAAGTTAAACGGACAGTTTAATAAATTGACCGATTTAAGTTTGGCACGCGAAATGGAACATTCTTACTGAGTCTGTGTTTTTTCATTTCTTGTGGCGCGGATATTTATGTCTGTCCAACTTCGAGAGTTAACTGCATGAACACTATCGGTACTTGTAAATTCTTGGCCTCCCGTCAAGACTTCAGTCACATTCCAACCACAAATCTTCTCGTTGGCGAAGTCTTTCAGATTTTTGAGGGATAAGTTGCTTCATGCCGAATTCCCCGTTCCATTTTGTTTCCTAGTTTGTTTAACAATTCTGCCACAGTTGCACAGAGCTTGGAGGGTATTTCCCGGGAGGGAATGGGTAAAGACACTAAGACNTTCCCGCTTGTAGCATAGTGTCTCAACCAACTACGCTGCCGTGTGCCCCATAATAATAATAATAATAATAATAATAATAATAATAATAATAATAATAATAATAATGGATCTTAGAGAAATGAAGCTTTAAGGTGTGGACAGGAATGGGTCAGCAGTGGGGTGAAATGGCGGACCACTATGAATACGGCGATGAACCTTCGGGGTTTTCATAAAATAAGGAAACTTCACGACTAACTGATCCACAGTGAAACTGCATTTTGATGGAATTGGTTGATTTAATTGTATTTCTGTCATCAAAGTTCGGATACACGAGGTCTAACTTTTGGCTGCTCCATTCACTTTGACGACATGCGTCATGCGTTTCGGTTTTGAAATTTCTCGGAATATGTTAGTGAAGACAGCAGTAGGATTTGTCGATATTGAGTTTGATGTCACGTCAGTGTGTTGCGAGCATATAGCTACGGGTATGGGCAAGGAAATCCACATCTATTTGTATTCCTGTCGTCTCGAAAGGACCAAGCTGAGTAGGAATGTCCTCACAACATCCTTGTAGTTGGTGTTTAATAAGGGTGAGTAAACTTTTCGGCACCTGTTCCATTTAAGAACCTTTATCTTTCGCTCATAGGAGGAAGCATTTCATAGGCTAAACATGGTACATGGACTCTAATAATGCAATGCATAGAATTCCCCACGGCGTTCTTTGCAGTTTATTGAGCTTACTTGCGGTGGTTTGTAAACGGCATTTCAGCAAAGGACAAAAAGTACTTGTTGGAAGGAGCAACATTCATATTTCAAGAGCACAATAATTTACAGTTTCGAATAACAACAAAAGCTATAGCATAGTTTAGGTATAGATGAAAGTTCATTTATGGCTTTGCATGAAGTGAGCTTTGTAATTGGTCACTGTGGCTATATCAAATTGGTCGACCGCTATTACGCAGCTACATCTCGTAATGAATGTAACAGAAGTTGTGTTCACGGTCTGTGATAATGGATGTTCACTTATGGCCTTGTATGAAGATGGCTTTATAATCTGTAAGTATGGCTAAAATATTGTGACATGTGGACCCATTGCTAGGCAGTGATCGCCAAATAAGCAGCTATACAACAGCCGTTGCTACGTAGCGGTTCCGCCAACAGTTATGAACGCAACAATTCCAATGTAACAGAAGAGCGATGTTTTCTACGCGGTCCGTGTCGAGATGTTTTAAGCAGGACACGGTAGGAGTCAGTCAATGAAAAGTTGGCTGGTGAGTGAGTGAGTGAGTCAGAGGACTGCTGCAGTTCAGTCATTGTTAGCTCTTGCTTTGAGAAGCTGGTAGCTGAGGCCGAGGACAGTTTGGGAAGCCAGAGGAAGGGAAACGTCCGCCGTTGGAAGCCGCTTCCAAGCGACTGCTATTGGAGACTGTAACACTGAGAACACTAGTATGTGTGTGACATTGATTTATAAAGTACAATCACGAGTTGTGTGTTAAATAGTTTAGTGAATTCTATTACCAATCCAAACCCCGTCCAAGTCACACTCATACACGTGACAGTATCATAATTGCCGACTAACGACGTACATACCGTGAATCTCTTGTGTCTGGTTTAAAAAAAAATCTGATTAAAGGCGTATTATGCGTATAAACCCCTCATTTAAGACCGTAAGCAAGGTAGACTCTATTGTGAATCAGTTGAAAGTCGAACTTTCCCAACAAATTGTAGCGACAGTCTTCAGTATCGAATTGAAAGACAAGTCTGATGGTTTTGGAACTCATACCAGGTCACAGGCGGTCACAAAATACGTCAATTTCCTTTGCTGTACGAGGAATGCCCAAATATCACAAATAGATTCAAGCAGTATGCCGACAGGAGCTGTTACAAATTGTACAGCCTGGCCGGAATTTAGTGTGTCTTCACAAGAGTGCGTTGACATCGAAGCACAACCCACGGAGCCTGAAGTCTAATGAGACCGACCGATGATGGTGATGTTGGTGTTGGTGTTGGTGGTTGGTGGTTGTGACGATGACTACATCATGATCCCAATGGTGGGGTAGACTAGCAGTAACTTTCTAGACATTTATGCGGGAGGGTTGTGGTTGAATAGACTGTACTGCCTGAGGTTTCTTTTTGTGTCTTCAGCCAAATGCCAGGATAGTGCCTTGAAGTAATTCGTCAGATTCCGCGTATTTTCAATTTCTTATATACTGTGTAGCATGTACAAAGAAAACAGCACCTTTAAATGGACGGAGGTGAATTATAAAGTGTTGAATGGAATGGTGTCCAGGGCAGTAACACTTCTCAGGAAGAAGCAATGATGTCCTCTTTGCCAGGGTCGATTATAGTCTCCAGAAGTAACAGCTACTGTGACAGTAAAAAATTTCGGTACCACATTTCATATGTTAGAGAAAGAAGGGGACCCTTGCGTCCGTGTGTTGATGTGTGTCCGTTCATCACGCTGCACAGTGTAGTGTTAATAGAGCTTCCTTCAGAAATTTTTAAATACATGGAACATTGCCTCGGTCTGTCCAAATGTCCATATAATTACTGGCCTGTGCCATTACATGTGTCCACATCAGGAGGAGGACTTTCTTCCTCAAAATTAAGAATCGCGAAGTCGAAGTTCTGCTGAAACGATGGCTTCGGTATTAACACCAACTGAAAAATGTGTTTTGCAGTCGATAGATGCTAATGATACATAATAGTCTGCGGAAACAGGGCCAGAAAGAAATTCAATTTCCAGCATTCAAATGATTGGTATTTTAATTCTTGTATATATAATTTTAAACAGATCGTAGTGGTCAGGATTACTGAGTTTTGGGACTCAGCCCATCGTCTGGTATTGTAAATAAACATAAATCAACACAATGTTCCGGAAACAGGAGCTGCTCTCGTCCTCAGATTAGGAGAAGGAGACATCTACTCTCTTCGGTTCGTGTGAGAGAGCTAAGTAGTGACTGAGGTTATCTCATAGCAACAGACCCAAAAGAGTAGGTGGCTCCCACCCCTCACCTGAGGACGGAAACAGATCAAGTTTTCGAAACGTTGTGATCTTTTATGTTTTTTTGGAATATCAGACGATGTGATAAGCCCCAAAACCCTGATGCACTATCATCAGAACCCTTTAGAATCTACCAGATTGTAATGGCTTTTAATTCTTGTAAATTCGATGCACGTATCTGGATACTTGATACACGAAGATATACAGTTTGTTTGCCCTCTCTGGTACATTTGGTGTTTCATACTTCCGATATGAAAGTATAACATTTTAAGTATTATATATTTAAAAATTATTTTAGACCAAGATTATTTTTAATTTTTCCTGTTCTTTTCGAATTTGTTAATATAAACAAATTTTGTACTTTTATGAAACTGTGAGGTATTTTCTGTTAAAAAATTATAAAGAGGAAGAGGCCTAAGATAATATATTTTGCACAGGGCTCACGAGTGTCTTGAAAGCTGCGCTGGTTGCACAGATAACGTCAGAATTAACAACATATTGTAATGAAACTCATTAATGCCACCGCACTTGCAATTTTTGACCTCATTATCACCAGTGAAGTTGGAATCCAGGAAGATTGTTTTGCAGAAGTGTACATACCCTTTTCTTCGTTATTGTTTTCGTCTCAACAGAGCTATCAAAATCTCATTCACATTTGCTGTGTATTAGTCTTAATATGACAGTGCGCTACATACGTGTATTATATTATATTTTACAATCCCGTTGTAAAACTAGAGACATTTTAGAAATTTTGATAATCACTTTTAATTTATAAAATATATGGTAACGTGTTTCGTTACAGAATACGCCGTAGAGATCGTTAATTGGTTTATTCAACAATCTACAAGAAACGGCTACAATTACTTATCACAATATTACGGGTTTCCACACTTTACAAACCCTACAACCAAATCTCTTCACACTATCTTGAAGAGTCTCCACGTATTAATAACGCGGGAGCTATACAAGTCTCCCTGAATTACACACTTTCACTCGGAACACGCCGCTGGCTAGATTCCAACTCTGCTCGCAAGCTGCTGCCTTGAGGACTCTCTCGGAACTGACTGTGAATAGCCTTCGCTACTCCTTATGTAGCCTCGTTCCGGACAACACAGAACACGGCCACGTAATAGGCACCCTTGTTGCCTGGCGTCGTGTTGCTAGCTGTCCGGAGTTGTTTACTGCTGCCTAGCAACCGCGGTTTCCCTTGATGACGTCACCGCTGTTGACTCGCGTTGCATACCTACCAGGATGCTGGGACTCGGCTAACTTCGGCTCCTCTCGGCGCGTCACGGCTGGCGGGGGGAGGGGCGTCATCCATAGCTTAACACGTCACACTGCTCCCTCCTTAAGGCTGTTCGTCCCGAATAGCCTAACGGTGCACCTCCATTCATTATCTTCAAGGGATGACTTGCAGTATCTCCTGTTGTTTCGGCTATTCTCCTTGCAGCGATTATTCTTCGTCCGTTACATCCGCTCCCCTCTTAAGACGAAGCTCGTCTCAAGCGGTTTCCTTTCAGCTCGTCAGAAGATCACACTCATCCATCGCTTTCTCCCATGGCACATTCACTCTCTCTGGGGATGCCGGGTCTTCTACATTACCGGTTCCTCCTCTGCTTGAAGTCTCTTTTTCCGTTTTGGAGGGGGTCGTCCCCTCCACAAGGTCCAATCCTTGATCATTTCTTTCTTCGGAGGTTCCTTATGTCGACGTAACAGCTCTTGATGCGTTGTTTGTACTCGCTGACGGCGTTTTTCCTCCTGGACTTCCCGCCACTTGCTGGTACAAGACCGTGGCGCCAAGTCCTTTATCTGGTATCCGAAGGTTCCCTGGGGAGTTTCCTTCTTGAAGTCTATTCTCCAACGTCGTGCCACTGTCGCGCGACGGGATATCTTCCTGCAGATGGCAGCCAACTTTATCCGGGACGCGTGATCTCATCGGGTCCAAGATTTCCTGAAGACGTTTCTCCGGCGCCATGACACTCTTGCATGGCGGGACACCTTCCTGCTGACGACGGCCAATTTATTCTGGGATCCGCAATTTTCCCGTGTCGAATTCTTCATTTGTCGCTTGTTTCGGTCCCTACGCCTTTTCTTCTTCGGTTCTCGGACCGGCATTACTTCGGCGTCTTCTGCGGGTACCTCTCGTTGTTTTGCCGCTTCAGGTGTCATGTCCGCTGAGGCTGGCTCTTCTTCTTCTAGACGTGCCTCCATCTCTTGGCAGGCCATCGTCACTTCGACCGGTATCACTATGGGGACCTCTTCTTGTTGTGCCGCCCTTGCTGGGGTTGCTCTCGTCTCCGCGGAAGTCTTTTCTCGCCAGGCTTTCATGC
Source organism: Cryptotermes secundus (assembly GCF_002891405.2). Classification (NCBI taxonomy): domain Eukaryota; kingdom Metazoa; phylum Arthropoda; class Insecta; order Blattodea; family Kalotermitidae; genus Cryptotermes; species Cryptotermes secundus. The sequence continues at coordinate 528,391 of NW_019743155.1, read as the reverse complement.
CGGCGTCCAATTTTGCCTCCGTTCTTTCTTGGCTAGCTCTGATTTCCTTGAGAATTTCCATCATTTGCTACATCTCAAT
>NW_019743155.1:517239-523932 GCF_002891405.2 Cryptotermes secundus | reverse complement strand
CATAAATAATGTTTATATATAACAACAATTAGGCACGACAGATTCCATGAGCATAACGGACAACAATTTAATTCATTCCCTGAGTGTACTTTATAACTTAAATTTGTATTTTATTTTATTATAAATATATTTATATACATCTCTAGGCATCCATTTAAATGTAGAACTTTTATCCTAATTTTAATACGTTTATGAGACTTCTATTAATTCAGACGAAATGTTGAATGTATTAACTGTCATACTATTAAGACTAATATTACTCATTTTACACAGTAAATGTGAATGAGATTCTGATTAGTTAGTTAGTTATTGGAGAGGGTGGGTTTCCCCATGCACTGAGACCTGTATTGGTCCATTGTGCTTCCTTCTATGATTTCTACCAGTCTCTATATCCTACCGGTACTGGTGCTTACCATCAGTCCCGCCCAGCCAGCGAGACCGGCTCTACTAGCTGAGAGGTATCTATAATGCTTCCCCCATCTACCAGAGGTATTAGAGACTGCTGTTAGGCGGGAAACGTCCGTAATTTGGCTCAGTGACCTCGTTTGGAGATATGAGGTTCTCTTACGTGCCGTAAAGCTACGACACGGGACCCACGGCTCAAAAGTCCCTATGAGATTGTGATAGTTGCTGAGACGGAAAACAATAACGAAGTATAGGTTAACACAACAGAATGCATTCCTTGAAGATACCCCTTTGTTAACATAATTTGTACGAAAGTTCTGTGTATATTACTCGAATAATCAGTTGAGAAGTGTGTAAAGGTTATCTGTTTAGCTAACGCGACATCCATTACCTTCTGATAAGTGTGTGAAATATGATAAGTAAAGGTAGAGAAAACAGCAGCAAAATTAATTTGCTGCTGCAACAAAAATTGGTACTGATAACGCAAATTATGTATGGATTGTAACATTCCAGCAAAATGCAGCAGTGTTTCCTTCGATTTATCGATAAATGTGTTGGAGTGTCTCGTTATCTCGAGAAGGCCGAGAAGCACGCAACTTGTGCCATTTTTGTCATGTCACGAGATAAGACTACTTATGGGTTGGGCACGCTAGAGGCTGTCTACGCAGTTCAGTGATCCGTCTTCCCAGTCATTTATGTGAATGCCCTGAAAGCGGACCTGTGGAGAGGGGTTAGACAAAAATGGGTTAGCAGATAGATCATTAACCTCCCCTGGGCCCTCTTGATGGTCACTTGAGGTCTTCCTATGTTTAGGAAAGCAAGGTAATAATGAAAATAGTAGCACTGTGAAAGTAAGGCCGAGTGGGCAGATAATGAGCAAGTAAGAATAATACAAGCGTAACGAGGACGTGACGTAAGTAGTGGGGAGCAGTGTTCACTGATCTTGGTGTGTTTTGAAACCCGCAGTGCCGTAGATTACAGAAAAAAATAATTGTCCCTGAGCTCGACTAATTAAGAACTAGGTCATGAAGACGTACGGGAGAAGGAGGTAAGGCTTGTGAAGATTGTTAATGTACAAGTGGGAACATGCCAGTCAACTCAAGACATAGGGATAGAAAAGTACGCATACTAACCGTCACAGGTGGGTAAAGGTAAAAGTTGTCCCTGTGGTTAATTATTTTTGGAGTGGGGTGAGACTGAGTCCACTTGATACGTCGGCCATAATTTGGCCTGCTGTACCAGCTCAGGATGATACACGATGAGTATGAAGCAATCGGTGGAATGAGAAGTGGCAGGGGAAATCGAAGTACTCGGAGAAAACCTGCCCTAGTGCCATTTTGTACATCACAAGTCCCACATTACCAGACCCGGGATTGAACCCTGGCAGCCCTAGTGGGAAGCCGGCGACTAACCGCTGAGCTTTATCACGGCCTGCTTGATTAATTAAGCACTGCGTCATGTATACATGTGTGGGATTGGTGGTGTAGGTGAACGTTTCTTGATCTCGGCCCTATATGGAGGTGAATGGTCAGCTTCACGCCTCGGCCGGATTACCACGGAGAAAGAGCCTCGGTACCCATTGAATTGGAGGCTGGGTGGGCTCAAGAGCTTAGACGGTGTGGAGAAGAGAAAATTCTTGCTTTGTTGGGAATCGAANATAATTGAGCCGATTTTTAATATTAACTCAAATTGTAAGACAAGAGACATTTTTGAACGTCTGAGTACTGTTAAATATTTTCGAAAAATTTTATTATTTATTATTATTATTATTATTATTATTATTAGTAGTAGTAGTAGTAGTAGTAGTAGTAGTAGTAGTAGCAGCAGCATTCGGTGTAGAAAACCAAATTAACGCCGTGGGGATCCGTTGCGCTGACCACGTGACACCCTCTATCCGTAAAAGGTGGCACTAACTTCACCGACAAGTGGCTGTCGCTCGGTCGGTATATTTCGCTTGCGGACTGCAGGCCACGGAGTTGTTATTATCCATATCATAATATTATATTGTATGATCCTGTTGCACATTATTAGTTAATTAACAAATATCTCTGATGTTCCGTCTTACATGCAACTTTTTTTTTAAATTTTGTTTATAAGTTGCCACACATACATGTATATAACGCGTCTTTTAAACTTATTTTAAAAACACTTTCACTACATGTTTTTGACCGGCATTGGCCATTGTCAGGCGTTTTTAAGAAACTGTTCTGTGGAGACTGCTGTGCTTGTGTTTTTTCCTTCTAATGTAGGATGTGTAGCCGCACGCGAGTCATCTCAACACACGGCGCAGCAGCAGAAGGCACGCAGCACCACGACAAACACGAATGTGTGATGGGGCTACGCATCTTGCATCAGAAGCAAAATCGCAAGCACAGGAGTCTCCACAGAACACAGTTTCCTAAAAAATACGGTCGAAACATGTAGTGTACAACGTGGTTTTTAAAATAAGTTTAAAAGACGCATTATATATATATATATACAGTAAAACTTGGCTGTAGCAACATCGGTTTCTGCGACACCTTGTCTATTGCGTCAAATATTCAATGGTACGAACTAATTCCTCATAAAGCAACTGTTTTTATACCTTGCTTAGTACGACATGCACAAATGCATCAACCTCGTATGTAACGTCATTTTCATTCCTGAATTTCTCTGATATGGACATTGAACGTAATTTAGAAAGTGTGTATTGGGCAAGTAACAGGAAACAGATGAAGATAACTGATTACTGTACTCGTATCTAGGTACAATAAGGCACAACAATTGATGTAATCTACTGTAATCTGGTGAGTAGGCCTACCTTTAATATACAGTATTAGTGCGGTGTGTATTGTCAGTGAAAAGCGCTGTAATATGTCTTTGATATTACACATTTGGGCAGTTCCACGTTAATGTTACGTTAGTCTGTACTTAACTACGTATTTCACTAAAAAATGCAACATTTTAACTCAGTTTTTGGTAGATTTTTACGTGACTAATATAAGGCTACTGTGGAGGTGCCCATTTCGGTTACGACATTCGTTTATAACGACACTATTTTTAGGTCCCTTTGATGACGTTATAACCAAGTTCTACTGTATATGTGTGTGTGTGTGTGTGTAGTAATTTTTAAACATTTTTTTTTAAGTATTGCATGTAGTACCGAACATCAGAGACGTCTGTTAATCAATATGAATTCATACCTTGTTCTGCTGTTTTGTCCCACTGCAACAGCGTCTATTACTGACAAGTCTGCAACGGAACAGTTGAAGCTTAGTTCCCTAATCTGTACCAGGTTAAAAACAGAATTTAGTGCAGTATGCTTCGTTCCAGGTTTCAGTTTCAGAACACGATTTTCATCTTATTAGTAATACTGGTGTCTGGCCTAGTGGCTGTATAATCGATACTTATTACGGGCTATTACATTTCGACAAAATTTATTCTGCTGACATTTGTGCTATGTCTAGGCCTCTTCGTCTGGTGTGGGAGTCCCTCCGCCTCACCGTGTGTATATGCAGTTCTGTAGACACTGATGGTGCACATGGTAGTGGCCCTGCTACTCATACTCGCTACATTAACACTGGTGGCTGCACCAGGTCTCGCATCCATAGGCACTATTAAAACATCAGAGATCTTTGGACCCACTTTATTCAGCTGAGACGACTTCACGACTGGTGTCAGGACCACAATTTATTTCCTGTTTCTTGCGTCACGTTCCGTTCTGACAGGGTGTCTCTAAATAATGCACGTGGTGGTGGAATACATATTGTCTTATCCCTCACAGTTCGCTCCTGTAAACGCGGGCACGATTTATAACCTTCTGGCGCTTGTATATGGATTGAAATCCCCACTTTTAATGATATAAATTTGCTCACTGGAAACAATTACTTCTCTCCCTGTTACTAAGCATGAAAAGTAAAGAAAAAGTAAAGCTATCCCTGTCACAGGCCGTGAAGACCCATAGGGTTGTGAGACGTTGAGGTTCCCACATTATCTAGACAATCGGCTCAAAGATGGCGGTAAGATTGTCAGCCTTACTCACCGGCCTCCCTTTACTTCCCAGGAAAATTATTTAATTAATTCCTGGAACTCATTTCTGTTAGAGGCTGATTCGACCCCAGGGCCACAGTGCATCTTGAAGGATTAGGTCAACTGAAAAAAAAAATCCAATGACCTCATCGGGACTTGAACCCGCGACCTTCCCTGATTGTAGCACAGTGCCTCAACCGAAGTTATTGTTAATTACTTTCGCCTTTTAGAATACGAGTTCGGTACTAAAAAATGTTTTTGTTATTGTGGTTTGGAATTTGAACACTCCTGGTTTCGACTGAAAATGTGGGCTCTCTCTGTTCAATTCCCATTGTTACTCTAAACTTAAGGGAGGTGCGATCTACAGCTCCGCGTGTCTTCTTAACTTAATGTATTGAAGCTGCCAGCAGCAACACTGCTTGGCTTGATTTCTTGTAACTCCAGTGAGTACGGTATTGATTTAAGCAGACAACAGCACCGTGGAGTGCTTTAGAGTTATACGTAAATGCCAATTGTCCACCAATTCTACGTCCCGTGGACTTAATTAATTACATTTATAATTACAGTAAAAGCGAAAGTTACTCAGCAACTGAATGTTAAAGCGTACAGATGTTAATGAAGTAAAAATGCTTTTAAGTTTGATTTGGTTCACCCTGATCCGTCACACTAGCAATACTATAAAGGTTAATTAACACCGTACACGCCTCTGTGGTTGTTAAAATATTAGATGTTGTATTCATTGTATTATGATAACATTGTATGTATATATTAATATTCACAAAACACATTATAATAGCGGTTTCTAATTATATTGTTATTCTTCTGCAGATGGTCTGTAAGACCGAAACATGCCAAGGATAAAAAATGAAAAAGAAAAGCATTTTATCAGTCACACTGCACGGTGTTAATTAACCCTTATAATGTTTTAAGTCTTTGTAAGTGTGTGTGTGTGTGGAATGTGCACATGTTAGTTCTTCGGATAGTGATAGAATATTCTTGATCTATATAAAGTGTGTGTAGTGATCTGTTGGGGCTTTTATGGTGTCTTGTGTTGGACTACCTCCTTCTCTTAAAGACTTGTATTATTTATGTCGACTCGAACTGGAGAGCCCGATGCATCCACTTTTCTTCGGTCGCTCAGGTTTATTTGTCCGTTTATTAGTTGTACTAAAATGTACGAGTATTCGTTCCGTAAATTTGCGTTATATCTTATTGTATATAACATTCTCTCGATTTACGATTGCCCTTACGTGTACGATACCACCTCTGTTGATGCTGCCGTAGCCAGCCTTAATGTTGTTGTTAAAGATGCCATGGATCAGGAAAGCCCCCCGTGGTTTAATCGCAAAGTCATAATTCCTAAATTGGTCTCATGGTTCTTCAAGATATTACGATAGAAAAAAAAGAATTACATTTAGCGACGTTTGAAAAAGAAGAAGTCCGATTATCTTTACAGTAAATTTTCCTTTTATCATAAGCTAATCGAAGCGACTATTAAGTCTGACTGACGTAGAAGGTTGAATTGTTTTGATGACAATTTGAAGTAGGAATCCAAGCAATTCAGGAAATGCGTGGAACCTTTTAGGAAAAGAAGTTTAGCTTCTGTTCAGCTTTGTGTTCATTGTGTGCATTTAATCGAACCTTGTGCAGTTGCTAATGCATTTGCTAAACATTTTCAGCCCGTTTATAATAATTACTTAAGGGTCTTCCCAACTTTTTGTTATCTTCTGAAATTAATCACTAGCTCCCGTTTCTGATTTGGATATTTTTAAAGTTCTTAAACCACCATTATGGTAACCTGTCTTGCTTTTATTACTACTTTAATCGGGTTCTCAGTGTCAAGCAGTTGTCAGTTTTTGTACTAGTATTGCATTTTATCGTATTCCTCATATCCTGCTTGTTCAGGTCCTGTTGGCCTGTCTTTGGTTATGAAAACTAGTTTCGCAGGTACCTACCTAACCGACAGTTTCAGATCCGTGTTTCTGGGATTTTGTCCTTTCCGGATCTGTTCTGAACCCTTGCTCTTCATTGCTCTTATTGATTGATTGTTGCTATTAAATCTTATGAAGTCGCAGTCTACTGCAGTCTGACATTTATTATATACAAAGTTGGCCCGCCGATAATTTTACGAAACACAGCTGTAGTGAAACTAAAGTTATGAATGAATGTATGAGGGGTAGGCCTTCTCGGCCCTTGCACCGCGACCTATTGTGCTTAAAACTAAAGTTATGTCCTCAAGAAAAAAACAACGGATTTGTCTGCGATTGTAAATTTTGTCAT